>NW_026944335.1:1800000-2368866 GCF_033439085.1 Chaetomium fimeti
AAGCTGATGGCTTGGAGGAATGGTGGGAGATGATGATGGGTAAGTTGGCATGGCCAGCCTGGAGAACAGCAGGTGAACAGGTGAACAGGCGAACAGACCTTGCAGCACAGCTGGCACACGGTCCCCCAGATCACACGGCCCTCTCGCTCACACGGCCCTCCACAGCGGAACAACAGTGCGTTCCGATTAGTACATCATATGTAATTTACTACCTCGGTCGACACCGACGACCCTAAAGAGCCCCTTAGTTACGCGGCCCATGCAAGATCCACGACAGGTTAAACCGCCGCCAGATGATGGACCGATACGACTTCTGGCCTCCCTTGTCGTTATAAAAGTCGCTCTCGACTAGGGCCCCAATCTTGTAGTCCGCCGTCTTGGTCATGCTCGAATACCCGCCCTCGTTGCCTGCCCCAGACACTGGCGCATTGGCCAGCTCCCGCCCAAAGTTCCACTTGGCCGCGTTGCTGTCATAGCTGATGCGCACGCGCATCGCCCGGCGGCTCGTCTTGCTGGCCGAGTTCATGAAGATAGTCCGGGCGGGGCCCTTGGAGTCGGCCCGGTTGTACAGCAGCACGGACCCCTCGCACTTGGGGTCCGGCAGGCCGCCGTCGTCGGCAAACTTCCCGAAGCTGGTGAGCGTGCCGCGCGCCACGCGCCGGTAGTCGCCGCTGCCGGACCGGTCGTTGCGGTAGAGCTTGCCGTCGGGGGTCTGCGCGATCGTGCCCTCGGACCCGGCCCCCGAGAGGATCTGCATCGACCAGGTGCGGTTGCCCGAGGGGCCGCGGCCGATGATGTTGCGGCCCTGCGCGGGGACAACGAGCTCGCCCGTGGTAAGCCTGATGCCATTGCCGGGACCGACGGCGTCCCAGGCGCGATTGGCGGGGGTCAGCGTCTTGGTGACGTCCTCGGGCTTGGACCAGGTGGCGCCATCGTCCGTGCTCTTGGTGAGGTACAGATGGCGGCGTCCCGCCCAGGTGGTGTCAATCTTCTTGGTCTTGGTCCCGTCGGGGAGTGTGTTGCCGCCGTTCTGGCTGTAGGTAGCGCCGTTCCAGGACATGAACAGGTAGATGGTTTTGCCGTCGACCACCGGCGTCGGGTTGCCCCATGTGCCGGCGCCGGAACCAACCACCTCTTTCAGGCCCTCCCAGTCGCTGGGGGACGCACCGTGGTTGGTGGTTGTCTTGGTGCGCTTATAGACGAGGTTGATGTCGCCGTAGTCGCGGTTGTTGTGGCGGCGGCCTTCGGCAAAAGCAAGGATTCGGCCCGTGCTCGTGGTGACGACGGCCGGGATGCGGAAGGAGTGAAAGCCAATGCCGCTAGAGAGCTTGTCTGGGGAAGCCATGTTGGCGCTGCGGAATAAGACGAACTCTTTGTGGTAAGGAGTCGCGTCCTTGGCCGGGTCCGCGACATTGGCTTGCGAGAGCGGAGCCAGCAGCGCCCAGAGGGCGATACCTTGTAGCCAGCGCATGGCTATCGTCGAGGGAGGTGTCGTGGAGACGAAGAAAGTCGATGATGGCTGAGGAACGAGGCTTTAGTTCCAACGCCTTGTTTCAACCTCCCACGACCTCGAGAAGCGCGAACATCTCCAAGGTTTTATGGATTCAATGCCCACGATCTCTCGACCAAAGGGCGCATGGTTGATTTCCGCCGGCTGACAAGAATCTCAGCCGTCGGAGACGCCGGAGACGTCGGAGATATTTGCAGATGTCGTCGTCATCACGATGGGATCGCGAAAAAGGAAAGTCATTCAGAGTGACCCCAGACAACGAAGAAATTGGATTCAATTAACCACTGACAAGCAGAGGATTCCCCACGTGCATTCCATTGTGCCTCGGATATTCGGTTTATTGTTGTTGATGCACGGCCCGGGCTTACAGGTTGACCCGATGGCAGGTTGTATCTCAATCGCAAATCAATGCATGGGAGCGAACCGGGAACAAAAAGCTGGGGAGTTGGAGGATCTATTTTTGAACTCCCTCGCTCCTTCCATGTGATCGTCATGGGGTTGCACGGAAGCGGCACCTGTATCACGTGCTCTCGCGTATCAAGCGCCCCACATCACGGTTGTCCTCTGTGTTGTCGCGCCTTCCGTGAGCTCGGTCGGTTGCATGTTGATGCCGTTGACAGCCGTGCCTGCTGTTGACACTTGACACTTGACAGTCCGGTGCTCTTCGATCAGTCCTCCGCATGCGGACAACTTGAACGAGCCAGACCATTTCGAGATACCAAATTTGGTAACGCGATACCGTACCAGGTCCTCCCAACTCTCCAGCGCCCACGAGCGCCACACGTTGTCGTGGTTGCTGGCCACCATGACAACCCCAACACTCAATCACGCAATCCTCCATGGTCTCAACAATGCCCAGCGTAGGGCGGTGACCTCGGATGCCGCCACTGTTGCTATCTTGGCTGGACCCGGCAGCGGCAAGACTCATACGCTCACAGCCCGGGTCGTCTGGCTGGTCGACCGCATGGGAATCCGCCCCGAGGACGTCATCGTCGCTACCTTCACCGTCAAGGCCGCACGCGAAATGAAAGAGCGCATTGGGAAAGCTCTGGGAAACGGCCGAGAGACCAAACTCATACTCGGCACCTTTCACAGCATCTCACGCCGCTATCTTGCCGCTTACGGACGACACATCGGCCTCAACCAGAAGTTTGGCATTGCCGATAGCGCCGATTCCAGCGCAATCCTCAAACGAATTTGCAAGAGGTTGCAGCTCGGCACCGACCCGGCTGTCGCACGCTCATGGATCAGCAAGAAGAAAGCCAAGGGCACCGAGGAAGCTTCCAAATCGGCCCGCCAGGAGTCCACCAAACCAGCCGGGCTTCGGGAGCTCGAGACTTGCTACAGCGAGTACCAAAAACACCTAGAGACGTCAAATCTTCTAGACTACGACGACCTGCTGGTGAATTGCGTCGATCTTCTCCAGAAATTCCCGTCTTGCGTCTCCAACATACAAACAGTCCTCATCGACGAGTATCAGGACACGAACGGGATCCAGTACGACTTGATGAAACTCTTTGCTCAGCGCCGCCAAAGGATCACCACCGTCGGAGATCCGGACCAAAGCATCTACGGATGGCGCTCGGCCGAGATCAAAAACCTGTGGAAAATGCTCCGAGAGTTTCCCGAGACCGACGAGATATCCCTTGAGGAGAATTACCGGTCGTCCCAGTCTATCCTTGACTTATCGTTGGAAGTGATACAGCAGGACCAGGCGCGGTACCAAAAAGTCCTGACGCCCACCCACAACAAAGGTCCCCGCCCCGTTCTTCGCCGGCTGAAGAGTGCATCCGCCGAAGCGGACTGGATTGTCTCGGAAATCAGGAGAGTGCTCGTCATGTCAGGTTCAATGCTGCGCAATGACGATGTAGCAGTTTTGGTACGCTCGGCGGCTCTGTCACGGCACATCGAGGCTTCTCTTGGAAGGGCCGGTATTCCGTACAAGATGGTTGGCGGCCAAAAGTTTTACGAGCGCGCAGAGATCAAGGTTATTATTGAATACCTGCGCGTCATTCACCAGCCTGAAAATAACGACGCACTTGCAAGGATCCTAAACGTCCCCCAGAGAGGAATCGGCCCGGAGACCGTAAAAGCGCTGATCGACGAGGCGGAGACGTCATCCCTCAGCGTCTGGGATGTCCTGTCAAAACACTGCCGAGGAGACCGTAAGGCGAAAACAAGAATCACAAAACAGGCCGAGCAGCGCGTCAGCGGCGGGCTCCTGCGTTTATTACAGGATATTCGGAGGCGCCTTGGAGAAGCATCAGGGCCCGACGGGGCGCCTTTTGGGTTGGTCGAGATGATTCAACACCTTCTGACGAAACTGGACTTCCAAAAATACCTCCAGGGGTTCTATCCCGACCCTGATGACCACGCCCAGAGATGGGCCAACGTGCAAGAATTCCTGAGTCTCGCCGCCGAATTCACCCGCGATATAGAGATCTCCGATGAAGATTCTCTGCCAGAAATCGAAGGACTCGAACAGACAAAGGAAGATGGAGTTCTACCCCGTTTTCTGGCCAACGTGTCGCTCGCGTCGGATACCCAAAAGGGAAACGACGGCCAGGAGAGCAACCCACAGGTGACTATCTCGACGATACACGCCGCGAAAGGCCTCGAATGGCCCATCGTTTTTGTCCCCGCGGTCTACGACGGGTCCATTCCTCACATGCGATCCGACGATGGAGATGAGGAGCGGAGGTTGCTGTATGTGGCCATGACGAGGGCCCAGAGTCTGCTCTATCTCAGTTGCCCGCTTTTCTCTGCGAACGGCAACGGGGAACGTCACGACCTGTCGCCTTTTGTTGATCCCGTGAAAGCTTCATTTTTGCCGAAGGGGCCGTGTCTCGACCGGCCTGTCATGGTCGACATCGCCAAAATCCTTCGCCGCGAGCTGCCGCCAGAGGAGACCATTTACAAAGACCTTCCTGCCATGTTCAGCCCCGAGGACAACCTTTTCCCCGTCGACCCAGAAGAGGTTAGGCAAGAGATGAAGCACGGGCTCGGTATCGCGGATGCTCGCTATGGGGGGGATGTATCAAGGGCCAAAAGGCCGAGACTCCATGGTCCATGCGGGGGACAGGTCAACGGCGAGGAAAGCCCGTGGAAGAACGAGCACACCACTACCATGGAACAGTCGTCGACATTCACCACCGTCCCTCTGCCTGGCTTTGTCAGTGTTGGAGCCAACCAGGCCGCCATCACTGCCGCAAATGGGACAGCCAAAGTTCCCAAAACGACCGAGAAGGCCAAACCATCAACTAAGCAGCGAGCCTCGAACCAAAAAAGCATCATGGACTTTGTGAGGACCAGCTCCGCCTCTGCTCCTCAGCCTGCGGGACCACCACCGGAGATGAGACCTAGCAACATGTTCCCGGCACGGAGTGCGTCAAGAGCCCAGCCTCAGGCTGCTCCGACAGAACCAATCGACCCGGTTCTCGCCGGCCACAGGTTAGGCGCCGGGAGGATGATGACCCGCCCGTCGGTCCCAAGCGAAAAGAAGGCAGCAAAAACGAAGCGGTACGCCTGCTTCTCGAGCTCGCCGCCCCGGCCGGCGACAGCGGAGGATTCGAAATATGATGAAAATAACGCGGCAAAACCGGACGACGAGAATGAACCGCTGGTGAGACCCGCTCGGCCGGCGGCCCGTGGCATTCCCTTCGGCGGACAGATTCGGCGACCCCCGGGCCTAGCCCGGCGGGGGATCACACCGGTTCAAAGGCCGCAAAAGCCGTTTAAGCCGTTGACCATCAACAGGTTTTGAAACCGGGATGGGTTATGAATGATGATCATGAATTGATTTCCTCCTAACTGAATGCGAGTTGCGAAGGGGTTTTCCCCAAACATGAACCAGCTCTTTGACGTGAGGTGCAATCTTGCTGACATGCTGGAAATTTAATTGTTGGTGTGTCAGGTCCGGCTTTTCCCGGAGCCCAGAGAGTGTGTCGCATCAAATACATGTAATCTGTACCAAGTGACTCAACATTGCCTATTCGGGCAATTATCGCGCTGAAACGCAAGCCTCGAAGACCAAGTTATAAGCCCAAGGATTCCCTCCCAACACACCCGTCCCATAATATCCAATCTTGTATTCCGTTACCCCAGCCTTGCAGCCAACCAAACTAAATACAACCATCACCCGAAAAATAAACAGTCAAACCCACCAGAACCACCACCACCCATCATGTCCGCCGCATTCCGCCTCCCCCCCGCCCACCGCCTGCAACGCCTCCTACCCACCCGCACCCCCCTATCATCATCATCATCACCATCACCCCGGGCATCCCGCCACCTCGCACTCCCGCGCCAAACAACCACCTCCTTCTCAACCTCCCGCGCCGTGCGCAACACCAACACCAACACCAGTGGCAGCAGCGGGAACCCCCGTAACAATGCCAATGGCAGTGTAAACGCCAGCGGCAACCCAGCCTACCCCAAATTCGACCTGCGCTCCATCGTGCCCAACCCGCGCGCCCGCAAGGCTTTGATTGCCGTGTTTTGTGTTATGGTGGTGGCGGAGTCGTATATGTGGATTACGTACTGGCCAAGGATTATGGGGTGGTGGGGAGGGGAGGGGAAGGGGGAGGGGAGTCAGTGAAGTGAGTAAAGTGAGTGAATGGATGAAGGAGGTGGGTGAAAGGGTGGTGAAGAGAGTGAGTGGCTGGCTCCAGTGAGTGAGTGGCTCCGTGGGAGGGAGGGAGAGGTGGTTGTTTTGGTCGACGCTGATGGGCAGGTTGTGAGGTTTCGGGGACGGTTAAGGGACGGGTGTGCAGGAAGTGGGAGGAGGGAGTAACCTACGGCCGTTGTACTATGTCATGTATAACTACTGGTTGGGGAACGGCGTTTGGGATGGGAGTTACAATATGTATTTTAGGGGGTCGGCGAGGAGGACAACACCACTCTCCAAGGACGGAAAACAGTCAGGTGTTAAGTGGAAGAGTGACGCACATACCCTGTCTAGGTGTTTGTCACTCGTCTCATTCATCGCTTGTTCCAATCGTGGTAGCTCAGGGACACCATATTCTGGACAACTCAGATTCTCTTCTGTCCCATCCCACTCGTACATCCAATCAAGACCAAAAGTGAGGGAGGATCACAGGGCTCAGCATTAAGTACTAATTAGAATATAAAGAATTACCTTTGAACAAACTCCAACATCGTCAAGCACAGGGCAGACCAACACCAGCCTAACATGACACTCACGAAACGTAAAAAAACATCCCTCCCTTCTCCCGTGTGTACCCCCCTCGCCAATGCAAACCCAACCTTGGAACCCGACCCGACCCGACCCGATCGTCTACAACCTCAACTCCTTAACAATCTGCTCCGCCATCGCCTTGTACTGCCACGTGTTTCCGCCCACCCTCTTGAACTGCACGCCATGCAGACTGACAATCGGGACCTTGACGATGACGATCTCGAAGCGGATCTCGCCATCGGCGACGCGCGAGTCGCCGTGGTGGCCGTGGTGGCCGTGCGAGGGCGAGTGGTCGGCGATGCTGGGCGCGTGCGAGCAGCTGAAGCCGCCCTTGATCTCGGTGTAGTCGACGCCCAGCATCTTGAGGACCCGCTTGATGTCGGCGCGGATCTCGGGCAGCGGCTTGGTGGAGGTGGTCGACACGCTGAAGATGCCCTTGAGGTACACGGGCTTGGCGAGATCCGGGTCCTCGGGCTCGAGGCGCTCGTGCGAGCCGCCGCTGCTGTCGCCGCCCTCGGCGTCCTGTCCCAACTCGGCGTCCGTCTCCTCCCTGACAGGTGGCTCCTGGTGGGTCGACGACGAATTTTGCTGCTGATCCCGCGCGTCGGCCTCCCGCTTGGCGCGGCGGGCTTGGATGCTGTCCCGGCGGGCGTGGCCAAGGGATTTGGCACGCATGGAAACCGACTTTTGCATGAGTGTGCTGGATTTGCCCTCTGAGGGCTCCTTCCTCCTATCGCGCGTGCTGAGTCTGCGGAGGAGCGAGACGGGGCCGTTGCCGCCTTTCTTTTGTGGCACCATGTCGGGGGAGAGCAGGCCGTTCTTGACCGGCTCCCTAACCTGGTCTTCGCTGTGTGACCTTGCTCTCTGCCGCGACCTGCCGCCCTCAGTGTGTGCCGGTTGCGGAGGCACAATCTCGGCAAGAGAATGCTTCTCCTTTGGCCGTGCGATTGGCGACGGCGGGACGGCGAGCGTTTGGGATTGTTGTGGGGATGGTGGGACCTGCACCTTGGGCGGCATCGTGGGTTGCGCCGCCAGCGCCTCTTGCCGCTCACGGTCAAACTTCTCCTGGACGAGGTAGTAGATGGAAATCATAGGATCAAACGCGTTGAGCGGATCATCGCCCATGGGCAGACCTTCTGCGCTACCGTTGGTGAGAGTTTCCTTGCTCGTTACTGAGTTCCGCCTCTTGTAAAAGTCGAAACCAAAAGCACGCCTCTTCTCCACCTCCTTTGGAGTAGGCTGTGGCAGTTCCCTCTCCTTCTCTAGGCGCCGGACCGCTGCCTGGTATTTTGGCGACAAGATCTTCTTAGTCAGCTCATCGCGGATGTAGTCCGGCGGGCCAAACTTGAAACCAGTCATGTGTGTGATGACGTCCTCGTTGAGCGGCAGCTGCAGAGGCTCCCGATGGGCAAGATGGTTTTCCGGAGGCCCGTTGTACCCTTTAAGCATCCAGGGGTGGTTCATGACTTCGTGCATCGTGGCGCGCTGCCTCGGATCCGTGACAAGCATCCGGGAAATCAGATGCTTGCATTCTAAGAGCTGGTTAGCGAGGACGACATGGTGGAATGTAATGTACGGGACGGTACCCACCACTCGAAAGCCAGTTGGGGTAGTCGACTGCGCCTTTCTTGATTTTCTGATGGAGTGCGGGCATGTACTGGTCGTCGAACGGCACCTTACCGCAGACGAGAACGAACAGAACCACGCCGAAGCTCCACACGTCGACTTCGGGACCCGTGTATGGCCTTGCCTGGAGCAGTTCCGGGGCAGCAAAGTAGAGACTGCCGCAATATGTCTTGAGCTTCCTGTTCTCGTCTGGCGAAAAGAGGTTGCTAAGGCCAAAGTCGATGATCTTGATGTCGCCCGTCTTGCTGATCAAGATATTCTCGATCTTGAGGTCGCGGTGAACGATGCTATTCCGGTGGCAGTAGTCGACCGCACTCGCTATCTGGCGCGCAAACTTCCTGGCTTGTTTTTCCTTGAGCTTCCCGTGGGAAATGATGTAGTCGAGCATCTGGCCGCCATTGACGTATTCGAAGAGCATATACCAGTGCCACCTTGTCCGCAGGTTGTCCCGCAGCGCGCAGATATACTGGTGGTTGAGCAAGCTGACGATAGCAGCCTCGCGGGCGTTGCGATCTTCCCTGGCGGCGTCGGCCCGCTCTCGGTCTTCTTTGCTCTGCCGCCCATCGTCGACGGATACTCTCTCGATGATCTTGCATGCGACCTAAACCGAGCAGACGGGGGGTTAGCAGACAAACAACCTAGGCAGGTTATGCGACGAGACTTGCCAGTTCGTTTGACCCCTCCTTCTTAGCCAGCTTCACCTTGCCCATGCTGCCCTGGCCAATGGTCTTGATGAAGGCATAATCGCCTGATGGGGCAGGGATGACGGTACGGTATCTGTGCTTCGAGGTGCGCTGCGCTTGCTGATCGGCGGCCCTGTCGTTGGGCTCGTCGGCAGCAGGATTGTGCGCCGGAGGCGGCATTTCCTGCTGAGGACTTCGGGGTGACTGTGCTGTAGTCGAACGCTTACTGCTGCGACGGTAAGGACTCGAATTCTGCTGCTGCTGCGAGTGCTCAGTTCTTGTCGAGGCCTCGGCTCTTGTAGATGACTCGGATCGGGGAAGGGGATCGGGTCGCGATGCAGTCGGTGGCCGGCGTGTCCGAACGGATTGCGACCGTATGGGCAATTCAGCCCCGGCAGAAACCGTCGTCGCCATCTTGGGCGAGGGAATCGAGGGGAACACGGGGCCCAGGCGGCAGTCGGCAGAGGTTCACTATGGCAGACCGACCCCGAATAATCGTGGTGCGGAAAAAAAGACCAGGTTCAAAAACACACCATTCAACTCCGTCTAAGAGGAATCTCGCTATATATGGCTCCCGGAATAAGCACTACAGCAAATGCACGCTTGCGACGAAATCGAATCGGCTAAGGTCGGTCGGTAGGTAGTCGTGGTGGGCGAGTCGATGACGAGGGCTTCAGGCGGTCGATCGGGAGCGGAGCAGCAAAGTGCAGGGCTGTCTCGCGCGCACGGGATTGGGGATTAATTGCTTTGATAGAACTTGGCGGGGTGTTCCTTGGTGCGATGTGGTGCTTTGAATTCGCGGTGTAGTTTCACGGTCGGCGTGTCGGCTCGAGGTTGGGCAGTCCAGGCGGCTTTTCAGCAAGCAACAGTTGAGGGGGGACTGGACTGGCTCGAGACTGGGTGTTTGGCTGGACCGCTGTCAAGGGGGTTGACGGTGGAGTCGGTATCCACGCTCGCTGAATTACAGGTAATTTCGAGAACTCCGACCAGCACGGTTTCCGATTCCCGTCCTTTTTTGGATTTCGAGTGCATCGCTCTCTCTCTCGAACTAGGTAGTTATGCACAGCAGCTGGCGAGGGAGAAACTGACACTTGCCGTGGTTTATCTTAAGTACTCTAAATTCGATTAAAATATTCCTTTGCCGTTGTCGTGTCTCTCTTTCGAACCCACTCCCGTACCTCCTTTATTCTCTCGGAGCTGTCAACAACTTGTTGAATCCCCTGAGGTAAGATACATACAGATTACAAGTCCCCGTCCCCGTACCCGACAAGGCGAGATGGCCGGGTCCAACACACCAGGCCCGGGCTCCGGCAGGACGGGCCTCGACCTCGAACGGCCTGGGTCTTGCGCAGTGCCCATCTAACATGATGACCGTACACCCTTTGCCAAGTGTCCCGCCAACAGCGTTCGCCAAATATTCGATAAGCTTCGGTCCGCGCGACTACCATGATATCTCATACCTCGCAATCAAATGCACCTACATACATGCTGGGTGAGATTGGGAGAGGAGTCTCTGCAGGCCCGACTCGAGGGATGCTTGGTCGCTCCTTGATTGGCCGCCCTCGAGTGGAGATGGTGTGTGTGTTGCACCAACAATGGCCGCGACCAGCAAGCGGCCGCGCAAGAGGCCAGCCCAACGGTGACTACTCTCGGGGCAAACAGTCCACGAAATCGACAGGGGTTACGCACCTCGAGAGTATTTCCATCCAACTGCTAACCAGAAGACGAGCCCACGAGCCGGAAGTCTGCAGTACTTCAAGAAGAGCATGAAGGGATGATGGCCCAAAAGTATGCGAGTCAGGGGGGCAGCTCTAACAACAGCTGTCAAGGCCCTGGAAAAAGCAATGTTTGACTCGTTGTCGACATCGAAACCGCCCGGAGGAGACCGGAGGGAATTCCCAAGCGTTTGGCTGGATGATATCATGATGCTGATCAGCTAGGAAAGAAGGCCCTGTCGTCGCATCGCTGGATTTAACCGGAGTGACGTTGAACTTCTGTCCCGGAAGATGGCTCGATCAGCGTGATATTTGAAGCCTTGCGAACTGGTTTCTGTAACTATCATCGTTTCGACTACCTGTGATAATTCCAGAGAAGCGGATAACGCCAAAGAGCAATGAAATGTACTTGGATGGAAAATGAAGGTTCCCCTTAGGTAACCCCCGAAGACTTGCCGCCCCTCCCTCGCAGAAGCTTTACAATCGCACATGGTGAATCTCCTCTTCTTAAGGTGCCAGTGGCGTAACGAGCAATCAAAATTGGTGACTTACTCGTCAGGGTCGAAACGGGAATGCTGACGATGTGTGTGCAGCTCTCGCGTGGCAGGGTGAGAGGCTTGGCACGGTGGCATCCGCATCTCTTGCCTGGAAGAGCGAAGGGGGGACGCCCCACGGACATTCCCCGCATCATCGGCAGAACTTCCCCACATCTCCTTCTTGAACCCTTACCGCTTTCCTTTTCTGATTCTCGGCGCGACTTGAGTTGGGGCCACCAATGGTTCAATTCAAGGTCACGTTCAATGACGGAGCAGCTTCATCACGAAAACGAACACCCATACAAACCACGAAATTCTTCCAAAATTCACCGACAGTTCTAGACCCATACCTCGGCTTCCCCATGTCCTACAAGAGATCGCGTGCAACTTACGAGGCCGACTTGTCCGCACAACAATCTCCTTACGTCACTTTCGGGACGCCGCTTCCACCACAGGACCCCGAGGTTCGCGATGACGGTTCTTATGTGCCGCTATGGAAGCAGGAGGTGAGGGACGAGCGGGGGAGGAAGAGGCTTCACGGCGCATTTACCGGAGGGTTCAGCGCAGGGCAAGTACGCTCACATCTCGCACTTGTATTGGGCCAACTGACATCGCCCTAGTTATTTCAATACCGTCGGCTCCAAGGAGGGATGGACGCCGTCTACCTTTGTATCCTCACGGACCAACCGTCGCAAGGATGACCCAAAAACTGCCCGACAACGCGCCGAGGATTTCATGGACGAGGAGGACCTAGCCGATGCCGAAGAATCGAGGAAAATACAGACGCAGGCTGCTTTTTCCAGCTTGGGTACAACCTCCGATGATGCCACGAGGGTGAGCAGCCTTATGGGCATATTCCGCGCCGATGGGGACACAATGGGCGCCAGGTTGCTCAAGAAGATGGGGTGGAAAGAGGGACAGGGGATCGGCCCCAAGATTCGCAGGAGAGCCCGCCTCGAGCTCCGCAGCGATACGGACGACCCAAGGGGGACGCATCTCTTCGCACCGGAGAACGTTGCCATGATTCGTCTTGTCCACAAGACCGACCACAAGGGACTAGGCTACGCAGGAGAAACAAGGCTGGCGTCGATTACCCTCGCTACCAAGCCCAGCGACGCCAAGGACTCCGACTCCGACGACGAAAACGACCTGACGAGCGGCCTTGGGCGACCAAAGTTCACACTCGCCACGGGCCGCAAGAAAGGGCGGGATAAGAACGCAGGAGGGATAGGGGTTGGCATCCTAAACGACACCGGTTCCGACGACGAAGACCCCTACGAAGTTGGACCGCGAATATCGTACAACCGGGTCATCGGCGGCGACAAAAAGAAAAAGAAGGCTACAACTGCGGTCAACCCAACGTTGAAGAGCAAACCCGCATTTATACCATCAAGGAAATCTGGTCTCGGGAAAGTCGGGCTCGGGGCACGGAAATGCCATGATGGACGGTTACCTTTGGACGGATTTGTCTTTGGCAAGGAGCCCGACGTCCTAACGTCCGAAGCCAGCGCCGAAGTTAAATACGCTCCGCCAAGTATACCTCCGGATTGGGTCTCGGCGAAGAAACCGGAAGCTCAGGCCGGCGCTGCCGGTTACGTTTCCACGGCGGACGCCGCTAAGGCGTCAACGCTCGACCCCAAGTCTCGCGCGGCTATCCTTGGTGAAAAGCAGCTCCCAGGAAAATCCGTCTTCGACTTCATGTCAGCAGAAGCACGGGAGCGTCTAGCTACTGTAACCGGCATTAAGGATCTCCCTCCCGCCCGTGGGGAAGTCCCGGCTGAGCATGCGCTCAGCGAAACCGACCGCTTACAGGAGCTCCTCAGCCGCGCCCCAAAGCTGGATAAGGCGACCGCCGTTGCTGCTATCGCTAGAGGGGCCGGTGGCAACGCCCCATATCGAGACGACGAGGCGAAACGCTCCAGATACATCTCTTTTCTCGAGTATCAGGCAGGGTTCCGCCCGGACCCAGGGACACAACCCAAAAGAATGAACAGCGAGGAGTGGCTGAGGGAACTGCATGAGTTCTATAACTGTGCAAGAATTTTCAAGCCCATGACGGGCTTCATGGCCAGCCGGTTTACGACGTCTACGGGCAAGCCCAGCACCAATTCAGGCAGCGAGACAGAGGAGAAGGATCTACTTTCAACGCCACCGCCCAAACCCCAGGATCCGGCTGAGGAAGCGGCCAAGCTTGGCATGTTTGGGCCCATGACCAGATCCGTCGCCGACTTTTACCCCACGCGGCTCCTATGCAAGCGCTTCAACGTGAAACCGCCAGAGCATGTGCAGCCCGACGACCAGCCGTCGGCTTCAGGGTCGGGGAGGGCGAAGTACGATTCTACCTCCCAGTTTAGTGTCCCGCAAGACTTTAGTGCTTTACGGCAAGAGCCGTTGGCGGGAGAGTTCGGCTCCGGCCCACCCTCCTCAGGCGGCACTCCAAACGATGCTGGCTTCGCTCTCGTACCCGCACTTGACAAGACAACCGCGCAAGCCCCGGTCCCTGACAGGACCGTCGTAGATGCGAGCAGAAACGAGGCCCTAGAAGGGAAGAGGGCTGGAGAGGATGTGTTCAAAGCCATCTTTGGAGATAGCGACGACGAGGATTAATACCCCCAATAGCGGCGACCCTTGGTTACCCCGAAGTGGGAGTAATGTGTAGTTTTTAGGCGAGGTATACGTGAATGCACAGTTATGAACTGAGAATTCAACCCTGCAGCGCGGAGGTTCATACTCGCCCTGAACTGGGTACCTACCTACACAGTAACTTCAAGTTCTCGGGATTTCCAACAATGGATGTATTACCAAAACATGCATACTAGGCGTATCCGAATCACTCCAATCTGGAACTCGGTCTCGTATCAAGGTACGAATATTACGTTGTAATGACAACGGCCCTCAAGTCCTCGACTCCTCGTCGACGGTCCAAGCCCACCGCACTTTGATTGGTCGTTACAGGGCGGTTACAAGTGCGGTGTGGGTCCTGCCCCACATGCAATTGGGTGTTGGAGATGCTTCAGGGGCGCCTGGAAGCCAGCGGCGCCCAGGGAATGGGACTTCATGCATCTCAGCTTCTGCGGCAACTCCTACGTGCACAACACGTGAATAGGTGCTCATTCACTATTTCTTCCCGTTCTTTTGATTTGGATCTCTGCATTCCAATTTTGAAATTTCCAAGCCCAAGCTCCCCGATGCATAAAATTCGGCCCAAGCGTTAGCCAAGCATTGCAGCTGTCATCTCGGTTTCCCGATCCCAAAGCATTCATTCGCCCTGCATCTAATCTGGGGCAGTGGAGGCCACACCCCAACCACGACCGAGCCGCCTCTCAATCACACAGACTTCAACGGCGACCAGTCATTCTGCCGCAACTTTGAGCCAAGAAAATCACAGGCGCGCGGGCCATTAAAACGACAGCGTACCGAGCAACGTTCCCTGGACATTTGCGACTCACCAATTCTTGCATCTCCGTCGCACGGCTACCGTTGCCGTCACGTCCGCTGTCTGACCGCCGAGATCCCAGTAGCTCGTCTTTCGGGCCCATTTCCAGTAACCGGCGCATTGTCGACGAGGAAACTGGCATTCCAGAGCCCCCCGACACCGTGGCCGAGACGAACCTAGCGTGCTTCACCGAGGTCGACGCCGAATTCATCCCGCCTACCGACGACGAGAACTCTCCATCCCGTCAGCGCTCCCCACCGCCGCAGTATCCCGCGTCCGAGGCCGCGGGCCCTTCAGCCTTCCGGCCGCCACCCTCGTTTTCGTCGCTCTTTCCTGTCCAGGGCCACGAAGCGGAATCCGTTCTCGAGCCGTGCGAGCCGTACAAAGCCGCTGTCGAAGACACCAGCGAAACAGCCGCTTCCTCCGCCTCCGCAGCCCCAGCGTATGCGCCTGCCGACCATCAGGTAGCACCCGAGTCTTCGAACAGCGCGTCCGCGGCCCTCAGGCTCCAGGACGAGACCAAGCGCGCGCTCCCCCAGGATAATAAGGGCAGCGCCAAGGACGAGGATTCAGAACCGCCGCCGGCATATTCAGAGGGCTCCAGTCCCCTCGACTCCTTTACATACCTCATGGCTGCCGCAGGAGGTGCCGCGAGTATTATTACTCAGGTGCAACAGGGCGGGCCATCGCTCAATCCGCTTGGAGGTAGGTTGTGTGACGCGGGGGTTCGGAGTAGAATAGCCAGACTAACGATGCGCCCTTAGATGTGCCTGGCGATGAGACGATCTTGATGGACCTGCGGTAGGACTCGATGCACCCGGCGCAATTGCACCTCACTGACTGTTTAACAGGGGCACCCGCTTCAAGCTGTCTCGAGATGAGCTACTAACACTACCCGAGTTTGTCCTGCTCTCTCTCTTTCCCAACGGGCTCTTCCCCGAAGGGCAAATGGGTGGGTTCACGGAAGGAGACGCCGTTCAAGTTGACGTGAGTATTGCTATCGCCACAATAGACCATATTTGGTTTCTGTAATACACGCAAGTCGGCTGACACTTGCATAGTATGATCCCGCATCGCTCCAGTACATGCTCGACTTCTTCCGGAACGTGGCGCAGAGCATTCCGGCGGAGGCCGGGCTAGAAAACGGCGACGGCGTGGTGCCGCTCGACCCCTCGGCACGGGATGAGAACAGCCGGCGTGCCGGTATCATCGTGCTGCGCGAGGACCTCGACTTTTACGTCATCCCCCCCCAGCAGGACATTGACCAGCCCGAGATGATCGAAGTCAAGCGGGCGGCCGCCAGGGCGCTCCTCAGGCAGGACGGTATCTTCAGCGGTCTTAAGAAGAGCGACGAGCCGGGCACGACTGAGGCACATCTCATCGAGATGTTGACGGCGGGGTGAGTTTATCCTCCACCATATTTTTACCGGGCCGACGCGTTTTATGGCAGTAGCGTACTAACTGACGGCGCTAGCGGTTTCAACCATGACGACCACTGGGGCCACCGGGCTGGCGAACCCAACAAGGCCGTCATCTGCTCCCTGGCGCTGGCGCGCCTGCGCTCCGACATCCGCGGCAACGACATGGGCAGCAGCGCCGTCGGCATGGCGCAGAAGCTGCTGCTCTTCTGGCGCAAGCCCGCCCGCCGCTGCTGGTGGGAGGGTGTCGATCTTGACGACGTCGAGGGCCTTCCCGCCGGCACCAAGCTCAAGGTCTGGATCCGCAGGGTCTGGACCCTCGAGATGAGCGTTATCGGCTTGCGCTAGTCGCGCTGTGTTGGGGATCGTGTCGTGGGGTTGTTGCTTGTTTGCTTGCTTGGGCGGTTTTCCAGGGGTAGACACGCACTGGGAGAGGATATACACATTTTGCCGGATGGGCGTGGCGATCGATCTGCCGTTACCTACCTTTCCTTTTTTTTTTTTGTTTTTATCTCCTTGTTTGCTCTCGACTCGTCGAAGACCTTGTTGTTTTTCCTCCCTTCGCCGCAAGGCATGGGTTTGCTTGGGCACTGAGACGAGATCTGTTAATATACCTTCCTGTTGGAGATTTTTTGGGATATGAGCTGTCTCCCCGCAAACTAGCGTGCTCGGTATGCAACACCCGACGCGGGTACCCGCTCTGGAGGTGTTCGCCCGCCCTCGGCGCGCCGTCCGCCGGAAGCCGCAAGCTTCAGCGGCCGGTGTCGGCGCGTTGCCCCGCCGGGCCATCCGCACCCCGCTCCCCGAGTGGAATCACCGCCTGGAAGATTCTCCCGCTTGAGATTGAACCCCCGCTCGGTATCTGATCCGTCCCTCGAGCCCGACCACCTTCGTGCCGTGCCTAACCGGGGAGGTCGTCCCACCGGCCCCACCCTCTTCACTTACACCACCCCTCGCCCCCTTCTTTCCCGAGCTTCCATCCCCAACTACAATCTCCAATAGCCCATCAAGAAGCAAGCCCCCAGAACCAGCACCCGGTCATCCCCTTTCTATCATAATCCCAAAACACAACAGCAACCTCTTCCCAAATCCCACGAATCACCACCACCACCACCCAAAAATGTCCCCCTTCCCCGTCCCCCCCTCCGGCGTCTGGTGCCCCGCCGTAACCCTCTACGACCCGGCCACCAACACCCTCGACCTCGACGCCCAACGCGCCTACTTCTCTTACCTGGGCACGCGCACCGGCCTAGCGGGGCTTGTCATACTCGGCACCAACGCGGAGCCCTTCCTGCTGACGCGCGACGAGCGCCGGCGCGTGCTGGCGGTGGCGCGCGAGGTGCTGGGGGAGGGGTTCCCGATCATGGCGGGCGTGGGGGGCCACTCGACGGCGCAGGTGCGGGAGTTTGTGGAGGATGCGGTCGAGGTTGCTGGGTGTGAGTGGGTGCTGGTGCTGCCGCCGGGGTATTTTGGGAAGGTGGGGGCGTTGGGGGAGGTGGTGGAGGGGTTTTATGGGGAGGTGGCGGGGATTTGTGGGGGGTTGGGGGTGGGCGTGGTGGTGTATAACTTTCCGGGGGTTTGTGGGGGGGTGGATTTGGATAGGTACGTCTTTTCTTGCTGTTGTTGTTGTTGTATTTGGGGAGGAGGAGGGGGGGTGGGTTGGTTGAGGTTGGGTTCCATTGCTTTGGTTAAGGGACGGCGAGGGTGAGGGTGGTGGCTAACAGAAGCAGTGGAACGATTGCGAAGCTGGCAAAGAAGCATGAGAACATTGTGGGTGTCAAGCTCACTTGCGGGAGCGTGGCCAAGATCACGCGGCTGGCTGCCGAGTTCCCGCCGGAGAGGTTCGCCGTGTTCGGGGGCCAGAGTGACTTCTTGATCGGCGGGCTTGCAGTGGGCAGCGCTGGATGTATTGCTGCCTTCGCGAACGTGTTCCCCAAGACGGTCGTGGAAGTGTACAACTTGTACAAGGCGGGCAAGGCGCAAGAGGCGCTGGAGCTGCACAGGAAGGCGGCGTTAGCAGAGCAGGCGTTGAAGAGCGGTGGCATTGCCGCAACCAAGTATGCTGCGAGTGTCTTTACGGCGCCTCTTGCTGGTGTGGAGGATGCTGAGAACAAGATGGTGCCCAGGAGGCCGTATTTGCCGCCTGGGGAGGAGGCGAAGACGAAGATCCGGGAGGCGTTGGCTGAGGTTGCTGAGATCGAGAAGAGTATCGTGAGGTAGGGGAGGGTGCTGAACTGAGTCCTGAGAAAAGTATACATCTTGTAGTTTTACCTCTCTACACACAATCTCAAACTCTGGTTTGAGGCAAAGTTACTTCAATGTTGCGTTGGGGTGTTCAGGCTCTCTATAGCATATCAGTTACAGTTCAACTCTATTTCTCACATTTTATACTTGAGGTGCTTTCGCCTCTCTTTCTTCTAGCCTATTTTATCCCTGCCGTCTGACACTCACTCTCGGTCGTCAAATGGAACAGCTTCTAGGCTTTCCATCCATGATGTTCTATACCTTACTAGAACCCCCAATTGCTAGTTATCCGTCCCCGCGTGTAACACACCCATGCAGGAACGGTACCTGGGTGGACAACCCGGCCGGGTGTAACAAGTCTACTTGTAGAAGGTTGAATGCACGAAGCAACGAACTTTACTTCTTGCAATAAAAGGTCTTTCCCTAAACCCCAAATATTCATCCCTTGAATGGTCTCGAAACAGAGCTGGGAGAGTGCTTAAACTTGCACTTAGTCGGCCAGAAGTAAAGTTGGCTTTTGAAGGTTGTAACGCAGCGGGATATCCCTCGCCTAGAGACGGTTTTGAGTGTATGACATGGTGGTTGATGTTTTGTTGACCCCCTCTGCTCGTGTCTCGGCGTAGGGTCATCAAAACGAGAGTGCCCGGCGCCAAGGCGATTGCTGTATTAGTCGGTGCTGACTACGAGAGAGGATTCGGAATCTTCGGCACCTTCCCTCGCCTGAGCCAACGGAAAGCCCGTGGACACGCACTTCGTGGTGGCCTAGGCCTCGGCGTGCAGGAAAGGAAGGAGGGGATGACATCAGGAAGGTCGCTGAAAGAAACAACGACCAGGTGCTCAAGGCCGCAATGCAACCACACCAAGCAGCCCCAAGCTCTCCGAGTCTCCTCAGCTCCCGCAAGCCCCAAACATTGTGCAACACTCGAGGTTTTCGATACGTTGCGGCTCGGTCCAGCTGTGCCCAGTGACGCCAGCCAACCCTAGCTCGGACCAACCGGCTTTGGCCCAAGTTGGGATGAACCGAAGACAACGGATTGGGATCTTGTCCCGCCCATTCGATAGCCCGCATTGGATGGGATGGCATCAATGGCGTTCGTGTTTGACCCGGCAAGCAGGACAAGAGCTTGGCATACCCAGTTGCACCATTGGCCCCATGGTTGAATGGCCCCTCGCGATGTCTAGGCAAAGAATTTGGTGGTTTGCATGACGTCTCCCATTGTTCCCTCCCATCCCTCTCGGTGCCCGAACTACAGGCCCTTGTTTCATAACAGGCCCGTTCACCTCACGAGAGAAGCGAGACGGATTTCCATATTCTCTCATTCGGTGACCACCTACTCTCAATTGGTCTCGACTTACACGAAGACACCAAAACAACATGACCTCTCTCGTCAAGCAAGCTGCCGCCGCAGCTTTGCTGCTGTCTTCCAGTGTTGCAGCACAGGACGTCACTACCCTCACGGGTACGATCCCCACCTCGCAGCCGACGGCGTGTGCCACCGTCTTGACACCGGCTTACTCGGCGCCCGTTGCGGCGAAGGGTTGGAAGGCCCAGCTGATTGCCACCAACCTCACTAACCCGCGCGGTATCAAGTTCGACTCCAACGGCGGGCTGCTCGTGCTGGAAGCCCGTAACGGGCTCCGGCATTTGGCCTTCGACGACAATGGAGGTACTTGTCTATCTGTGCGCAGCAGCACTTCCGTCATCGAGGATGAAGAGGTAAACCCGGACAGCGATATCCCATAGCGCCGGCACAACATAAATATTAACGACAATGTAGCTCAACCATGGTCTTGAATTGTCCGAGGATGGCAGGACCCTGTACGTCTCCACGGCCGAGAATGTCGACCGTTACAGCTACGACGCCGACACCATGACCGTCAGCAACCACGCCCGCATCGTCGCCAACATGACCAACCCCAACCCGGGCATCGCGCACGTCACGCGGACCCTTTTGCTCTCCAAGAAAGAGCCCGACCTCCTCCTGGTCTCGCGCGGCAGCGCCGAGAACGTCGACCCACTGGCCGCCGACCAATCCACCGGCATCTCCCACATCCGCGCCTTCAACATCTCCAACACCACCACCTCCTCCCTGCAGCGCCCCTACAGTTACCCCGAAGATGGCCTGCTCGTCGGTTGGGGTCTGCGCAACTCGGTCGGCGTGGCCGAGCACCCGGTCACGGGCACCATCTGGTCCGTCGAGAACAGCGCCGACGACATTCACCGCCTGGACGAGGACATCCACGAGGAGAACCCGGGCGAGGAGCTCAACTACCACGGCCTCCTCAACGACACGGACTCACCCCTCTCGCTCCTCGGCAGCAACTACGGCTACCCGACATGCTTCGCGCTGCGCAACACAACAGACTTCCCGTCACAGGGCGACCTAACCGTCGGCGCGCAGTTCTCACTCGAAAACGACGCAACCGCCAACGACACGCACTGCGGGCTGCGCACCGTGCCGCCCCGCCTCACCTTCCAAGCCCACACCGCCCCGCTCGACATCGAGTTCCTCCCCGGCAACGGCTCGCGCGCCTTCATCTCCTTCCACGGCAGCTGGAACCGCGAACACCCGGCGGGCTACAAGCTGTCGTACGTCGCCTTCGGGACCGACGACGACGACGGCGACGACGATGACGACGACGATGAGAACGGCACCGGAGCCGGCATGCCCGTCGAGGCCCCCGACAGCGTCGACCCCATCCGCGACGTCCTCACCGCCCCGGACGTGAGCCGCTGCTCTGAGCGCGGCGCCTGTTTCAGGCCTGTCGGGCTGGCGTTTGATGCCGCTGCGCAGCGGCTGTTTGTGTCAAGCGATGCGACGGGCGAGATTTGGGTGGTGATGCGGGATGGTGAGGAGGAAGAGGACGGGGGTGGTGGTAATGGTGGTGGCGGTGGGACGCCGACTGAGACTGGTGGTCCTGTGGAGAGCACGTCGACTGCGGCGGCCATGCCTGGGGCGGGGTACCGTGGTGCTGGGGGCGAGGGGTGGGTTGTGGTGGTGGTCACGGCGGTGATGGTGGCTGTTGGGGGGTTGGGGTTTGTGGCTTAGATGGGGGTTGGTGTTGACGAGTGATGATCTGATGCTAGTAATAATGGGCATCATCTTGAAAAGGGGTTGTAATGGCCGTGGAAGAAATCTAGCGATAGTTGTAGTCAGCTATGGTCTTGTCCACCGAGAATCAAATGCACCGATCCGGCCGAATTCACATGTCCAGCGCTGTCATCTAGTTCAGCCCAACATTCGTCCCCCGGTCAATTATTCGCATGAACAGGACGGGATACACAAACTTCATTAGCTCTAAATACCGTCCCAGCCGTAACGCCCAAGCCCCGCCCGTCCCATCGTTACTCCTCGATCGACTTGACGCACTCCCACTCGCCCTTGAGGTTCTCCTTCCACAGCGTGACCTTGTTGTCGCCCCCGCTGGCCGCCAGCACGTTGCCGCTCAGCGACCAGCTGACGCGCCAGACGGCGGCGTCGAAGCCGAGCACCTTGCAGTTCCACTGCTGCGGGTTGGCCGGGTCGCTGGTCCAGATGCGCACGGTGCGGTCCTCGGACGCGCTCGCGATGTAGCTCTTCTGCAGCACCGTCGGGCTCCAGGCCACGTCGCGCACCCAGTCGGTGTGGCCCGTCAGCGGCTCGCGCTCGAGCTTGTAGGCGGCGCTCGCGGCGTCGAAGGCCCAGATCTTGAGCGCGTTGTCCGACCCGCCCGTCACGAAGCGCCGGTTGCCCGTCGACTTGGGGCCCGGCTTGCTGCTGACGATGCTGCCCGGGTTGGTCGCCGGCGCCCACGACACCGAGTTGACCCCGAGCCCGTGCGCGTGGAAGATGCTGTGCTCCCAGCTGTTGTTGTCCTTGAACTCGAGCACGCTGACGTTGCCGTCCGACGACGCGCACGCCAGCACGCAGCCGGCCTCGTGGGGCGACCACGACACCACGTTGACGCTCGCCTTGTGCAGGGAGAAGTCGTAGATGCGCTGCCACGCGCCGTTCTGCTCGCGCCAGATCAACACCTTGCCGTCGTAGCCCGCGCTCGCCAGGATGTTGCCGTACTTGGGATGCGCCCACGAGACGCACCACACGGCCCCGTCGTGCCTGTTGTTTGCCACACCGTGAGCTTCATATCCCCCACCTATCCCGTCTCGGTAGGAGGGAGTGTAGTGTGTTGTTTCCTACGTACCCCTTGAGTGTCTCGGTCAACCGCTGTGTCTCGCCCTCGATCTCGAAGATCTTGATGGTGCGGTCCGAGGAGCAGGTCGCTAACCTCCGGCCGTAGTAGTCTAGGACCGCATCGTGCTGGTTTGCGTCAGATCTCCATCTCTCTGTTCGGTCTCGCGGTTTCGGAGGTTCGGTGGATGGGTGGCTAGGTGGGGAAATCGCAGCGGAACCTAGAGGGACGTACAATCATGTCATCGTGGCCAGAGTTGGCAATAACCTGGGTTCCGGCTGCCTGGAGAGCCGGGTTAGCATCCACGACTCCATATGCTCAGGAAAAAGGAGAGCTCCATTGAACTTGAAGGGTAAGAGAAGAAGGGAGGGGTGCGAACCATTGTGACGGCGGATCTTTGATTCAGTGGATGCAAATTCGGTGGGAACAATAGAATGAATTGCTTAGTTGCTCTGATTGTCGAAGTGGGTTATCTAAAGTGCAGTTCGTCAATGGGTTTGCACCGAGATTCAGTTGCGCCGCTAGGAGATGGCTCTCGGCGTGTGAAGAGCACCCCTGTTGTTGTCCAGCTGGCATGAAAATCATGGCGAGCCCAAAGCCTGCAATGGCTTGCAGGGGTCTTCCAAGAAGCCCCACACCATGCCGCCCCGCATCCACAAGAACTCTTGGCTTGCCCCTCGGTCACAAGCCTGCCCCGACCCCGGCAATACATCTTGACAGCGACGGACCAACTTCGACAACTCCATCACCATTCTCCATGGCGAATCTGGCGGCCACACTACCTCTACACACATAACGAAAACGGGGCCAACGGGGAATGGCTTCGATACTCTATTGTTTTATGTACCATGCGTTTTGATTTCCCGGCATTGTTTTCTTTTTCTACAACGCGGCCGTAGCAATACAACTCCATCGGCTCGGTTCGAACAGCGCCTGCCTCGGAAGACCTCGGCATCTCGAACCACCCTTGGTTATCCTCTCTTCGATCCGAACAAACCGATATCGAAACTTGCCTCTGCTACCAGAAACAATAAAATCGCATCTCACCAGAATCGCCAACAGAAACTCGTCTTCAAGATGGCCGACAGCATGTGTGGTCCGTCTAACGGCGCCAAGAATCTTTTGTCGCATGTCGACCGCGATCGCGCCCATCACCAGGATCGCTTCGTCAACGCGCCGCAGGCCGGCCCGGGCAATGTGAGTGTTTGGGAGCCATGATTTGTAAACCAAACTCGTCGCTGACCTTAACTTTGTCAGGCTTTCCGTTCGCAGGCTCCCTTTGCCAATGGCGCCGAGATGGCCTTTGGAGGCTTTCAGCAGGGCGGCGCGCCCATGGACGCGGCCTTCGGTCCCGGTCTCGACATGAATACCGTTGCTGGCGCTAGGGCCTATGGTCATCCGGCTCCCGGTGCTCCGACCACCATGGCCAACATCGGCCCGGGCGCACCGGCCGCCCGCCTTGCTTCCCCCGCTACCGGTGGTGCCTCGGCGACCTCGCACCAGGAATGGGTTAACCAGTTCTCGGGCATGCAGATTGGCGGCGGTGTAGCTGGACCCAGCACTGCGATGACTACCCAGATGCGTTCGGCCCCCATGGCTACCATGAACCCGGCCATGAACATGCAGCAGGCTGCTTTCGGCATGCCCATGCATAACGGTCTGTCTGGCGGTGTCTATGGTCTCCAGAACCACGGCATGAACCCGATCACCCAGCAGCAACCCCAGACCGCCGTGGCCCAGGACTCCGACATTGACGTCGAAGCTTTCAATCGCGCGTTCGGCGAATACGATGATGCCAACTTCAAGACCGAGCTCGCCGACTGGACCGAGAAGCAACAGGTTGCCAACACCGAGTTCGCCGAGGCGCAAGACAAGTGGATGGCCGAGCACGGCCCGCGCGTCGATCCCGCCACCGAGGTCACTGCGCCCTCGGCCGACGAGATGGAGGTCATCGACACCAACCTGGAGAAGCTCGCGCAGGAGCAGGACAAGCGCCGGTCCGACGACGACCTGGTGCACGCCGCCATCGACATTGTCAACTCGGTCGCCGACAACAACTCGGACAAGTTCAAGAACTCGCGCTTCTTCGAGCTGATGCGCCGCATCGGCAACCGCGAGGTCGTCGTCGAGGGCGACGGCTTTGTCAACGCCACCACCGGCGAGGCCGTCAACACCTCGCACGACGATGAGCAGCACGACTCTGGTCTTGGCTCCGACGCGGCTACGCCGCAAAAGGCCGCCGAGGACCAGCGCGCCTGAACGCGCATCGCGGACCACTGATCGCTTCGCCCGCCGTCATGGGGGGTGGGGCGATCGTTGTTATATATCAAGCCCTCAGTCTTGTCCTGTTACCCCCTACGTACATATGTACACCTGTATTGTGTATTGCTACAGCCGTCGCGTCGCCGCAACTCGCCTACAACTTTGCTCATTTGCTATCTGCTCTTTCCTGTTTTCTTTTCTTTTTCCCTCTTCACCCCTGACTGTACCTCTGTATCTTATAGATTGCTTGCTCTGTTGGGGAGGCGTCTACTCTGGCATCAACCTGTATCGGCTTGGCATGATGACGGGGGGGTGTGTATTCGATTGCATACATGGGGCGTTGGATGGGAGGGGAACGGTTCTTGTGTTTTCGTGTCCTGATTTTCGGTTGGCTTTCTTACTTACTGCCTTGGTATTCGCATAGGTTTTGCATTGCATTGTCTGGAAAGGCAGGCACTCCAGCGAGATATCTTGCCGGGTGGGTGTGCCTGTGCTAGTAGAGGGGCTTTTGCTCGTTTTCGCTGTGTTGCTCTCCCTGGTTTGATAGAGGCGCGCTCTCGATGTATAGACAGACGGCTGGCTAGCTCTTGTTTTCTCTCAGGATGGTTTCATCCGCTGCTACTACTACCTCCTGCCTACCTTGGTAGTTGAGAATATATTGTCTTAAGAATCCGATGCTGCTTCTCTGTGTTTGCCTCCATTTTCAGTACACATGCGTGTAAGTGCGTGCGTGGGGGAAGCGGTGAGGTTCCTGCATGAAACACCTACAGTCACATCATCCGGTGGAGTTGCGCTCTTAAAGGCCAATCTTTACCTCCAATCCGTCCACCGATATAAACTAGGTCCCTAACACCCACCTCCCATGAAACAGCCCCTACCAATAATGGAACAGAAAAACGAAAACCCCGTCATCTCGGCCGACACACTCTCCGGCCAGAGGCTCCACATCCCCGATCTCCGCCCGGCGTTCGCCGCGTGGAAACAGGGCGTCAACCCCCTGCACCCACAGGTCAAGCAGGCCGTCGATGCCCGGCTAGGAGAGATCATCGAGAACGAGAGGGCGCTGGCCAAGATCAGAGCGGTTGATATCGCGCTCTTTGCCTCCGGGTATGGGATCACCTCCCCGATATATGATGCGCCCCAAAAGGAGTAGAAGACTTACAGCCCCCACGGCGCAGGTGGGTTCCCGACGCGCCGTACGCCGACCTGGAGACGGTCGCCTTCTACTGCGTCTGGCTGTTCCTGTGGGACGACGCCATCGACGGCGGGGGCGCGGGCATCGAGGGCAGGGGCGACAAGGCGGCGGCCGAGTACTGTCGGCAGTCGATCGTCTTTGTGGAGCATTCCCTTGGTTTGGGCGAGCCCGGGGCTCCCGCGCCGGTGGCGCCGACGAAGGTTTGTGAGAGCTTTGCCGAGGTGGGCAGGCGCGTGGCTGGGTACTGCGGGCGGGAGGAGAGGAGGGTGTTTTTGGGCATCTGAAGGAGTATATGGGGGCGTGTGTGACTGAGTATCGGTGGAGGTTGTCGGGGAGGGTGCCGAGTGTGGGGGAGTTCTACTCGTGGCGGTTGGGGACGTCGTCGGTGGATGCTGCGTTGGATCTTACAAGGTTGGTATTTCTAGGAGGGCCAAGTTGTGATTATGGATTCGATGCTGACAGCCTTTTAGGATCATCAACGGCATTGTTCTCCCTCGCGAAACTCTCGAATCTAAGGAACTGGCCGTCATGAGCCGTTGCGTCAACAAGCTCCTCATCCTGTAAGACTATGTCGTTTCTGTCCGCGAGAAAGACTGGGCAGCCCAACTAACATGGCTACTTCAGGATCAATGAGTTGTTCTCGCTCAAAAAAGAGTTGGTAAGCACACTATTATGTTTCGTGATCCACAGCTTAGAGCCTGTTTTGCTAACTTGTTTTAGAAGGATGGTGCATTTGGAAACCTAATACCCATCACCATGCGAGCAATGGACTCGGACTTGGACGGCGCAACGCAAAGCTTGATACAAGACATCCACAAATGTGTCAGAGACTTTGATAATAACGCCTCGGTTCTCCAAAAAGATGGCGTGATGGAGGAGGAACACCTAAGGCGACTCGTTGGGGCCTACCAGGCTGTTGACACGAGTACGCTCAACTTTTCCATCCACAGCCCCCGGTATGGTCTTCACAAGGACAAGCAGGAGGATGGTTCATTTGTGGTCACTCTATGAAGGATGACTGAGGGGGTTATGGTTGTTGAATACTGGCCAAGATATCCGCTTCTAATTGTTCAGTTCCTGGTCCACAAACTCGTACACGGCACGCACGCCTGCCTTCTGCTTGTATATAGTCACGCCTGCGCTGCTAGCCCGGCAAAACGGGCACATGGTAGCCGTCCCACTTTCTTTCATGCTCTCATAACAGCTGGGGGTTGCCAGACCAGTTAGCAATCACCCATGACTTGAGACGTGATTGAGAGTGAAACGTACTCGTTACAGACCCAATGTGTAGTCCCTTCTTTAAAGTCGCGGCTGCTCTTATCTGCCCCCAGGCTGCCGGAGAAGCAGTAGATGACGACGGAGTTCTGGCAAGAGGTTAGTTCCACTTCGTCCTCCACAGAACTGAGTCCGCTCACGGTAAACTGTTGGCACACTGGGCAGTTCATGCTTGCGAATGATTCGAGGGGATTATTTGGTGGTAAGTGAACGAGATATCTTCTTCGGGAGGTGGCTAGAATGTTGCTGGCTAAAGAATCAATACATTCAATTCAAGTCGGATGAAGAGCATACGCTTTTTATACTAAACTCCAAACCCACCGTGCAGCCTTGCTGGTTGGATCCTCCGCAGGTAGACTACGATACTGGGCAAGTCCACCGAGTTCATGGCCAATACATGAACAGTAATGCCTAGATGAGGCTGTCTCGGGGTTGTCTCTGTACTAACTAGCCCAAGGCGCAGCTATGGAAGGATGCCGGTGCAGTGTGCATCGCCGAGTTGCCTTCTCGAAGCGGTAATACACCCGGCGGGGTTATGGTGTGCCTTGCTTGCACCTGGTCAACGATGAGCACAGGTCTTTGGCTCGAGCGGTGCGGGCCGTCCCAGATATGGAGACGAACCATCCCTCTCACGTCACACTGGGGAGTGAGATGTGGAGTGTAACATTCTGGCAGTCGTGGGTTGTCCGGAGATGTTGTCAAAATGCGGGGCTCTTTCCAACTTGAGCAATCGCCCATCAATCATCCCCCATCAAAGCGGGTGTGGAACCTCGCTTACAAACGGGTGGCCGAAGTAGTGTAGGTGCCTTACGAATACCGACACCACTTCAACTTCACTAACGATCTCGATTCCTGATATCAAGCCGCATACCGAGTTCGCGCCATTACATCTTACCACAAATCCAGATCCCAACATCGTTTTCCCGAAATACCAAACTGTCACCCACAATGGCAGGCTACCCCTCCCCGCTGGCGGGTTATGAGAACGCCCCACCTCTGCCCGAAGAGCGGGCCGAAGATGGCAAGAGCTTCCGGAACCCGCAGACCGGCGTGCTCAGCAGTGCGTACCAAAGATTTACTGAACCTCTCGACAACGGCCCCAAGGGCGGGTTGTAAGCTATTTCCCTTACTGGCCCTTCCACCTCAACATTACCTGACCATCCCCGTACCACTCGCGAAACTAACTGGGCCAAAAGTGACATCCACATCTACTACTTCCAGAACAACCCAGAACGTACGCGCAACATCGAACTTACCTAGTCGAAGTAACCTAACCCAGCACACCAAAACCGAAAACTAATAATACCCCCCCCCCCCCATTAAAGAAACAGAATACGCGCGCGCCCTGAGGGAGCGCATCCGGCGCGAGTTCCCGGAGCTGCGGGTGTACGCGCTGTGGGACCGCCCGATCGGCCCCCACCCGGTCGCCATGTTCGAGGTGAGCGTGCACTCGCCCGCCCAGTTCGGCGCCGTCGTCGCCTGGCTGGCCGTCTGGCGCGGCCCGCTCTCCGTGCTGGTCCACCCCAACACCACCGAGCCCGAGACCGACCTGCCCGCCGCTGACCGCGAGCGCCGAAACCACACCGACCGCGCCATCTGGATGGGCGAGCGCTTGCCGATAGATGTTGCTGTTTTTGGCCGGGTGAGTGGTTAGTTAGTTGGGGGGTGGGGCGTCTGCTGGGTCTGCTGGCGGTGCTGGAGGGACGGCGCCGGCTTGAGCCTTGAGCCTTGAGCGGGGTGGTGGGAATTATCTAACGGATGTTCATGAGGGGAAGACGGAGGGGACAGGCGCGGTGAGATCCCGCCGGCTCTCTACGCGCCGGTGGCTTCAGAAAAGTCCCCAATAAGAACGCCAGAAACGGCATCCTTCAAGGCTGGCATTGTCGATGGGAAAGTGACCTTTGGCACCACGCGTCTCGGGGGATCGCGAAATGAGCTCCCGGCGGCGTCGAGTTCCACCGCGGCTGACATGCATGCGGGAAGAAATCAGGGGCGGCAAGGAATGACACCCGTCCATTCCAGCGATTCGGAACCCCTGAAGCGGAATTTTGTTCTCGATGGGAAAGTTTCCTGGGAACAAGTAACGGTTTGGTTATTTTCGGAGCTCTTCACCACGGGAGGGTCGAGCCGTTTGCCGAACTGTCGGTCAAATCCGAGAGGTCTCAAGTTCCAATTACGAACGGACCATCTCTCTCGTCCGGTATCAAACCTCCTCCGATCTCGCGTTGCATGCCCTGCTCAGCCTTCCGCTTCCCAGTCACGAGCTGATTGGTTTCCTCCGCACCTCGACTTTTAACCTATTGGTCAATGGGACCTTGGCAGCTTGGGGAATTCGGTATCTGTATCAAGGTTGACGCCCACGCTCAGCTGGCAGGGATCTTAACCACACCTTCACCAGGGGTATCTCCATGCCAAGAACAAGAAGGCTCTGTGACACGGCTGCTCGAGAAAGCCGCCTCGGGCCTCCGCCATGCCCCTTTCGGAAGGGCGTCGCGAAGGCCGTCCTGGCAGCTGGGGAGGACCCTCTCCTGTCAGTTTGCTTCGGCAGACCCTTTCCGTGTTGTGGCGTTCGTGCCTGGACGAGGCGCGCAGATGGCCCCTCCCGCATGGCACACCATCTCGTGCCGCTCCCCTCAGCTTTTTTTTCCCCTTCTCGAGGCTTCGTTGCGCAATTCGGCCTGTGTGAAGCCCGGGGTACCCTTCGGGAAGACGCTGTCCCTTAGTGCCGTTCTTTCGTTGACTGTTTCTTGCTGATCTTGTCACACACTTGTTGTGTACTTCGGACATACATACTTTACCTTCCTTTTCGATACCATGATGAGCCAAACACGCCTCTCGGCGGCCGTACTGGCTCTCGCCGTTGGTTCGGCGAGGGCAAGCTCAATCCTCTATGTGACCGACATGCCTGCGTACGAAGCTCTGGTAAAGCCAACCCCAACATCTCCTCCCCGTCCCTCCAACCAGGACTGACCGAGCAACACGTCAAGGCACCATGCGCCCAGTCGGCCCTCAAATACAACGTCCAGTCGCAAACCTACGACGCATGTCCCGAAGCCGTATCGGAACTCCAGTCATGTGTTTGCACCAAGAACAACAATTTCAGATCCATCTCGTCCCAGATTTCCTCCTCGATTAGCTCTTCGTGTGGATCGACTGCCAGCGAGGACCACGCCTCGGCTCAGAGTGTATGGCCGGTTCAAAATCGAGGAGCAAGCCAAGCGTGCTGACTCTCTATTAGATTTTCAACGCCTACTGTGACCCAAGCGTAACAGTCTCGTTCCCGACTCCGACCGCTGTCAGTGTCTACATCACGGATATCCCCGAGTACGACTACCTGGCACCATGCGCGAAGAGCGCTGTCAGTTACGGGATTGGGTAAGTTTTGACCGCCCGAATCCATATGAACACCTACCAGTTAGCGGCAGTAACTGACAATGAAAACAGAACGATGGTAAGCTATGCGTTTCGGACTCACTGAGCCACCTCGATCCGCTAACTTGCAGCCCAGACCTATGACAAATGCCCGACGGATGCGCCTGCGCTGGCGAGCTGTGCCTGCAAGAAGAACCAAAACTCGCTCGTCGTCAGTCAGGAAATCAACTCGTCGGCAAAGTATTCATGCTCCGGGCAATCGGCCGATGTCTCGTCGGCGCAGGCCATTTTTGCTGCGTACTGCGCCATGAACGACGGCACGACCAAGTTTCCTGTCCCAACCAAGCCCCCCGGCGACAGTAAGTCGACAAGACAACAATGCTAGCGCACCCCAATCATTTGCTGACGAGACAGTGACGTACTACATCACGGATCTGCCGGGGTACAGCTCTCTTGCCCCATGCGCGGCGTCGGGGCTCCGTTACGCTGTTCAGTCTGTAAGTATATGTAGCGCATCTCGACAGGAATAGAGGGCACTTCCAGCCACAGCCGACTGACAACCTTTTAAGCAAATGAACGACTTGTGTCCCAGTGGCCCACAGGCTCTTGCCTCGTGTGTGTGCCTCAAGGAGGGCATGACCCTGGAGGTTCTGAAAGTGATTACCTCGTCCGTCAAGTGGGAGTGCTCTTCGACCGCTACCGAAGATGTCTCCTCCGCCGTTTCCGTAAGTTCCCTGGAGATGCGAGCTGGTAGTCGTCGGATCGCTGACAGACCGACCAGGTTTTCAACTATTACTGCAGCGCTGCTGAAGCAAAGGTGACGGCTGCTGGTGTTTCCAACTCGATAGAGCAGACGTTCCCAGCGAGCCGTTCTATTACCGACGGCCCGAAAGAGACGGGAAATGGCAACAACGGTAACGGTGGCAACGACAACGACAACGGGGACGGCGGCGGATCGGACGGCTCAACCGAAGGGGGCGACGACGAGGATTCAGGCGGGTCCAACACGGCCGTCATCGTCGGTGCTGTAGTTGGTGTCGTCGGCGGCCTTGGTCTGATCGGAGCCATTATCTTCTTCGTGCTCCGGGCGAGGAAGAACCGGCCAGATTCGCTGCGTATCCCGGACAACGGACCCAACGACGTTCCTCTCGGCCCGTACGGCGGCAAGGCAGAACTGGCCAGTGACTCAGTCGCCGCGCCACGCCCTCCGAGCCCGTCCCCCAGCACACTCAAGGTCGGCGCCATCCCTGGCCGCTCCAGCACAGTATCGCCCGTCTCCGCCAATACCACCGGCGCTTTTGCCCCGCCTCCGAACAACCAAGCCGAACTCAGCGGGCAGGCAGCGTTCTTCCCGCCCATGCCCAACCGTCCCGAGCTGCACAATCAACACACAGCCACGCCGCCGTCTCTCTCTCCAAACAGCCAGGGCCAGAGCGCCGGGTTTGCTGCTCCGTCACCAAACGCACCGGAACTCTATGGCCAAGGCGCGCCGTCACCCAACCGGCCCGAGCTGCAAGGCCCAGGCGCCATGGTCCTGCCATCTCCACACGCCCCCGAGCTCTACGGCCAAGGTGCTCCTTCGCCTAACCGACCAGAACTCCAAGGCCAGGGCGCCATGGCCCAACCATCCCCGCACGCTCCTGAGCTCTACGGCCAAGGGGCGCCAGCGTCCAACCGGCCCGAGCTCCAGGGCCAGGGCGCCATGTACGCCGCCACGCCGGCCAACATGTCCGAACTGCAGGGCCAGGGCTCACAGTACCACAACGCCAACCCCAACCGACCGGAGCTGGCAGGCCAATACAGCTACCCACCGCAGCAGCAGCAGCAGCAACAACAGTCCCCTTATCAACAACATCAACAATACCCACCCCAACAATCACCACACATGCAGCCCTACTCACCCCAACACCCCCCCTACGACCAACAACAGCAACAACAACCACAACAGCACCAATACCAATACCAACAGCAGCAGCAACAGCAACCACAACAACAGCAACAATACCCCTCCCCAACCCCGTCACCGCACCCCCCGCAGATGCAACCGGGCTACCAGGCCTACAACCCGGCTGGTACACCGCCCCCCGGGGGTGTGTACGGTCAGCAGCAGCAGCAGCAGCCACAGGCGTCCTGGCAGGCGGGGCCGGTGCCGGATTTGCATGAGATGGATGAGGGGAGGGCGGGGAGGTGATTGTTATGAGGTGTGTGTATGAAGTGCAGGTATATGAGGTGGAGGTATGAGGTGTGTATTGGATTGGAGGTGGCTGCTTGGTGGGATGGGATGATGGGATGGGATGGGATGATGGGATGGGGGTGTGTGAATATTTGGGTACCTAATTAGATGTGGTGACATTTTGTGTGTGTATATTTAATGTGAGCATTTGAGACTGTGGTTGTGGTTGTTAGTGGTGTGGTGCAGTTGAGAGCGTGCTCTTTGAGTGATGGAAGCCGATGAGTGCGCTTGTTTTAAGAGCCTGGACTAGCTGTCGCATGTGTGTGGAATGAACAAAGAAGTATGGATGACAACAGTGAGATTATAGGTATTTTTGAACCGTTAGGGTAGCATAAACCTATGGTTAGGGTCATCAACAATCTTTGTCGTGAGGTCCCGTTGTGAGTCTGGAAACGGAAAGCGACTCCATTTTCAACCAGGGGGCCTCGCCAAACAGCCTCGCACAGACCATTGGAACCGCTGGCACGCTTGGTGGCTGGTCTCGACGTTTGTGTCATTGCCCCATAAAATCTGTGCTATGTTGATTGGCTGCCGCGTCAAAGCTCCCGCGGCTGGACCAGTTCTTGCCGAAAACAGCTTGGCCGGTGAGAAAGGCTCCCAAACTCGAAGCTCTCTTTCAAAGAAAAACTCACTCCAAACAATCACGCGATTTCACCTCGACCGAGAACCGCATCGATTTCCATCTCCTGTCATCTTCATTTCCGACGACAAACCGACTAGTTCGTCAATCTTGAGACCCACATATGCACTGATTAACCCAGGCCGCGAAACACGATGGCGGCGGCCGAGGTCGACCTCGCCTACCTCTCGACGCATGCCGGCGTGCCAGAGCTCGACCTCGATGCGGTTGTAACCGCGCCGACAGTAGACCTTGTCGCCTCGGTGCTGGGCGCCATTGTTACCAAGCTGCGCGACCTCGAGCAGGAAAAATTCCAACTTGGTGTCGAGCTGGAAGCCGCGTACAGAGGCGCAGAATCAAGATGCGAGCAGTTCAAAGCCACCAGTGATAAAGCCCTAAAGGACGTGGAGGAAGTTCGGCAGAAACTTCAAAATGAAGGCAAGTTTGCGCTTTGGCAATTCTTCCTCCACGGAGTGTTGGCTAACATGCTGTCAACACAGAGACCGCCCGCCGAGCGCTTGAGAATGAACTCCAGACCCTCAAATCCTCTGGGACAACGTCGCTTTCCGAAATCGATACTCTTCGGACACGCATCGCCTCGTTAGAGACCTCCAATCGCGAGACCCTTGCGATCGTCGATTCTAAAACGACCGCGAACGCGAGCCTAGCCGAGGAGCTGCAGAAACAGCACCAGAAGATCCTGAAGCTCAATCAGGAGATTACCACCTTAAATCAGTCCGTGCAGTCCGCCCAGACGGCTGCAAATTCCGCCAAATACCGCGAGGGGTCTCTCAAGCAGGAGCTTGAGCTCTCGAAAAAGAACAACGACTGGTTTGATGCAGAGCTCAAAACCAAAACGGCCGAGAGCCTCAAGATTCGGAAAGAAAAGGGTGCCCGGATTGCAGAACTGCAACGGCAAAACGAAGATGCCCTCTCTAACATCGAGTCGCTGACCCGAACCGAGCAGCAACTGCGCAAGCGGCTAGGGGAGGCTCAGTTAAAGGCGGAAGAAGCCCTGACCAAGGTGCAACAGCTGCAAGAATCTGCGGCCCGCGCTGAGGAGAGCTTCAGGCAGGAGCTGGAGTCATCAAAGCGTCTGGTTGAGTTGAAAGACCAACAGTCGCAAACGCACCGCAATCGTCTGAAGGAGGTGGAACTTCGGCTCGAACAGGTCAAGGACGATGGCGCTGAAGAGATCCGGCGCGTACGCCGCGAGCTAGAGAAGGAGAAGGAGGACCACTCCCAGACGGAGCAACAGATGCAGGAGCTCCAGACCGAAGCGGACCGTCTCAGGGCCGTCGTCGATTCTAATGGCGTACCGGGCTCAGCACCGCAAACTCCCCGCGCCAATGGCTCCTTCTTGGCTCGCCCGTCCTCGCCATTCGGCACCCCGGCGTCGATGCGCGGCAAGGCGTCGCACCGTGTCACCGAGACCCTCGAAGAACTCTTGAAGGTGAAGGCCCAACTCACCGGGGAGCAGCGTCGGAGTCAAAAGCTCCAAGAGGAGCTCGACGACGCGCTCGGTATCTGGGAGGCTAAAATGCCCGAGTACGAAGAAACAGTGGCTGAAAACGAACGTCTTCGGCATGAATCGGCCCACATGTCGGAGCTTGCAGAGCAATCTTACGAGCAGCGGGATGCTGCCGTCAAGATCGCACGCAAAGCCGAGGGCGCTGCCGCCGCCGCCCAGGCTGAGATCAAAATCCTGCAAACACAACTCCGCGACCTCAGCACGCAGATCCACGTCCTCATCTTCAATATCCATGCCCGCGAGAAGGGCTTGGACCAGCTCACCGACGAGGAGACGGCCCAATTCGAGCGACTTCAGCGCGGCGAGGTCGCCGAGCATGCGTTGGACGACATGTCCGACACACACCGCTTCATTACCGAGAGGTTCACTGCCTTCAGGGACATCTTCGAGTTGCAGGAGAAGAATGAGGCGTTATTGAAGCTCACCCGGGAACTGGCCACCAAGATGGAGAACGAGGAGGCCTTGGCCGCCAAACAGCAAGCAGCTCAGGATCATGAAGAGGTTCAGGAACTCCGGGGTACGATCTCGGCGCTCCAGGATGAGGTGCAGTCCATCACGGTGCGGATGAAGAGTTATATGACCGAGCGCGACATGTTCCGCCGTATGCTGCAGCAGAAAGCGTCGTCATCCGAAATCCAGCAAGCTCTTGGCCTTCCCCGGGAAAGTGGCCAGCGCGAGGTCCTCGCTAGCATTGAACAACCCCCGCAAGCCGATGAAGCGAACTTGGCCGTGGCCTTTAGGGAATTGCAGGCGCATTTCGACTCTTACCGCAACGACCAGTCCACGGACAGAAACGCCATGAAAGATCAAATCGAGAAGCTGTCGACTGAGAAGGGGTCCCTCCAGAGCGAAGTCTCCCGCCTTTCGAGCAAGCTCACCCTTTCGACTGAGCGCTACGAGATGCTAGAGTCGAATTTCAAGGCCCTGCAGAACGAGAAACAGGAGCTGCAGAAACGGAACCAGTCTCTCTCCGAGTCAGCTGCGAAGCAGGACATGCGCACTCAGCAAGTGGCCGAGGACCTCGTCGAGGCTCGCGGCCTAGCCGAGAGTCTGCGGAGTGAAAGTGCGAACCTTCGGGCCGAGAAGAAGTTGTGGAAGACCATCCAAGATCGTCTCAGCCAGGACAATGAGAACCTCGCGCAGGAGAAGGCGAAGCTCAACGGCATGGTCTCGACTCAACAGTCACTCTTCAACGAGCGTGAGCTGGCCGAGTCGGAGACGAGGCGCAGGCTGCAAGCCCAAATCGACTCTTTGGACGGTGAACTCGCCACCACGAAACGCAAGCTCTCCGAGGAGATGGAGGAGGGCAAGAAGATCCATCTTCGAAAGGAGTTCGATGCTCAGCAATTCCAAAAGCGGATTGACGAGCTGACCTCGATGATCGGGCAAATCAAGGAGGAGAATGTTCAGGTGAAGACGACCCGAGACCATCTTCAGGCTCGCGTCGGCGAGTTGGAAATTGAGCTTCGGAACGCCCAGGAGCGCGCCGAGCGTCTCCGTCCTCTGCCCACTCCGAGACCTGGGACCCTCAACGAACAATCCGCGACCGAACACGAATCCCAAGCCCGTATTGAGGAATTGGAGAACGAGGTCCAGGAGCTCAAGAATAGCCTGGACCTCCTCAATGTTCAGCTTGATAACGCGAAGCAGCAGGCTGAGCAGTTCAGGCAGCTCAGCAGAGACATGGAGGAAGAGCTCACAAGCCTCAACGAGTCCCACGACCAGTACCGCGAGGAAATGGATGCGTCACTCGCGACGAAGACGAACGCTGCTAACGAGCTACAACAACGTGTCGAGGCACTCACCATGGAGCTCTCCAATTCGAACAACGAGCTTAACATGCTCCGGGATTCACAGGGCGACGTCGTTAGGAAGTATGAGGAGAAGGAGAGGATGCTCAATAACGACATTACTCGTCTGAAGGACGAGGAAGAGCGCTACAAGGAAACCGCGCGATTCCACCACCAAGACCTGCGTGCGCAAGCCGAGATCGCCACCAAGGCTCAACAAGATTACGAGCAGGAGCTCGTCAAGCATGCCGAAGCTGCCAAGCTTCTGCAACAGATTCGCGCTGAGCATAATGAGCTCAGGACCCAGTCCGCTGGGTGGAGGGCTGAGGCAGAATCCGCCAAACTCTCTCTCGCCCAGAGCGAACAGTCCTGGGAAGAGCGCCGCCAACAGCTCGAGCAGGAGATTTCGGAGATCAAGACGAGGCGAGAGGATGTGGACGCACAAAACAAACTGTTGCACAAGCAGCTCGATAGCGTCACGGCCCAAATCACTTCGTTGCAGCAGAACCGGGCTCACGCGGATGGCGACGGCCCGTCGCCTTTGGTTGCGGACACCGCAACCGAGGGTCTCCGCGAGTTGAACAACTACTTGCGCCGCGAGAAGGAGATCCTCGAGGTTCAGTACGACATCAAGCTCCAGGAAGCCAAACGACTCCAACAACAAGTCGAATACTCTCAATCGCAACTTGATGAGGCTCGTCTCAAGCTTGACCAGGAACGCAGGGCCCACGCCGATAGCTCCAGGAGCTCCCTTACCCACAAGGAGCTCATGGACAAGCTCAACGAGCTCAACCTTATCCGCGAAAGCAACGTGACCCTCCGCAACGAGAACCAGCGAGCTCAGGCTCAACTTGTGAAGAAGTCAGAGAAGATTTCAGAGCTAGAGGCTAGGATCCAACCTCTCGAGGCTCGCATCTCCGAACTTGACCTCGACATGGGCTTCAAGGAGCAGGAAATCCGGCAGCTTCAGGAGGCTCGCGAGGGCTTGCAGAAGAGGATCGAGTCGATCCTCAGCAAGTACGGTCAAGCTGACCCCCAGGAGGCGGAACAGCTGAAGGAGACCATCGCGAGTCTCGAAGCGGAGCGGGATGCCCTCAAGCAGTCCGAACAGTCGCTGCAGCAGAAGGTTAAGGAGACTGAGGAAACCTTGGAGACAAAGACAAGCGAATGGAAGACGATGAAGGAACGTTTTGCCGAGGACTTCAAGACGCGCTTTAGGAGCATGAAATCTCAGCGCGATGAGGCTAATGTCGAAAAGAATACTCTCCAAGGCAACCTCGACTCGGTCAACGAACGGTTGGCCGGCGTGGAGAAGGAGCTTGAGGCAGCCAAGCAAGAGCTGGGCACTCTCACCGAGAAGAACCAGACCCTCGAGCAGCAGGCGCAACAAGCGGCAGCCCCTCCGGCAGATGAGCAGCCTCCGGCCGTGGCGGATTCAACCCAGGCCGCAGAACTTACCCAACAGCTCGAGAGCCTGAGGCAGGAACTGGAAACAGTCTCGTCACAAAAAGCCACGGCCGAGGCCCAAGTCGAACAGCTTCGGGGCGAACTCGCTACTGCCATTAGCGAACGCGACCAGGCGCTGGCACAGTCCTCGGCAGCAAACGCTGGCGAGGTTGCCATGGCCGATGTCGCTGTCGCGCCGTCTCAAGTGGCTAATGGCCTCACTGACGAAGAGCGGAAGGCTCTGGAGGAAAAGATCGCCGCTGCCGAAGCCAAGGCAGCTGAATTCGAAGCCAAGGCCAGGGAGCTTGAGGAGCAGTCTGACAACATCATTAAGCAGCGGTCCGATAAGATGAAGAATGCGCTGAACAAGAAGCTCACGGAGTCGAAGGAGGCAATGGAGAAGCAGGCCCAAGAAGAGAAGGAGAAGCTGCAAGAGGAGTTCAACCTCAAGCTTCAGCAAGAGCTGGCCATCGCCAAAGCCGAACACCAGACTGCTGCCCCCAAGAACGGCGTGCCCTCCACGCCTGTCAAGCCGTCGACCGAGACGAACCCTCCGCAAACGCCTGCGGCTGACTTCAGCTCCTTGAATGATGCGCAAATCCGGGAGATTGTCGCCAACAACCCAACCGTTTCCAGCATTGTCAAGTCCAATGTCAAGAGGATGGTGGCCGCTGAGGCGAAGAAAGCCAAGGATGAGGCTGAGGTAACGGTAAAGGCCGAGTACGAGCAGAAGATTGTCAGCGCGCGGGAGCAGTCGAGCGCTTTGGCGGAGAAGAAATCGGCACTCCGCATCAACATGCTCGACAGGCAGGCTAAGACGGCACTAGCTAAGATTTCGGTCGTCGAGACGGCGGTCAAGGACACGCCACAGCGGCCTGTGGTCGAGGTGTGGAACATTGCCAAGGACGCGAAGCCTCCTGCTCCGGCGCCTCCTGCAGCTCCTGCTGCCGCACAAGCACCTGTCACGCAAGCAGCGGCGACTCCTCCGGCTCCTGCTGGTACGCCCCCAGCGACTGCGGGCCAGGCGGGCCAGGCTCCTTCAGGTATGTTCCCATCCCCCGAATCCGTATTGGCACTCGACACGGATGCTAACACTTCACCAGCTGCACCCGTCAAAGAGGAACCCAAACCCGCGGCATCCGCGGCGGGCCCTCAGACCGCGCTCCCGCAGCCGGCGAAACCGACCACCGGAATCCCGACCCCGGCTGTCAACAACCCCTTCGGCGCACCCGCTACTGCCCCGACCAGCAGCCTCCCGCAACCCGCCGCGGCCCAACCCCAAGCTCAGCAGCAACAACAACCGCAGCAGGGTCAGCAGGGCCAGCAGGGACAGCAGCCGCGAGGCATCCCGGTCCCCGCTGGGCGTGGTGGCGGCGGCGGAAACCGTGGCAGAGGAGGTGTGTACCAAGCCGGCCCAGGCCGCGGCGGTCAAGGACAGCGCGGGCGGGGCGGATTTGGTCGTGGCGGTGCTGGCGGTGGTGGTGGCGGTGGTGGGCTGAACCCTGGTGCTGGGGACTTTACGCCCACCGGCGGTGCCGGGAACAAGAGGCCTAGGGATGGGGCCGACGGGCCTGGGGATGGTGGGGGTAGAGGGGGGAAGAGAGCTCGGGGTGGCGGGTGATCGATCGATCACCTATCGATCGCTAGCTGGGGTTGGTGGGTTGGTGGGTGAAGAAGGGTGGTGATGGCTGGCTATGTTGATGATGGGAGCTGGTATGAGTGGGATATCTTGGTCTTTTTGCCTAGGAATGGAACGGGAGATACCAGAGCATCGAAGGCGACGTGGGCTAAGGAGATGGAACAAGGAGGGGATGAAAAGGCAGCGGGGGGAAAAGACTGCTACAATTGCATGAGCTCCTTTCTCTCTCTTTTCTCTCTATCGCTTTGTATTATTTTATCTTGCTTGTTCTCTTGCATGGACAGGGCATGGCTCATTTGTTTGCGAGGAGCGAGGTGGGAAGAAGGGAATGGACACGTTTTTTCGGCTGGCTGGGTTGTCTTTTGGAGTTTAAGGGAATGGTAATACATGTGGACATTGAGCATTACTCGGGTTGAAACAAGTGAATGTGGTGCTGTCGCTGTCCCTAGAGTTGTTGTCATCTTGCCGTGGTGTTGTCACCGTGTGGTCTTCAAAGCAGAGTGACGCCATATACATCGCCAACGGGTGCTCAGTCATCCTCCCGTTTCCTAAGTCGGTCTCTCATCTAATACATACTCCTGCGAGAGGCGACCACGGCTGTCTCGTCGCTCTCTGTTCTGTGACAAACAATCCCACTCGACGCCTCAACAGCAGCTCCCAGTCTACACAGCACCGCCGAATTCTTGTTCACAACGCTGCGGGCTACCCTGCCCGCTGTCTGATGACGAAACTGAGGCCTCCTTGAAGCTTCTCTGCATGAACATTACTGATATTCATAGCTCCCAGGCGAGCCTGCTCCTGCGGGTCTGCATGGATATCCTCGTGGGTCGTTTTGAGCCCCTCCCACAGGCGTGTATGCGAAGGAACGGGACTGGCGCATTAGCTCAAGGGTCAGGAACAAGTAACCGTCTGACGCCGGTGCGACGCAGGGATGAAGCACCCGTAGGGCTGACTGCTAGGCGGATCATCTCGGCAGTAGTGAAGGGTGCGGTTGGCTTCCTCGAGGGAGGTAGTTGAAACTGTTGAAACCAAGATGACAGCCCCACGCGGATCGATCTCCACGAGACTGGGTGAACATCAACTTCCATGATCAAACTTGACCGCGAAGCAAGAACCCGCAGCCGGTCCGGAGCCCAAAACAAAGCCGCCGGATACGGAGCAGGGCAATCTCTTTAAAACTCCGATGGAGAATTTGGAAGGAAGGTGAGAGAGCCGCGCTCAGACTAACTTGGAAGGGAAAAAGGAGGTGATGGAATGGAAGTTAATTTAATTCGAAGCCAATGGTACGGCAGAAGGTAAGTGCCGCTTTGACAGGATTCCAAAACCATGATATCAACTTGCTCCCAGTCTCGTGTTTGAAGAAGCGAACCTGGAAGCATTGGAGCCGTTGAGAGGCTCGCTCGCACTTGATCGAACCCGATTAGGAAGGAATTTGGGTGGAGCGAGTGAACCAATGACGGTTATCCATTGGCGACAAGGATTCATCCAGCGGCCGTTGCGTTCATTCCTCCCCGTCTCGTCTCTCACCGAACGAGGAAGGCTCGAGGAAGGTTGAGCAAGGATTTACTTCAGACGACAAACGCCCGATCCCGTGCAAGGCAGCAGTTTTGTTGGGACCCAAGCTCCGGCCGAAGGATGGATCTGGGGAAGGAAAGAAACCGTCGGTTGTCGCTCCTGCCGGTGGCTCTGGCAGCGCCTCTGCCGTTGAAGAGTGAGCCACAGGCACAGGGGGGTTGAGTGTCCGTGGGTTCCTTCCCGCCAAGTCGCCGATATCTCATCCGGACCCGACCGCTCTGTGGGGTCCGGGGTCTCGGTCCCCAACGAGCCCCCCCGGCACCAACTCACAACACCAAGATCGGCACGGCCACGATCGTGCACTTGATCACAGCCCACAACCAACAGAAGCAACACAAATCACCAACACCAACAAGCCAACTGCACTATTCTGCTGCAAGGTTAGCGTTTTGGCCGCCACTCAAGCACATTCAGCCCCACCTTAGCTCTGTTTCACTTCCCAACACCGGATTCTGTACAAATTACACACAGACACCCCCTTCAATATCCCCGGACCGGAGTCTTGGGGGCCGTGACACGGAATTGCAGTAGAAACCCCATGGAAGCAACAGTGGTAACGCACAAGGCCTTGGCTTTCAGCCCCCACCCACCAATTGCCAAAAAAATGAACGCCCGTTACATGGCAACGTTGATCCCCAAATGCACAGCGCTTGTGTTCGTTCCCCTTGCCCGTTCCAAATTGATGTCTGCACCAGCTGCTTAAAATACACGGAGGGGGAAAGGACCTCATCCAAATAAAGAAGACACCAAGCGCAATCAATTTCGCCACGGCTATGTAAAAATATACTCTTCTCTCCGACCTCCGTCGGAGACCTTCACCTGTCCGACGTTACGTCGTCGCAGGATAGAACCGAACGCCCCTTTTGCGCCTTCAGGTCGGCGATGTGACTAGCATCGGTGACGAGATCAAACACGGCCCCCGCCCGTGTGCCGTCCGGCAGAGCCATGTCTTTGGACAGACGAAACCCGCAGTGGACTTCGTAATGAAGCGCTAGCTCTGCATCGGCCCAGACCTCGCCTCCACCCCCTCACCGTACCAAAGAAGCCACCCTCCACCTCCTTGGGCTTCGCCGTCCTCCGACATAGCACCATCGTCCCTGGTAGGCCAACCTAACCGCCGCAGACCCCGACGAAATGGAACGACCGAAATGAACCCGCCCTCCAAGCTCAAGCACGGCACTGCATCTTCCACAGCTGTGCACTCGGCGTCGTGCGACCTTCCCAGAGTCGACGGCCGCGCAATGCTGTTGCCCTTTCCACGCCGCGGCGGCGCACGGCAGATCGCGACGGCGACACGTGGAGTGATCGCGGTGCACGCAGCCTTAGCCGTACCCAGTCGGAGGGAAAAACCACACACACACACACACACACCCAAGACACACGCGTGCACTCACCCAAAACCCGTACGCCGTAGACCGGCGCAAGCGCACCGCACCAAACCCCCATCCTCGCCTCCCCAAACAGCAGCCCCCGAGTAAAACAGCCGCCGTGCGACTTCGGCGACAGCGAGCGAAGCCGTGACCCCGTAAAATGCAGAGTGTGTGTGCGTCAAGTGCCGCCGGAGCCGACCGAGCGCGCGCACAACAAGCCCGCCCAGGCCAGTTTCGGCGCATGTGTACTTACTTACCCCCCCTTCTCTCCTCCCTAGTGCATAGGCGCTACGCATGCAAAGTGTCGGAGCAGTGACTCCTTCGCCGGCCTCACGGCGGAAGAGGTGCGGATTGCGGATCCTAACCCACTCTCGACCCCGAGGTCTCTCTCCGCAGCTTCCATGGCACCAGAGGTGGGCGCAGCAAAGGCGGAGGATCCACCGAGGTAGAAGAAGTCAGCGGGTATGAATAAGAGCCGCGAAACGAAACGAAACAAAAACCTCTCTACCTCGTGCACCCACCCCACCGTCTCGGACTACCCAGCGGCGTAGTCAGGAGAAACTCGACTAGGCATGTACAAAGTAAGACAAAACGAAACAAGACATTTTGCGTTGGCGCGGCACGGCAGTCAAGCGGGAACTAGAGAAACAGAGTGGGCAAAAACAAACTACCTATGTATACTAGTAAAAAAAAAAAAAGAGGGGAGCGGCCCTGATTTCGGGCCTCGAGTGAGATCAAGGGAGCGGTTGGTGTTGCCTAAACAGGAAGCACAGCAACGGTGGGTTTGGCGATCAACAAACCTGGAAAAGCCGGCGGCCAAGCTTCCATCGACCGAAAGGCGAAACGTCATTGTTGTTTGGAGCCTTTTCCCCCCTCCCTCAGCCCTATTGCTGACAGCCCGCGCTAGCGGCCGAGAAGGGGCAAACGAAGGCGACTTGTCAGATCTTTATCGCGCTCGGGTCTTCCAACTGCTTCTTCCACGCGCGCCAAGCGGGATGGTGGTGAGATTTTCGGCGGTGGGGAAAGGAGGGGCAAATCGGACCGAGTATAGGGCTGAAGAATGATGGATGGGGAAAGAACGACGCAGGGTGTGATCGATGATGATGAAGCATGATGAGAATTATGAGAATCCTCCTGGCAATGAATCATCGAGTTCGTGAGAGCGACGGACTATCTATCTGGTGTAACTAAGTTGCGAGTAAACAAAATGCCATGTGTACCAAATAAACTAAGTAAGTCGTGAGTGAACAATACGACAAGAAACCTTGCAAAACCATGGCACTGAAAAGACATTGTAAACGTGATCGTTAGATCTTTGCTTCCTACATCCTTTAAAGAAGACTGGATACAAAATAAAGCCCTGTCCTGGAGCCTGTAGGTTCTCTTCTCCGGGTCGAGCACTTCGACCGTGGCTAGAAAAGACTCGCTGAAAACCCGTACAATGTGCGCCGTCGACGCCTCCAAAACCCAAAACCGACAAAATACATAAGGCTGCCTCCCGACGTGTATAGATGCTTCCCCCGTCCCGTTCCCCAGCCCGTGAAAATGCCTTTCGTGTCCCGTCATGGGGTTACCCAGCGTGAGCCGGTCGTGTCTCCCGGGAGAAATAACAAATGGTAGTAGTAGCGGTGATGGCATTAGATGCACCGCAGTAAAACGTATATTGCCTTGCCAGCGGCAGTAGAATCCAACAAATCTCTCATATCATATACGTCCCGATCCCCTCCTTCACGCGTGCTGGACCAGGCCGGGCGAGCCCGGCATGGAGAGCGGGGTGGTCGGGTAGGCGTCGTAGCTCCCCGAGTCCGAGCAGGTGGTGGAGTGATCATAGGAATGTGAGAGAGGCGGAGTCTGTTTATCCCGAGGGATCGCCGATCAGCAACGAGCTCGACCATGGGGGAGAGAAAAAGACGCGGGTTGGCGCGCCGATGAGGAGGAGGCACTCACATGCGGCATCTGGTCGTACGGCGAAGGGTGCGCGGCGCTCATGTCGATCCCCGGCAGCGGGTAGCCGTTGAAGCTCATGTAGGACATGGGCTCCTCGGCGGGCGCGCCCGGGTAGGGCGCCGCCTCGCGCTTGATGGCGTCGCTGAAGTGCGTCATGGACGGCAGCGTCACGGGCACCGGCGGCGGCGAGAGGTACTCCGGATACGAGTCGGTCGGCATGGGCCGGTAGCCCTGCACGGGGGCTCCGTACGGCGGCATGATCATCTCCTCGGGAGGCGGGGGATATGTCGAGTAGGCGAACATGGGCGGGGTGTGCGACCGCTCGCGCTCGTCGTAGGAATGGGCGAAGAGGTACTCGTCGTCATGGTGCATGGGAGGTGTGTATTGCCCTTGCTGCATCGCCGGCTTGACCTGGGCGGGTGGTGATTGCTTGTGCGCCTTGGGTGCCTGTGTGCGCTTCGTCTTGGCCGGCGGGCTCGGCTTCTCGTTGCCGGACGACGAGGCATCGTCCGAGGTCCCCGCGCGCCTCTCGAGCTCCTCCAGCCTCTTCTTGAGCTTCTTGCCTGTTGCGAGAACGTTTAGCTACCAGTACACTCGGCTTCCCAGCTGCCTGCGCCCCGGAATATTGTTGCAGTTGTACGTACGGTAGTTGCGCTGGGCAATGCGGTTCTGTATCCTCCTGCGCTCAGCAAGATCTGAGATCTTGGTCCAGTCCTCGTCGGGGTTGGCGGAACTGCTGAAGGCGCTGCTAGTGCTGTGGTTGGAATAGTGTCTTGTAGGCGCGGGAGCTGGTTGCGCCGCGTAGGCATATGTGTGTTGCGACATGGTAAACATGGTGGCCTTGAGCTGCCTTTCTTGCCTGGCTGCTGTGTAAGATGGTTGTGGAGAAGAGATGTAGGCGGCAACACAAAAGATGAGGTGAGAACCAAAATCACGGATAGTAGGTAGAGGGTGGTGAGGTAGAATATAAGGTCTTCGGTTGTCAAGAGCTCCTTCAAGTCCGAGTGGGATCTTCCTTGGTGGCAGGATAGCTTCACAGCACGTTTGGAAAGATGGGAAGGCTCCAGGATTAAATATTACGAAGCCAGTTCCTTCGGCCGTCGGGGTGCGAGGCTTGCTTCGAACCCACATGGCGGCGCTGCTGGGGGTCGAGGTACCTTGATTCCGGCCCCCCCCCTGTCGATTCGATTGCGGTCGCCCACACCACAACCCAAGGGCCTGGCAGGGGGTGGTTCATCGAGTCCTCGAAACCGCGTCCGGCAATAAACTGGCAGGGATGTTGGGGATCCCACCCCCCCGGGGACGGAGTACATCTGTACCAGGGTACATCTCGCCGCTATCCTGCAGCCTGGCCTGAGGTACCCGCTACGGTGCCGCGACAGGGGTGGCCGTCCGGGGTGGAGGTTTCCTCCCTCTCTCTCTCTGGGCGTATGCACGGAACCTGCGAGCTGGAGTGGTGCCAAGCGGGGGACGGCGCTGTCAATTTTTGGGCATTGGCACTCGCATGGAAGTCACTGACACCACCAACTGCTCTGCCCGCTGCTGTGTGTCGTGGCAGCCAGGGCTCTCTGTTCGCCCTCCGCGCGTCTCGTCAATGGCTGAGACGAGCATTGTCCTAAATAGGGAAACAGTTAGCTAGTTTCTGCCGTTCTATCTCGATTGTGGCTGGAGTAACTAGGTAGAGACGAGAAAACATGGCGCATTTCTCTCTACCCTTGCTGGTGTAAAGGAAAAACGAGAAAAGAAAACGGAGGGCGTATGTTGTATAGTTACATGGCGATGGGGTTGTCATTGCACTCACTCTGGTACCAGGACCACTCACCAGCCGTGGGTGCATCCCGGAATCGCAACAACGTGCGTGGTCCATTTTACGAGATGGCGCTGCGTAACTGCGCGCTGCTGCGTACTTGCTGCGGAGATAGGTACGAGAGGTACTTGCGGAGACGGAGCTCTGGAGGAGGGTGGAAAACGGAGGGGAACCGACTTCCAGGCAACCACTCGGACTGCCTGATGAGGTAAAATTAGCCCAGATGGCTTATTTTGCCCACTTGAAGCGCCCACGCTAAAACAGCAGGGGTCCTTCAGATTAAAGAGTGTGCGTTTTGCCCCGCCTGGCGGCGGTGTGTCTTGTTCTGCAACGTGATTGGACAGAGACCCGGTCCGCACATACCCCGGATCATTTTCTTGGTGCCCGTAGGGCTGCGGTTGTGATTCCCGGGCGCCCGATATTCCCCTTCTCAGTCAAGCCCGTGGGGAGAAAGCTCACCAGGATTCTCTGAGCCACAAAAACAACAACAACTCCAACTCCAACCCCATGACGTGGGAGTCGCTGTTCTGTATCGTAGATGCTCACAGGGCTCAAGGGTTCAAGTTTTCTTTTCCCCTGGCGGCGCTCGTTTCACCAAAAAGGTCTCGGTCGTATGACGAACCACCAGGTCTGCGGCAAGGACCGGCAGGTTGGCGGGTCTCGGCAGGAAGCCGAGTGTTGGTGTGGATCGAGATGCCCGAGTGGAGGTAATCCATCTCCAAACAACAACACCCTTGCGCAGACCCGGGGCCGGCCTCCACAGTCCATGACACTGCACAAGAGTTTCGCCGACGTCAAGAGACGAGCTCGCCGTCCCCCCGGAGCCATGGCTTGCAGGTCTGCATCGGGCTCCTCGGGACACGGGTCCCGGGTCTTGCCTGGCTCCCTGGCTTCGAGAACAAATCTTGCTGTCAAAAGAGATTTGTTGGGGTTCTCGGGCTTGGTTGCCGGCCGTGCACCCCAATCACAGCTCCCGTCGATCCTCGTTTGCTGATAGCGTTGCTTGGTGCTGTCCTTTGCTCATTTTGCAGGGCTTGATTTGGGTCCAAGGCAGTTCGCTCACGCCTTCAGCAAACAATGCAGAATTCAAATCCGGTTGTGCTATAGGTATTTTGGTTGTTTCCATAATTGAAGTCCTGAGTGGAAGCTTGCCGCGAAGATGCAGCAGTCGCGCTCTTTCTTGAGCAAGACCTCGAATAGGCATGGTCTAGAGCAAGACGAGAGCAATATCGGCAACTCTGGTTGGCCCGTTCCCCGACTTGCAGGGCCTTGAAATAAGGTTTTTCCGTTGGTGTCTTGGCATCGCGGCTGCCCTCGCCATCAGGCCCAGCACTAAGATCGGCGGAGCCAGCCCCGATGTGCAGAATTTTGTTGCCTATTTGCAAGAGGCTCCATCTTTCCTCCTCCAAGCACTGCCGCCGATTCCATTCGGAGTTCATCCGTTCCGCCTCGAACTGAGGGCCCGGGGCCCGCTAATTCTTCATCGCCTAATTCTGAAAGGAGAGGCTTTTAGCGAAAGGTATTTGGTCAACTTTCGCCTGCCTTTCTCGTCCAAGTTCGGGCACTCGCTAAATCGTGGGGGTCGTTGAAATAACTCTTGTGGGAGAAACTGTGCGAACGAGAAGAGAGCCAGTTGATCCTTTTGCCCTGCGCCTCTACCAACTCGACCAACTACAATACTGACACGACAAAACAATCAAAATGGATTGATTGATTACTGATTCCAAAAGGCACAGGAGGCTTCCGCCACTATCAATCATACCGAACATCATGGCACCATGGGCAGTTTCGGGCTCCGCTAAACAACGGCTCCATCCAATGAAGCTGGAGTTCTCGTAACCCTCCGGGCGGCGCCGGCTCCTATGACCTGGACTCGCTGGACCGCATAACCCTGTCTTCCCTGACTCCACCAACCCTTGAGCGTTACCCGCTCGTTGACGAAACTCATGCCCCATCCGGTACCTCGCCCGGACCCCGGCCAGACACTGTCCCGCCGCGACTCGAAGGGGGGTTCATTTGCGTGCGTTTGAGTTACAGGTAGCAAGTATCCAGAACAGGAATTTCCATGTGATGCTCGATATAGCATCACATCGCCCAAGCCTGAGTTTCCAAGTCCATTCCACGGCCCACGTTGCCATAACGGCGCGGCGAAATCACGGTTATCGGCTTTCAGCCACCCGTGTGGCTTTGTGGATGGAGGTTAGGTTGTCCTCGAAGCCCTGGGCGCAGCTCTTTGGGATCCGGCAGACTGGCTTCCGAACTACCCAAGCCACCGGACCAGGATCACGAGGCTCCCAGCTGAACAAAACGACGGGAGAAGCTGGGCTCACAAAACTGCAAGCGTTTGGAGACGGCCGGCCTCAAACCCGGGCCTCATGCAGTTTTCCGTTCAGCGATGCGCTCCGGTAGGCCACGAGGTGGGCGTGACCAAGTGTTTCCACTCACTTGGAACGAATCGCCTCGTAGGGCTGCTGGTGCAACTCGGCGTCGTTGTTGACATGGCATATTTTGCGTGCGCTGCTTTAAGGTGCTGACCGAACCACGCCTCCCCCTTCTCCTGGGCCTCGAGCCACCAACCAGCTGCTCGACAGGGGAAACGGAGCCACTTCGTTGCAGGTACCTACTCGGTGATTTCACCCCTTTTCATCGAATCGTTGATCAGCGTCCGCGTCCACTGCGGTTCAACCAAACCCACCCCTCGAGTCGCTCAAAGCAGACCCGAAGGATGCTCACGGGCATACCGTGTAATCTCGAAAGATTTAGCCCACAAGAGACGAGTGGACCGACAGCCGTTGAAAGGCCCAGAGGCCGTTTATGCTCAAACGGCCACTACCCGACTGATGTCAGAAGTTTACTTCGACCGGGCCGCTCGACGGGGGTGCTGCGACAACGCAGATTTGTCTCGCTAGCCACCGACGTTCACTGGCCTTCTTCTGCGTGTCTCGCCGTGTGAGCGCAGCCGAGCGAATGACAGCGCGCCAAGCTCGGCTAAGAGCCCACAACCCCCAAGGGGAAGGATTCCATCGTTGCATCTGCCATCGGCGGTTTGCCCCAGCACAGCGTCATTCTTCGATATGAGCAAGCCAGCTCGCAGGGGTTCGGGGACAAGGCTACTCCAGAACAAGGCAAGATTTGTCGTCGAATTTGTGAGTTTGTGGGTTCCCACGGTTCCCAAAGGCGCGCGCGCGCGCGACTGCGCAGCCACACTTTGAACGTTGCCCCGATTAGGCAATTAGACAACATGCATCTCCCTGGATTCCTCGCAAGCTGGGGCTCTTCCAAAGTTCTTCCCCTTTCCAAGGGACTTCCTGGTCGGATGGGGCGGGCCCCATAACGGCTTTGTGCTTAGTTATGAGTCCGGCGATCGCGGGCCGTTGAGACGGGCGGTTTTTTTTGAGCTTTTTTTATGGAGTTGTCAAGGTTTGTCACTTAGTTATGGAGTTTGCGGCCGACCGGTCAGCGACCAATGATGATGGTGTTTACTTGGCACGATTTCGAAACATGTTTCCAAACGACGTTGTCGGAATTTCTTGCTCGGACTTGGCTCACTCACCTTTTACATTTCACTAAGTTTTTCGTCCCATGGTACGAGTAGAGGGACTGAAGCATAATGGTGAAACACCACCATGGAAGCGACCTCCATAAACCAGCCTGGGGGCGTCTATATTCTCGAAGGATGTACATACATCCATACAGGACCACACAACGGCGTAGCATGTATGTAAGTTGCAGGTCAGGCTATAACTGTGTCTATACTTCCTTGCCACAATACCAGGCCTCAGTTTCAGGTGAACATTCTAATTAACCTTTCGCTCTATGTAACATTGGCCGCGCCGCCTCCTCGGGCCAGATGAGATGGGGATATGCAGGACCACGGCGAGGCCAAGAAACATGACACCGCTTTCGGGTGCTAATCTACGGAGTAGTGTAGAGCTTCTCCCAAAGAACCACTCCTCTTGTAACTCAGGGACTCCTATCTCTGGATGTACAGATTACATAGGGATCTTCCCACGGGAAAGTTCGTGATGAACCCTGCTCCGGCCGGGCCACGTGAAGGTTTCGGGATGCCCGGCACGGCTGGTGATCTGCACAGCCTGGACCGGACGCGAATGCCTGGGCCGTCCAAGGGTACCACCTTTTGCCGAAAGCGGCATGTTCGAGCGCTGAGTCGGCGAGCGAAACTATCAAGAGAGCGAGGGAATCATCAGATAGTTGGCGGCGGTTGGCCAGGAAGCGACCAAGATACGCGGCGGTATCTGTGGCAGTGTGGACAATGGTGGGGATGGTGGTGATGATGGTGGTGGTGGTGACGGTCATGATTCCTCATCGCAATGCACCCACCCCCCGGCGACTGCGGATGGGCTCATTATGCCCCTATCTCCCGAGCTCTCGGGTGCAGCACACCCGGAGGCACGGCACTGGGAAAACAAAGTCCCCTCCCCCTGGGGTCGACCCGAGCAAATTTCCAGATGTTGGGGAAGGTGCTGACTGGACTGGGGGAAACAGTTTGTGTCGCTCCGGGTGAGACCGAGGCCGTGGGACTGGCGTGTGGGTGTGGTTTGATCAGTAAGCATTTGGCAGGGGAGGGGAGGTAAACTGGTGCTGGTTATTTCCGATGAGAGATGTCTCGGAATGGGGGGAGAAAACGGTATCAACAGAGGCTATCAACATCGGGAAGGTCGGAGAAGTCTCCGAATTGGTCAGCAAGCATGGGCGGCGATAAGTGAGGAGGGATGAAGAACTGTGATGGTGATGGCACCTTGTTTGTTGTCTGGGAGAGCTCTGGAGTGGTCTGAGGAGCCTTCTCGGAGACTTTCGCTCGAGCCCACACTTGGGTGAATGACAAATGGCAATCATGCAAATGCAACGGCAACGGCAATGTACATATCCTTCCCTTCCCGTCCCAGTTCCCTAACCCCGGGTCCGGAAGCTAGCGCGGAGGTCCAAAGATGCGGGGATCAAAGTCCGTCAACAAACGCACATGTCACCGTCGCGGGGACCTGTCAGGGGCAGGGGTATATTCGGGTACCACAGGGTCAACGCCATGGTCCTGACTCGCAAGACCCCCTGGGACTGGTCGCTCGTAAAATTGAGGGTATGCTGCCGTGGCTTCCCAGGAAAATGTCGTGCTGGCCATGTTCCGTTGAGGTCAGGGTTATGCGGTGGCTGGCTTTGCAGACACTGGACGATTTGCTGGGAGCTTTTCCGGGGCTGCGACACACTGAGCCACCGGACACCGAGCTGAGTTTCAGGCACCGACTTTTCGATGCCGCCAGTGGCGTTGGACGGTTCGGGGATCTCGTTTGTTGATACCCAAAACGGCCTACAATCTTGGGCCCCTTGGTTCAACCTGTCTTCCTCTCGATTACATTCCCAAAATATAGCAAAGATATCCACTGCGCCGAATGAAATCATAGGTTATCCATACGCCCATATCAACACAAACTCAAGGGTGTGGCAGATGACGGCGAATCCTGGCGGCGCCGTTGAGAGAGAAACTTGGGCGGGACGGGAGCTGTCTCCGACCACCAATCAGGGTTCCCCAACAGCTTTCTCAAAGAGGGCAAAATGACCGCTTCTGGACAGCTTGTGGTCACAAGGAACGGGATGAAACGGTGGCCGCTCTCCCTTGTTTTCTCGCCGTTTCCAACGCCCTGTCGTCTTGACCGGCCGATCCGGGGTTATCGGGCATGCGCAACGTCCGTCCTCGTCATGGAGCAAGGCGCAGATGGTAACATCAACGACGCGGTGTGTCTAACAAATATTTGACGCAGGCCCCGACGAAATCATGCGCAGAAATCCACTTCCATTGGCCTCTCCCAAGCCTGAGCTCCGGTCCGGCGCTGGCTGGCGATAAACGGACGCTTGATTGGACGGGGAAGAGACGGCGAATGACGGGCGGGAAGATCACGACCGTCTCGCAGATACGCTCGTCCGCCACTGTGCGTACCGCTCCCCCCCCCCCCCCCCCCCCCCCCCCCACGTCGAGGTACCACCGTTACATTGGTACACGTATTGGCCAAGCCCGGAATCCAATGCAGCACCTCGTAGGGCTGGCCGGTGGCTGCTGCTTTGCTCCGTTCCCCACAAGGAGCGTCCAACTCGGGAGCGACATGTAACCTTGACCATTCCCCACGGAGCCACGACATCATCGCCCATCAAGAAGGATCGGGACCAAGCCACAACCACTAGCGAGGATCGTCCTCGGATCGTCTCCGGGGTTTAGATGAGCGCTTTCATCGGGGTTGGGGCGGGGAGGAGATAACTGTCCAACAGGATGCCATGATTGACGTAGACGGCGGAACCTCGCAGATTCGCTGGGGGGGAACGGAGATCGGACCTGCCGTCTTGATCCGCTCCCCGGGCGAGACGGATACGGAAGACACCGCCCTCCTCCTGATCACGGATCTGCACTCAGTTGTCGGGGACGGCTCGTTCGTTCGCTCGAGATGGCGGTGAAGGAGGACGGCAGCGGCGGCCGAGATGGACGCTTCGACATGAGGGGACCCCTACATGACTTGCATGGGCACCACCATCAGAGGTTTGGTCGAGCGTACTGTTACACCTCGGAAAGAGAGGTAGTGGTACCGCAGGCAAGGTCGGCGCTCTGGACGGCCCGCCTGACAAATGCATGTTTTGGGATGCACATGCCGCGCTGCATGTCGGTATGTATGTACCTCGTAGGGCTGAGCTCCTGGCAGGACGGGGCCGGACGATGTCGATATTGCAGTTGCAAACTTGCAGTCTGGCTGGACCCTGCCCGAACACCGAGACACAATGCCGCCGGACTCTCATGAGGCCATCGAGTGAAGACATTTGGAAGTCGCTAGCTTCCCCCCTCGACACATGGTCGGCAGCCAGAACTAGAGTTCGGGTTGTGCCGCCCTGCAGCGACACAGGTTCCATGCTGTTGCTCGGCGGGTTCGTCGGGAACGGCCGTGGGACCGAAGCCTCTCATGTCTCCGGTAGACACCCACCCAATGTAGTCGCTACCTTCAAACTTCATGACGCGATGCGTCGCAGTGCTCGAGGCGGTCAAGATAACGCGCATGCTATCATCTGGTGTGGTAGACAAGGCCCTATCTGGACGGGGTGGTTGTGTGAATGCAGCTATTGAGCCGAGGTGTGTCACCCCAAGTTGAGAGAGTTACGCTGGCGGCGCTTAAGCATCTCAGAGTGTGTAACCTATCAGAGTGACCAAGCGTCCTCTCGGCCCATCCACCTCTACACAGTGCTTTACCACCCTTCCGTCCGTCCCCCGAACTCCCCGCTCTATCTCTTGTCCCGCCCATGACAACCCATGACGATGAAGGGAGAAAGTATGGTTGATGGCGTCGACGAGCTGGTTCTTTGTAATCCAGTGGCTGCATATGTGGATGAATCGGGCCTCTTCTCCGTTCAGGGACGGCGCGAAGCCGGGGGGGCACCGATTCCCTCGCGCGTCTAATTGACGCCCAACAAGAGGGGAGTCGCGGTTGGCAGGATCGTGTGTGACCAGCACCAAAGGGTTACTCGGCAATTCTTCTCTCTTTGGGGACCGCCACCTAATTGCGAGCGACTGCGAGGGACTTGCCGCGTCAACGAGAATGTCCCAGGTCCTTCGAAGTCCTGTGTGTAACCATCCACCCATCCATCTTGTGTCCCTGTCACCACCTCTCCAGCCACGAGTCGATGACAAGAGCGGGGTATTTGCCGCGTCTCCTCGGACTTGCCCGTATCTCGACGAGTCGCAAGGGTCAGAGCATCATAGACCCGCTCTGGGTAAATGATGGACGGGACTGATGCATCGCGAGAAAGGATACGCCCGGTTTAGCGAAATCGCGGGCGAGAGTCAAGGTGTCAGGGCATTGACGATGGTTGCATACACAGTACTTTCGGCGCAGGGAAGGGAAAGGCGGTTGCGACTTTGCGACTGTGCGACTGTGGAAAAGCGAGCCTCAACGCGCATGGGGGCCGTGGGGCTGGGGCTGTACAGCTTGAGGTGCAGGACGGTGCAGGACGGTGCAGGACTTGGATCAGTCGAGAAGAACGCAAGCAGACTTGGCGTGCGTTACAGTGCATCGAAACAAGCGAGTTTGGCGGCGCAGCAGTTCAGTGCAATTCCCGCCTGTTCTTGGTGAGAGCGCGGGGACTGCCAGCAAAAAGGAGCGGGGTGGGGCGGAGACTGGGCGTGCTGGGGTTCGGTGGTGCCCCACTCGGTTCCTGGTATTCGCCCGAGTCAACAGGGGCCGCGGCCACTCATGCCAAGCTTTCTCCCCTCCACCTCTTTCCTGCAAGGTCCCTCTCGGTTCAACCTCACCCAAAACACCACTGGGCGAGAGACATGGATGGGTTGCAACGGGGGGTCGAGCCAGTCGCATCGCGGTACACCTTTTTTGGAGAAGCGACCACCAATGTGTGCCATTCACTGGCAGTCAGCGAGTTTGACAAATCCCAGACACACATCGTATTTTCTATTCCGAGACGAATACTGTCCCGGTGACCGGAATAGGGAGGTACGGACCGCCCACCGTTCTTGCTTTGGTTTCAACGATAGTCCAAATTCGGAAACACCGCACATCCATTTTCTTATCGAGCACATTCCCACCACTTTCCCACCACCTTCCCACCACCATACACAGTACCCACCTGCCACCGTACCCGGGGCTGCTGCCACCACAGCCATCATGGATTTTGTCGAGTCACAGGCCGATCCAATCATCGACACCCCGCGTTCTTCCTGACGTCGATCAAGTCCCCGTAAACCGTCAACTGCCTCGACACTGCGTATTTCTTGTCTGTATGTAGTACAGGATGGATCGTTGCCACAATCCTCCCGATGCGCATCGGAGACTGATCGAATAACTTGGCGGTCGTCATAGGATGGGCACTCCCGCTTTTCCACCGAAACCCGTGTACTGCATGGCGCTGAGACACCTCGCGTGCGATTCCACTAAGCGGATTTCATGATCTGCGCCCGTGTTCAGATCAACAGACAACACGACTTCGCCAGCCTAACTGAGCCCTGCTACACAGTATTCCCATCACGATCCTTCCGAACGCCTTCATGCCGGGAGGCGAAAGGCGGAAGGCAAACAAGCAGAGCCTGGGAACATGCCTGCCCCTCCGTTTCCCTCTGCTGCTGTCGTGGACTGAACGCTGCCTGTCCCAGTATAGACCCGGTCCACGTCGGCTCTCCAAACGATGGTGGTGTTAATAAACTCATTATAGAAATTCCAAATGGCGGGCAGAACACGTGTGTTACACCACGTTGGCACTTCTCTGTCCGCGGCACAAACTGGGCACGCATCATGATTCGCTCCTCGACACAGCGCCCTTGGCAGCATTCTAGAATCCTTCAATTGCAGAGCAAGGAGACACCGGGAGAAGGCCTGCGGCGGCGGCCCCTCGGACTCAAACCCCTGCTCCTCGTGACCCGGGGGGACAAGGCCATCTCCCATGGTTCCCGGCGTCCCGTCTTTCGGATTTTATGTTTCCCAGAGACCAAACTCCGTCGGGGTTTGTGCCTCATCTCCGCCTTACTTGGTAGACACGGCTCCGGGAGTAAGAGGGTATCAGTTAATTATCCCCCAACAGCCGTTGCCGCCACGACGTGCGGGAGCGGATGACCCAGGAGAACGGAACATGGCGTTGGCAGTCAGCACCCAATCGCCCTAGCGCCTGAGTGAAAGAGAGCCGGATGGGGCATTCTGGCCTATTGGGGCTGAGACCCGCTGTCCGGCAAGTCGCAGGAGCACGTTGATCCTCCCTGACGTGGGACAACCAGTTGCCTGGATGGCAAGCTCTCTTGCCGACTGGGCTTGTGATCCTGAAGCCACAAACACGAGGACGAGGGCCCTTTAGGCCGGCCACTCTTCATGTGCTCGGTCCAACGGGCGGCATGGGGGACAGCGGAGGGGGCACGACTTTTCCGGCGTCCCGCTGTCTCATGGCCCGATGGTCCAGCGGCGCCGGGACAACGGGCCACAAGGCTGCCGGCCGGTAAGCCTGGTGGGAATACCCGTGCTTCCCGTAACTATCATGCGTTCGACAACGTGAACGGCTTTTCCGGTGACCCTTGAGACCCAGGTAATAGTTTGACAATATCCCACACAGCATGTTGCATCGACTAGGCGGTCTGCAGAGCGTGCACAAAAGAGCCGAGTCGGACTTGAGGCTGTGCTCTCTCGGCTGGCTGAATCGTGACGGTCCATTCGACACGGGCGCGTTCCCCCCTTACCTTCATTTGCCGTTTTGGGGAGCCGGCATGGAATTATACCACACCGACCCTGACCGAGTTGAAGCTTAATGTCTTGGGCCAAACGCGCCTGCGATGCCACGTGAAAGTCAACGTTACCACCGAGCCGTTCGTACGACCCAGATAGGCTTCATCTGAGCATCTTGTGCATGTACAGCCCACTGCGCGGATACGCGTTTTCCTAAGGCGTGGTTCGAGTAAATGTTGATGAGTTCATCACGGTCCATGACGAATCCCTGTGGCTGTGTACTTTGGATGTTTGGTAGACTCGGTGACGAGACCGAGGTTCCGAAACGGACGAATTCACCATGGCGTTGCGTATTGTCGGTCTCCTACAACTTCCCGTGTGCGTGGACATGCGCGCGAGACCGCCGCCCACGGAGAGCGAGGCAGGTTCCTCTCATCGGCGGTCGGGGCGTTGCTGGCCGACAGAGGAAAGACTCCTGGGTCTTGATACGACTACCTAGGGCATGGGTTTCGGCATTATCGGTCCCAGGGTTCCGAGAAAGAGCACCTGAAACCTTAGGCCGGTTGTGAATGCTGCTTAATCGACAAGTGGTTGGCTTGTGAGTTGTAGAGGTAAAGCTAGATGGCTTCGAAGCGGAGTTGACAGCGCTCGGGTGCAGGAAAGCAGTCAAAGCGATCAGGAGTTGAACTGGACTGGTTGGCAAGACTAGATATAAAAGTTTCGACTCCGTCGGTGTCACAACGGTCAAGGCAGGAGGTCAAGGTCCCGGGGCAGGACCTCCAGATGTGTCTCTCCCCAGATGTCGCTAGTTCGAGTCGCCCGGGGGATGGAGCAAAAAGAAAGGGGCCCGTCCCCTTCTTAAGGGGGGGTTCAGGAAATGCCCTCTTCATCACGGCAAACCGAAGCAAACCCCCGAGGGGTTTCGTAGCCCAGATACCTCCCTTCCGCTTAAGGGGGCTAGCCGATAAACTTTTGTCTCTTGCAACTGGTTCAACCTGCCCCTTACAGGCATTGTTGCAGGACTAATATAGTCATGGTTAGTTTTCGAACCATGGAGATAGGTATATTGCGGAGTTCTATGCTAAATGGTGATAACCCACCGGCGAGGTCTTGCGAACCGGCACTGGGAACCGGCACTGGGATGCCCAGAACAATAACTCCACAGGGGAAATGTGGTGTATGAAGAGATCCTTACGGCCCTAACACTACGGACGAAAGGTTGTTCCAAGTTCAGCAAACCCATGTCGTCCCTGGGCGTGGTTAGCGGAGGAGACTCCCAACACAGAGACCGGCTACTTCTCGCCGTATAGTGTATATATATCGTGGTAGTAAGGGAAGATTGTTTGTCATGGACTTCGGTCTACAATGCAATCCACGGATGGCAAGTGATCTACTAGCACTTGCTGGAGTGGTGGCCAGTCCCTTCATGGCAGGGAATTTTGCCCCATCGCCAATGTGTTTTCACTTCAACCCTCCTCCACGAGCACAAGGGTAGTTGCCATCACCAACTCCAATTGTCAAGGCCCGCACCAGCCTGATAATCTACTGCCCGCCCTCTCCACGCTACCCAGCCCGGTATTCTGCCACGACGTGTCACACGGACTGCTACCAAGCACAGCACCTGCAACTTCATCGAACCTGCCCTCTCACCTCCAACACACAAGACTGGCCCATCACTCTCCAACTAACCCACGGCGTTCTCCCCTCGTAAGCACACTGCTCCTTCATAAGGGATTAGTGCCACATACATACATACATCAACCCAGCCATGCCGGGCGGGACACTCGAACAACAGCAGCCAACGTTAACAATCATGGTCCTTGTGCTCGCCCTCTCCGAAAAACAAGCAACTCAGCAGCTCCCCAACCCCGCGACGCGGAAGACCAATCCCCACCCCTTTATCCCATTCCCCATCCCCATACATATACATCATCCCCCCTTATAAATCATATCCCACCCCCTTGTCCATCTTGTCCATCATATCCCTCCCGCCCTCTCATGCTCGCGCGCGCCCAAGCACAACCCAGGAGGGCAACCCACACAAGACGGCGCGAACCGCTTGCGTCAACAAAGCCTAGCACAAATTGGAGGGAAGAGCGTAGAGAAGCCTAAGCAAGCAGGATGCAGCAGAGCCAAAATTTCCCAGCTTTGCAAACAATAAATAGCTGATGAAGTCGGAGGGAGAGAGGAGCGGGGACGACAGGGCTTCAGACTACACCAGACTGCCATCACAGACAACGCGCCTTGGATAACACACGCGGTACATGACATGACACAAGCCAACATTTAAACGAGGGGCAGGCAGCGCAGCCAGGCGTGGCAAGTATTAGACACCATATACAAGGTGTATGTATTTTCTGCCTGATGGATGTAGGGCCCAACTGAACTAACGTCAGATGTGACCGCTTTCCTATCAATTACGGATATCACCAACACACAATCCCCCCCGCTAAAACTCAAACGGTCTCGATCCACAGACGCAGACTGCAGGTAAGGCGAAGAAATAGCGGCAACCCGCCTGCTCTGATCATTATCCACCCATCGAAGAGACTAGCTCACAGCGGACTAGCATGTCCAACAAGTGCCGTCCGACCGTGGCGGATACAGAGGGCTCGAAGCAAGCGAGCGAACTTACTCCTCCTCGACGGGAATCTCCTCCTCGTACTCCTCCTCCTCCTCGTCGACACCAGCATCCTGGTACTGCTGGTACTCCGAGACGAGATCGTTCATGTTGGACTCAGCCTCAGTGAACTCCATCTCGTCCATACCCTCGCCAGTGTACCAATGCAAGAAAGCCTTGCGACGGAACATAGCAGTGAACTGCTCGCCAATACGCTTGAACAGCTCCTGAATGGCCGTCGAGTTACCAACGAAGGTGGACGACATCTTGAGGCCGCGCGGCGGGATCGAGCACAGAGCGGTCTGGACGTTGTTGGGGATCCACTCGACGAAGTAGGACGAGTTCTTGTTCTGGACGTTGCGCATCTGGTCCTCAACCTCCTTCATGGAGACCTTGCCACGGCTGTGAAATCGTTAGCAACCTGTCGGTGCCTGCATCGGACACGGGGGAGGAAACTCACAAGATGGCAGAGCAGGTCAGGTAGCGACCGTTGCGGAAGTCGGAAGCGGCCATCATGTTCTTGGGGTCGAACATCTGCTGGGTCAACTCCGGAACGGAGACGGCGCGGAAGGAGTGGGCGCCACGGCTGGTCAGGGGAGCGAAGCCGACCATGAAGAAGTGGAGACGCGGGAAGGGGACCATGTTGACAGCCAGCTTGCGGAGATCCGAGTTGAGCTGGCCGGGGAAACGCAGCGAGACGGTGACGCCCGACATGACGGCGGAGACCAGGTAGTTGAGGTCGCCGTACGAGGGGTTGGACAGCTTCAGGGTGCGCAGGCAGATGTCGTAGAGAGCCTCGTTGTCAATGCAGAAGGTCTCGTCCGAGTTCTCGACCAGCTGGTGGACCGAGAGGGTGGCGTTGTAGGGCTCGACAACGGTATCCGAGACCTTGGGGGAGGGCACGACGGAGAAGGTGGCCATCATGCGGTCGGGGAACTCCTCGCGGATCTTGGAGATCAGGAGGGTACCCATACCGGCACCGGTACCACCACCGAGGGAGTGGGTGATCTGGAAGCCCTGGAGGCAGTCGCAGCCCTCGGCCTCGCGACGGACGACGTCGAGGACCTGGTCAACGAGCTCGGCACCCTCGGTGTAATGACCCTTGGCCCAGTTGTTGCCGGCACCTGACTGGCCGAAGACGAAGTTGTCCGGGCGGAAGAGCTGGCCGAAGGGGCCGGCACGGACGGCATCCATGGTGCCGGGCTCCAAGTCGACGAGGACGGCACGGGGAACATACTTGTTACCAGAAGCCTGTACGATACTGTCAGCACGCCCTCCCTTGGCTGTATAACGTGTTGAACCTGACTGACCTCGTTGAAGTAGACGTTCATGCGCTCGAGCTGGAGCTCGGAGGTGCCGTTGTAACTATCGAAGCGGTGAGCGGGGAGTTTATCGGTCGGGGACTGTCCACGGCTACGTACATGCCATTGCTGTCGAGGCCGTGCTCGCCAGAGATGGTCTGCCTGGAGAAGAAGTTAGTCTCGATTACCCTCAACCATGAGTGTTTGCTTTGCTTAAACATACCAGAAGGCGGCACCGATTTGGTTACCCTGGAGAGCCCCATGTCAGTTAACCCGCACTGGTGATCGATCGGGCGTGATGTTCGAATCGGTCCAACTTACGCACTGGCCGGTCTGGAGGTGGACCTAGAGGAGGAAAGGCAGTTAGCATCATGTTTCTTTGCACCATCGTCGCGTTTGCCGCGTTTGCCCTCGGTCGGGAGCTGTTGAAATGAGGTCCGTCCCCCATGTGTGGGGTAGATTAGGGGCCCAAAAAAAAAGCTCCCAGGACGCGACGCAGCACTGCGGCTCAGTATGTGCGGGGCGACTTACAATCTCACGCATTTTGGCGGTTTGTGTTGAAAGTTGGTATGGGAATCTGCAAGAGGAAAACTGAAGTCGAGGACGTGAGCTGGTGGAAAAGCAGTCGTGGTTGTGGGGAAGTCGGTCGGGAAGAGGAGATTGTTGATTTTTGGGGCAAGAAATGAAAAGGCGAGGATCGCACACCGCTTGCTGTTGCCGAGTGGAGATCAGGCACCGCCAATCAAAACAGAGTTGGGCAGGTTCTGGCTGCCTGGTGGTCCCTGCGTTCTCCCTCTCTTGTTTACGCTATGCCCGATTTGATAGGGTGATGGAGGGGGTCGCGACGCGCTAGGCCGGTTATGTCTGTGCCAAGGTGGATTCAATGTGGGGGAAGTGAACATTCACACCGTCAACCTCATTTTGGACCAGAACGGAGAGACCAAACGGTTGCGGTGAAACACATCAAAGCTGGCTTCAAGCGTCGATTTCCTTCCCTGGGGGTTTGTTTGGCTCAATATTCCACACTATACTGTCGAGAGACCACAACTTTAATCCTGAACCCAGCAAACTCGGTGTGGTGGATATCAGAGTTTGTTGCTTTTTCCTCGAAATCTGATAATTGCTGGTGCCTGTCCGCTTAACCCGGATTGGTGACACCACTTCACAGCAGGCTCAAAGCGTCAGACATATCACATTTCATGAAACGACACGTCTTCAAGCTTGGTAAGCCGGGGACACCATCCCACAACCGTGGATGTTCATATTGTAAAATACCACCCTAATGGGCCTTGACAACACCCGCAGCATCTGCCTGTGCCGTGATCCTCTTCTTGTACGCCTGTACATCACCAGGGAATTTCTCCACCGTGCCATTGTCACACACCCACAACGAGGTGCAGACGGTCTGCAGCATCGTCACGTCGTGGGACACCATCAGCACACCACCCTCGAACTCCTTGAGGGCCTCGGCCAAAGCATCCATAGCTTCGATATCCAAGTGGTTAGACGGCTCGTCCATGACCAGAATGTGGGGGTTGGTGAGGGCTAAGCAGGCAAACGCAACACGGGATTTTTGACCACCAGACAGCAGCTCCATCTTCTGTAGGCCCGTCGTGCCCGTGATGCCGAAGGCACCCAGCTGCCGCCGGTACTCCTCGTCCGTCCTGCCCGGGTAGGTCTTGGCCATGAAGGTGACGGCACTCGCGTCAAGATCGAGAGCGTCAACGTGGTGCTGGGCAAAGTACCCGACGCGCAATCGGGGGTTTTGAGAGATGAGGCCGCTTGTCGGTTGTAGCTTGCCGATAAGGAGCTTGAGGATCGTCGTTTTACCGGCTCCGTTGGGCCCGACGATACCGATTCGCGAGTCGAGCTGGACGTCGAGGTCGACGTTCCTGAGCAGGATCTTGTCTTTGGAGTAGCCGAATGTAACATCGGACATTTGAACAATTGGGGGCGACATCTTCTCAACGTCTGGGAACTTGAAGTGAACGCTGTATTCCGCCTCGGGAGCCTCCAGTACAGGCATGCGTTCCAACTTCTTAATACGGGACTGGGCTTCCGACGACTTGGCCGCGTTGTATCGGAACTTGTCGATGAAAGCCTGGAGATGGGCACGCTGCGCCATCTGGTTTTCGTACTCCCTCTTGGCCGTCTTCTTCCGCTCCTCCTTGGTGGCGTAGAAGGCGTCGAAGTTGGAACTGCGGTAGTAGTCGAGCCGCTGTGAGTGCTGGTGCATGATGTCGGTGGCGATCTCGTTGAGAAACGCCCTGTCGTGGGATACGACGAGAACAGTGCTGGGATAGCCCTGTAGGTAGTTTGAGAGGAAGGTAATGGAAGGGACGTCCAACATGTTGGACGGTTCATCGAGAAGCAGTAGGTCAGGTTCGCAGAATAGGGCTCGAGCGAGGGCGAGACGCATTCTCCAACCACCAGAGAAGGTCTTGGTAGCAAACTGTTGCCTCTCGGTCGAGAAACCCAGGCCAGCCAGAATACTAGCTGCCCTAGATTCCGCCTTGTCGGACTCCATTTCGCTGAGCTTGGCTTGGATGTCTCCGAGGCGTTGATCCTGGGCTTCACGGTCCTTGTCCAGTTTCGCAGCGTCGGTGGATGTGTCGGCCATTGACGCTCGCTGTGCCTCGATCTCTGCCAACTTCTGGGTGATTTCCTGCAAGGTGTTAGTCGGAAGCGAGTGGGGTGTGTCACTCTTTGAGCGGCAACTTACTGTCTGCTCCTTAAGCAGCACCTTGCGCCAGACATCGGCATCCAGAACGGCTTGGAGTGCCGGCGTGTCGTCTCCAGTAATCTGCCGTTTCGTCAGCCGGTGTACATTTAAGTTCAGGAAGGAACAGGACATACTTCTTGTTCGACGTGCAGAATGGAGATGTGGGTTGGGATAGGCACCTCTCTGCGTGAGAGAGCCCTAAGAAGAGTCGATTTACCGATACCGTTGTTACCAACGAGACCGTAACGATGGCCGTAGGAAAGAGTCAGGGTAGTGTCTGTCAAGATCCTCAACCCTCCAATAGACACATCGATATTGTCGATCTTGATGTCCTTGGACTTCCCGCCCTGGCCACCCAGCTGCAGGGGGTTGACAGCCATGTAGAACTCCTCGTATGACTCGGTCGAGTCCGGCTGGTTGATCAAACGTGAAGCCTCATACTCAACAGTCTTGAAAGTCTTCTTATTCTGCTTTGCCGCAATCTTGCGCTCGGCTTTTTCGAGCTTCTTCTTGTCGACCTTGGACTCGACCTTGCGAACATTGGCAGACTCGAGGTCCACAGCACCGGTGGCAACAGCCAGGGTCGAGGACATGTTCCTCTGAGAGCTCACTTGGATGGTCTGGTCAAGACGTTTGACCGCCGGTCCCCTCCTCTCCTCGATGTTGGTGTTGGCGGCATACTTCTCAACCCACTTCTCTACCAAGCCCCGGATCTTGTCATGGGTGGCAGCACCAGAGCTCCCGGAAGCCGAGAGAAGGAGTTCCGTGATGGTGGAGGCAGCCTCGTTGAGCGGGGACGGCCCGGCAGTCTCCTCATCACCGGCCCATGCGGTGGAGGCATGGGTGAGATAACCGGCCGAGTACTCCGAAAGCACGGGGTCGATGTTCGGGAGCACGGCGCGGATCTCGGAATCCATGGTGGGCTTCGGTTAGTTTAGGTGCGAAAACCCGAAACTCGGAATCAGATCACCACTTGGTAATGCACACAAAAATGCAAGTCCTGCTGGATTGGGACGGGCGGCTGATGAGTATCACGCGATTGCCTCCGGTTCCTGGTCCCTGGATTTTTTGGCGCCGAGCAAGGCGGGCGTTGGCGGGGCAGTTTTCGAATGGTGGGATGTGGTTGCGATCTGCCCGTCTTTCCCCGGCAGCCGCCGACAACTGGCAGCACCGGTTGACTTATCATTGGCCAAGATGCGAATGGCCTGGTTTGGTTTGGAGGGTTTCCACCAAGGCGCTTGGTTGCCCCACGTTTCCAACACAACCTCACAACATCCAAACATCACCATCGACTGCATAGGGCTGATGATCCCTTCAATTTTTCCACCGCCGGCAACGAATCGATTGATGTTGATGGCTAGTTTTTTCAACAACCCATCCACGATCTGCTACGACAAAAACAGGCTGTCCCTCATGACGCGATCTCAACGCGGCTCAATCCTGTTACGCACACCCGCGTCGACGTGTGACACCTCGCCAATCGGAATGCACAAGTCTCACCCCAGACCATCGCTCTATTTCCGGCCGACTGGGTTCTCCCAGTGGCAGCATTTTGTTGGACCCCCCAATGCGACCCTATGCCGCTCGCGAGCATTTGCGAGGAGTTCGCAGTTGCCTGATCGACGGCGGTACCATTGATTTCATCGTTCTTCCCCCTGGGGTCCCCTTCGCCTGTGGTATCCAGCGCGTCCCCTCTCCTATGCGATTGAAGGCTTTCAGTGGCATCTCGATCCTTCCTCGTGGGGTGCGTGAGCAGTTCGGGCAGATCCCCGAGGAACCTGGAAAGTTCTTCAGCCTTGGCCATGCTTGATGACTGCATCGAAAGATTGCCCGCATGGCTTGGCACATATTGGCGAGCATCCTAACAAGTGTTGGAAGCCAGCAGGAGGCAATTCGACCCCGGGAAGTCTGGACGAAACGGCACAGACAGCTCCTCCTCAATACCCGGGCATGGAATGCGGAAACATCGCAGATGAGGGCCACCCGGGATCACGGCCATCTCTGATATCAGATAACTACCTTGTCAAGAAAATGCCTCCTTCCCCAGTGGCGGCTCATTCAAAAAAGCCGGCCTGCCTTGCTCCTTGTCCCGAGCACGGACTCGGCTCTTCTGTCATCGGATCAGCCGGGGGGCATTCGACCTGGGATTCTGCAGATGTACGGAGACACCGCCATATGGGTAGCCAGGACTAGGAGATCTCGATATATCTTCTCTCCGGGTCGGGCTTGGCATCGCGGCATCAATATCTTGGTCTCTCGTCAGGTTCTGTGCCATTTACATACAGATCTGTGCTTGGCGATGGGAGATCAAGACAACGCCCCTGTCCTGAAGCGGAGATTTTACACGGAAGCGCTGTTTAGCTTGTCAACAAGTCGTTGAAGTGAATACCTCATTTTTCCAGCCTGGGACTCGTGGCAGAGCGAGAAGATCTTTGGCTTGAGGCGTTTCTTCTGTTTCAAGTCCCGCGCCGGCTATTTTAAATTAGAGACATCTTGGGCCTTACCGGCCGGCATCAAGGCTCTCTGTTGCAAGTGCAAGGGTTCTGGAAACGTGGTTCCGGGCGGCACATTCGTCCCCCGCTGCAGCACCCTGACCTGGACACCACACCGGAACTGTCGCTGGGCAACCTGTCCCTGTTCTCGTTTCCAAACCTCGCAGCATGGATAAATCTGACAATCGCCTTTGTATACGAAGCAGGGCACGGGCAACAATTCTGACCGGGCTTGTTGCACAAGAGCGGCAGGCCTTCGGGTTGTTGACAGGGCCACCGGGATTTTCTGATGCGAATGCCCGTCCTGCCGGGTCACAGCTCAACTTCCCGAGCCTCGCCTTGGTCCCGGCTCGCTCGTTGACGACGACTATCCCTCTCAGCTCGATGCCCCGTAACACAGCGGACAATTGATACATGATGCACAGGTGCGGTAGAAAGATGTGTCACCACGCTGCGGCGCAAGTAGCACCCCGCTCAACGCCACCGGGAGCTCGATGAGGCGGGGCGGCGTAATTGAGTGCAGGATCCCGAGCCGGGCGTTATCAGTTGATGTGCTGAGCCGGTCTGAGATGTCGAGAGGATGAAAGGGGGAATAGATCGATATCGTATCGAGCTCCCGAGACAATGCTACCGGCCATTTCTTTTCCCCATCATCCTCTCACGCCGTTGCTCGCCGCTGGCGAGGAAAAAAAACAACGCAACATGGTATCACAAGGCAGCGGCTAGCGGCTGAGTTATGAAACCGGCCCGTCAACGACTGTGATATAGGGGGAGACGGCAAGAGATGAACGACGCCGGGGAGGCTCCCGCTGAAGACCCCCACGTCTGGAATGCCCTGTGACCGGGCAACTCGACTCGAAAGGCCTCTTCCCATCCGCCGGAAGGTTCGCAAAGCACAGTATGTATGTACACACGTACTCCGCGAGAAGGGTCCGAAACTCGGAGGGCTCAAGCAGCGCAGAGGAAGCACGCAAGCAGATACCCGCCCGATCGTGCAGAACAGAGCTACACAGCTTCTAACTCAAGCTACGTGTTCCCTCCGCCGGCGATGTCTCTGACGGAGGGGATACTCATCCTGCCGCCGGGGGTTCAGCCTCGCCGCCTACACAGCGGGGGCCCCCTTGCTCAACCACCTACCGTCTCGTACATACATGGCGGCTGACTGACTTGCACCCATTCCTGACTGATTGACACGCCACACAAGCGCGGCAGCATGCGGCGGGACGAGACACAAAAGGCGTCTTCTATTGCGTAACATGGCGGCACGCTGGGCGAGAGAGACTGCTGGACGCATTCCTAGCCCGTCAGTGTTTGTGTTCGGGCGTAACGAAGGGAGATAGATGGCGCGGTAAAATGCAGATGGTGTGGTAGAAAAAGCACACAAAAACGGGTTAGGAAACGGCTATTCGAGGTCACCAACCCCATCCGTCATGGGCTTGTTTGCCTTTTGTCGGCCACGGCGGCCGCCCTCAAGGCACGCGAGACAGCATGAGGGGTGGGACGTGGCCTGAGACATTGGAGCAAGCCTTCGGTTACAGTATCCCGCTGGCGGACTTGTGGCGTGCTACAGAACCCCCTGTTCCGCTGTCTCGGTGTCGAGGAGGGCAATCAATAAATGCTGCTTCGGAGGCGGTGCTCGCTTTTGCCGCCCCCATATCAGCCCGGACCCGCCGGGCTCGGTCATGGGGTTTTCTTTTTCCCTGTGATTCCTGCCCCTACCCGTCAGCGATCGGGGTTGATGAGTTTGTGGTGGTTGGAAACAATGGAGATCTGAAGATCAAGTTGGTTCCCCTCCTGTGAGTAAGCCTGGTTGCCCGGATGCAGACAAGAGGGCACGAGTCTGAGTGGCTGGAACGTTTCGAAGGCAGGGTCGAGCTTCCATGGCCGAAGTTCTTTTGCGGGGAAGGGTCCACTAACAGGGCTATGGAAGTGCTGTTCGAGGTTTGCTTCCGAGGCGGCCTCGCGGCTTGGACACAAGGGAGGTGGCAGTCGGGGTGGGGGGAGGGGTAGTCGAGCGGAAATTCCGTGTTCGAGGGGAGGAATTCCCCTCGTGAGACCACGCCACTGTTTAAATGTTTGCCTTCTGGTTCGGCACGGCTGAGTTCCAAAAACGGGAGGGTGCTAACGCGCAGATGGTTGGCGCCGGACTTGTGTCTGCTTGAACCATAAGTTGGGTGCGGTGGCTCCGATATTATACATGTGCTGAACCCGATATACGGCTTGGTTGTCCCCTGTTCAGGAAGAGACACGGCAGAGCTCTGGGGCAACCGGAAAGGGAGAATCGAGGGTTGACTAGAAATCACCGGCTTTTCGGAACATTATCAGGTTTAACAACGGGTTCACAAGACAATCTCTTGATAAATCAGCTAGATGTAAGACGTCATTTTGAAAGTAAATGGGGAAGGAGATGTCAAATGCCAAGGGAGAGGTTGACCAAAATAATCGGGCCCAGATGGCGCGCGATCGTGTGTGTGTGTGTGCGGTGTGTGTGGAAGGCTAGCCACGGCATCGAACTGGATCGGCTCCGGGTGCTGTTTTAGAGCCTTGATTCGTCAGTACGACATGGTGAGGTTGTTTCGCGTTCCTGGAAGTCATGCTGCAATGCATGGCTCCTGTCCATTGAAAATGCGGGATTGTGTCGTGCCTTGGAAGGATTGAGTGGATCGGGCGCGGGTGGATCGTTTAATTGCTGCTGGGGCCCAGAGTCCAGCTCTCCAGGTCGACGCCATCCCTGCGGCCGGTTGAAAGGCTCGAAAAAGACAGCCGCCCGTGGGTGGGAGGGAAGGTGTGGTGTTGTGTTGCTCTTGGCCCGAGAATGGCAAAGTTTGCGGGTTTGCTGTTCCAAGTCGATTTGCTCCATCTTGGTTTGCATCAGCACCTGCCCGGGTGCGAGATCGATTAGATCGACAAGTATTTTGTCATGGAAAGCCATGCCATACGGATACACTAGTACGAAATACATAGTTTATACCTCTGGATCGGACGAGGGACCAAAAGGGGCACACCGGAAATCCAGGGATCAGGTCGGGAGCCTCAGTGCCTCATCAGACGGGCTTGTGTGAGAGGGAGGCGCTGATGCAGTTGCATGTTGGTTCGACGGAGCTGGATGACTGGCTGTCCATGGATTTTACCCTTGGGCGGGCAAATTCCTGCGAGCTTACTTACTTGTTCCGCCGGGCCAAAATGCGCAAGCGCGCAGCAGCGGGATGCAGAGCACTGCATTCTCATCAAACAGGCGCAGCTTTGTCGAGATTGGAGCAGGGCCAAGGCAATCCTCCGTGCACACGCTAGCGTTAAGAAAAGGTCTCGTTCTGAGGGCAACGGAGTCGCCCGGGCTACGAAGTATGTCCACCTAGGTACTCTCCTGCGCGGTTACCCGATACCCGAAAGAAGCGGGCGATGGACGATCGAAAAGCCAACCCTGGCTGGCCTTCTCCAGAGCGACCAGCCCTGGGAGAGAGACGGGAGAGCCTGGCCAGGCCTCAACCATAACCCCCTGTGCCCGTGTCTGCTGCTGCCATCGCCGGGCCACAATCCGGCAACAATGAAGTGAGCCAAGGAGTCCCCCGTCTCCACCCTCCGGCATAGCACGACTTTGATCCTCGCGCTGGACAACCCAACTTCCAGGTTGTTGTTCGTTGCTCCCACCCTCTCCCACTGTTGTGCGAAGGTGGACTGCCCGCTCGCACCTGTTTTTGTTGTTGTTCGGGTTGACTTGGATCCCCGACCAAATTCGCTCTCTTTTTTATTCTGGTTTCTTTCTCTCTGCTCTGGCGGCGTTGTTAGAGCGGGACCTCCCTCTTTTAAGGTTAGCTTTTTAGCTTGTTTTTGGTGATGGCCCACTGAAGTTGCGCCTTCCCGTGTCGCGTTTCTGTGCCAGGCTTCTGGCTGTTTTGGCTTGTTTTTCTCTCAAACCGACGTTGCTTCTTCCCCGGCTCAGAGCGAGAAACGTGTGCGCTAGGCCCACGGCCGCGGCCTTAATCGCATCTCGACGCAGCCCATTTTCACCAATTGCGGCCCGCCGCGCAAACGAGACGACAGACGGTCCAGGCAATAGCAACGACCGTTGTTGTTGTGGATTGCCTCGCCGCCAACTAGGTGCTGCTGCCCGCAATTCCGCCCGCCGCCCGCCGACCGCCGACCACATCCCCCCCCCCCCCATTGACTCGACCGTGTCTCCCCACGATCACGCCGCCACGGAAGGGGGCCCGTCTATTCGGCCGACTCCCCGCGTAATATTTTCCATCGCATTGGAAACGGCCCCTCGACGCGCAAGGGCCTTCTTTCGGTCGATCGTCCTCCAGTCGGGTGTTCTCTGAACCTCGACTGCGAGAACGCGCCTGCGGCATCCACATTCCACGTCCTCTTGAACAAGTCCCTCTTTTCGTAATGCCCTGACGATGCAAACCACGACCCTCACGATCACCGAATTCCGCTTCGCCCCTCTTTCCCCCGGCTGCTTGCCGTCGACATAACCACACCCGCAGCTAACATGCAGGCTGTGCCGAGTGTAAGTTCCGACAGCGAATTCCTTGTTGGGCCTTGGGCAGGAACGCAAACGGAGAGGACAAACGGACCCCGTTTGGTTCGGACGTCTCCGTCTCCCTTCGCAGTCCAAATATAGCCCTGCCCTTAAGGCCCCGTCCCGTTTCCGACCCGTACGGCAGGTTAAATACTCCGCTATCCAGGGATGCTAACGTACCTGCCCGTAGCTCGTGGGAACCGGCACTGCTGCCGCTGCCGCTGCCGCTGGTTTGGTCTTTGGTCAACCACCCGAACCCGAAGCGCCGTGGTCGAGCCCAATCCAACACCGATTTCCCGCTGACTACGACGGCTTCCGAGTCCAGCCCGCCCCTCCCCGTCCCAGTACGAGCGCCATCCCTAATTATTACGCCTGCCCATCGCCAGCGGAGGAATTCCCGTATGCCTCTTTCCGCCAGCTCACCGATGTGCCCCCGGGCCCTCTTACGTCACATCCGACAAGCCCGACAAGTCCAACGAGTGTCCCACGGCCTCTCACCGGGATTTCGGTCTCGTCGCCGAGGTCTAGCAGCAGGAGACAGTCGTTCATACGGCCGGGCGATTTAACCTCGCAGCCCATAGCCGAGAATTGTAGGGATTCGGTATCGTCAAAGGGATCCTGGGTACGGCGGCTATCTCTCCGGCCCCTGTCCCAACATGGGAGCCGAAGGTCAAGCATGGGCCCAGACTCGTCGTCAATGACCTTTTCCCACGGTTCTGGCGTTCCAATACTTGGACAGTCACCCACCTCTCGTTCTTCTCCGAACAAGCTGGTCAAGAGAACAACATCCGGGAAAAACGGAATAGCAGGGGAGCCGACACGTCGAGGTTCCATATCGCAGGTTCTGACACTCCGAAGGCCTGCGACTAGCCACCAACGTTCCGCGACGATGCAACAATTCCAGCATCAGGGTGCTTTCGTTGAGCCGCTTTCGCCGGCTGTCAAGTCCCCGTCTGATCATTACAATCCGTCACCAACTTCCATGACCTTTCCGCCCCCAGCAGAACATGGTCGTCAACCTAGGAAATGGACCTCATTTTTCCACGCCCGGCGCTCGACATCGTCGGGACGAGATTTTTCGGGCTTGCCCCCCGGAAGCGGCCCCCACTACAACATATTTCCGCGAAAGAGGTTGTCATTGGGCCGGGGTAATATTTTTCGCGCCTACCTCACAAAGCCGGGTGATGTTGCCGATGTTCCTGTCCTGAAAGATGAAGCTGAGGCACCGCCGGATCGTTTCACGACTGGGGAAACGGAGGAGGCGTCGCCGACCACAAGCGACCTGTCCAATTCGCCCGACTCAGGTGTAGACCAGCCCCCAAGGAGGTCCCTTTCGATGCATTTCAGTTCAGCGGGCAATTGGATTTCGAGGACCGGAAGCACTCGGCGCCCAAGACGGAGCACTATCGACGCAAAGACAGGAGCGGGCCGATATACCCCGGACTCCGGGGCTGCGCCGCGCGACCAAGCCCACCCCCCGGTAAAACCAGGGCTCGAAGGAATTCATGCGCCACCGGAGGCTCGAGAAAACCCTCAGCAACAGCCGGAATATGAATTCAGCTCAGCCGAACTTCCCCGAACCCGCAAGAGAAACTCGTCGTCTCCCTTGCCTCCCCTAAATCGCCTCTCCAGTTTCAACCTGGATATCCCACGAATAGGCTCGCCCGGCCCCACTCGGGCGCTTCACAGCCCCATTAATTACTCCCAAACCCCATCGGTTACTACTCACAGCCGAGTGCCGTCGGGCGAGCGATCCGTAACTCTTGCTGGCTCAGACATGTCAGCTCGTGATGGTGTTTTCGGAGACGAGGAGGATACCGACTTCAGGAGCGACGGCATGTATGACTCTTTCCGCACCGGAGCTTCTTCTGGTCGTATGAGATCTGTCGAGACGCCCGTCGAGTCCATGTTTGATGACTCCCCACCTAACACTGCAAGCAACACCAAGACAAAACGGTTGTCAATTCAGGAAATGCTCGGGCGCTCTTGGGATGGCGAAACAAAAATCACTGAAGAGGACGAGGGCGTTGATACGCCGATTAGGCCGACGCATATGGTCGAGGCGCCCGGGTTTGGGCCCCAGAGCCGGAAGGAGACCGATTTTGGGTTTGACGCTGCACATGACCTGTCACTAGACAGCCGCGACTTTGGACGGTTATCGTTTGACGATGATGACGATGATGACTGGGCACGAGATGACGAGAATACTCTTAGCAACCATCTCTCACCCCCGAGCTCGACCAACTCCCGCCGCGTCAGTCCTACGTTTAGGCAAGCCCTCAGGAACATCAGCGGCTGCGCCAGCCTTGATTCCCAGAGGGATAGCTTGAGCGAGCGGCCAAGGAGCAACATATTCGATTGGTCCGAACCTTCGATCCACGACAAGTTCGACACAGATTTGCCACGGCCGAAGACAGTACACGGAAAGCAGGAGTTGGACCTGAGAGGAGGTCGTGCCACAAACCGCAAACCACCTGGTGTCGCTCACGTACGGAGCCAGAGTGTCCCCATAGTCGTCCCCGATCTATCGGATGGCTCAAAGCCACCGCCAAAATTTGGGACTTGGGGTTTGGGAACCAAGACGGCTAGCGAGGACTGGGACGACGACTTCGAGTTCGAAGAGGACGAGTCCGTGATCTGCTCACCGGGCGGCAAAGACTCGGCCACGAGCTTCGCGATGGTAGTCCCTGCCTCAATCCGGGCAACGCAGCCGAGCGTAAGAGCACACTCCGGTCAGATCCGCGAACTGTCGCTGCTAGTCAACGACTTGAAACGGTTATGTCGGCATGGCAAAGACCTCGATATCCTGAGAGGACCGATGGCAACGAAGTGGGTAGAAGCCGAGGGTATAATTGCCCTGGCGTCTCCGGACGAGGACGAGGACGAAGAACTAGACTCAACGAGGCCCTCAACGGACTTCGATCGGTCAAACATCGATGACCGGTTCCTGGAGGAAGGGTTCGACGGATCCATTCTCGACCACATCGATGACCCCTTTGGGTTTCCGGAGCCTGAAATGTCCAAGACTGCCGTGATACGAGAGCGGCATAGCCCTCGGCGGCGGTCCGTGTTCTCGCCCGAAGATGATATTTTCGGTAACTGGCCGCTGAACGAAGGAAGTGCGACCCCTGCAAAGCCGCACACGCCGAGCAGATGCTCTAGCCTAAGCCGAAACTCGACGATCATCTCGAGCGTGATTGAGGCCATGAAGCAGCAGCAGAAGTCCGACAGCATCAAGAGCCCGGCCCCCAAGATACCGGACGCGAAGCTCTTTTTCGACACCAACAGCCTCCAGGAACTGGTCAAGCGGGCGGGGCAGCTGCGAGACTCGCTCTCGGACGCTGTCCGCAGGGCCGAGTTGCTCACCCAAAGCCCTGCCGGGACGCCCCGCCGCGAACGGCACCCCCGCCACCAGAACCCGGACGGCAGTCCCGCCTTCACGCGCGTCTTTGTAGACCCGGCTTCGAGTCCACCCAGACGCCTGCCCACCAGTCGCAGCACTCCTTCGATTTTGAGCAGGGCATCGGTCGATTCGCCGCGGATGCAAATGATGACCGTCAACTAGACCAGTCGACCACAAATGGCGTCCGTAATAAACGGCGTTTTCTAATTACATATCGCCGCCTTTTGTTTTTTACTTCCTTACCCCATCACGAACCACCCGCCGGACGAGTTGGGTGCGTTTTTTTACTAAGGACGCTTCCAATATCCGAACCGAACTGTATATGTACGAATATGTTCCTCCCGGTCCGACGGACTTATGGTTGCTTGCTTGCTTGCTGGCAAAAGGAGAGTTGTTGGGTCAAGCGGGAAGAGACAGTCGGGACAGAGAGAGAGGATGTGGCATTACTTTTTATTATTATTGCATGGCATGGCATGGCATGGCATGGTGTGGTGTGTGTGGTGTGTGATGTGGTAGTTCTATGGCATGGGCATCGTGATGTTGATGTTGAGGTGTCAATAAAACGGAATGGGCCAACAAGAGACACGCATGCAGACGGGCTGAAGGGGATGGATGATGCGCTTGGGGAGTGGAATTTAACTGCAGCAAATCATGCGAGCAGTGAGGCTAGCAGTGGGCTGGGCGCTTTTTTTTTTGCTCGTCGCCGTTGTCGTTGCCGTTGCCGGTTTGTGGCTCGTGGTGTCTTGGTCTGGCGGCGCCCACCTTTTTTTTTCCGCTTTTCTTTCTCGGGCTTGGTTGGGGTCGACACTTGGTTCTTTTCTGTTTGTCCGGCTCTCTCTCTAGTGCTAGTACCGACTGAGGTCCGTGCTGGGCTTGTGATAATGGCAAATGGCAATGGTTTTGGGCATGACACGATGCTTGTGTGGAGTACTTGTTTTTTTTTCTTCTTCCTCGCTTCCTGCCTTTGGTTTTCTTCGTCGTGCGTTGTGTGATGCGCGTGTTTTGGGGGATACATAAAATGCTCGGGCACTTACCTACTTACCTGGTTGGTTGTTTCGTTTTTGTGACATTTGTGGTGTGTTGGCTTGGGGGTTGCAGCGTCATGGGGGTATGGGGAGGACAGAGCTAGAGGCAGTGGGCAGCGGGCAGCGGGCAGAAAACCGACGGCGGTTATGATGGCACGGATAGCACGGATGGCATGGATAGGGAAGGCGAAACCGGTCATGAGGCCAGTGGAGGAATGGTCGAGCGTATGGGGAAGAGAGCCGGGAGGCCGCGGGTGTGCAAGGTTAGTTGGCAAGGCTACGAATATGGTCTTCCTTTCCCGGTTGGCGGTTATGTTGTGGAACGTTCCAAGGTGGTGGGGTATCTATATGAGCTGGTTGTTTCTACGTTCATGCTGTCTTCTTGCTGGAGGTCGTCGTATTTTCTTCTCTTGTCTTCGTCTAGCGTTTGAGTGTCATAGCGTTGTGTTCAACTATGTAGGGGGTTATTATTCGCTCCTCTAGTATGTAGTAATGGGTCTTTTGTGAGGATACAAGCCAAAAAGATAGATGTAAATGGAAATGAGGATATATATGGTACGCGACCGCCTATGGCGCCGTCCCCTTTCTGTGACGAGATGGGTTAGGGCAACTTTCTCCTTGTATTGGTGTTCTTAAAGTTCTAGATACACTCTAACTGAAGAGAAGGGCTCAACAAGAAACAATGGCATGCTTTACCTCGTTGCGTTTGGGGTTAGCGGCCTCGGCAGGTAAAACAAACGAGCTTTATTAACAACTAGGATATCCAAGCTAGTGAATGCATGTACGTGTATGCCCAGCGTTATTAAGTATGACAACTAACAGGGAATATAAAGTCAAGAACCATGTTACCGACGAGATGTTTCCAGTGTATCAGGTTTCTAGTCCACGTTTTAGGTTTTGCTATGGGCTCGACAGCACGGTAGCTATCTAACAAGCCATTAAGGACTGACACACAGTCCCTCCCAACTGCCAGACACCCAACACTGCAAATGTCCCCCAACACCATTCTTCTATCGTCAAGCTGATGGTGGATATGAGTACCTTTTGACCAACACCCTCGACACTGGTGCCCATACCAACAGTCCAGCCGATTCTTTGGTACTTCTGAAACGATGTGTTTTGCCAGCGTCCTTCGCCATTAACATTGACAGAGCCTGTGGAAACAACGTGGCACGACACGAAAAGAAAGGCCGGGACAAACAGGAAAAGGCAGAGGAAGAAGAGCTTACTGGCTCGCAACCGGGCCTCTTTTACTCTGGGGTCGTTGATAGGCAGAGTCACAGGCCACAGGCTCAGTGCCAATGGTAGGGAGCAGTAATTGTCACGAAACCTCGAGGACCAGACATTCATTCACATGGACAATCTTGTTGAGATGATAATCTTTGTTGCGGTCCTAAGAAACCCAGATAACAATACACGCTGGTTCCAAGCCTGACCTAAAAAGACAGGCAACTGAAATAGAGGAATCCACCTAAACTAGAAAAACGGAAAATAACCACAGGGAAAACCCCCTCCTCAATGCGCTGTCGACATTGAGGGGTAATATATCGTTCCAAGAAACCAAGCACCTGATATTTTGTTTACTCCTTTGCACCATGCGCGAGTGCGATGTTCTTCCAGTGGTCACGCTCAGCCGTCAGCTTCGAGATCTTCTCCTCCAGCTCATCCAGGCGGAGAGCCTTGCGCTCCCGAGACTTGCGAGCCGCGAGGGTGTTGCGGGCGCGCTTCATGGCGGTGACGTCGGACGGATCCTCCACAATGATAGGGGGAAGGGGCTTGTCACGACGACGAGAGCCAACGCCAGCAATAGAAGACGGGCGGGTCGGGGGCGAGGTCCCAGACGACTTGCGACGGTGTCCCAGTGCCGAGGCAACCTCCAGGTCGTCCGACTTGGAGGCAGGGGATTGCTCAGCGCTGGTAGGCTTCTGGGGCGCCTCGGGCCGGGCATTGTTCTGGGGAAAAAGCGGGTACCAAGCATCGGTTGACCCGTTGTCGAAGTCGCCGCTTCCAAAGCTGGGAGACACATCGTACACGTCCCCAAACTCGGGGGACTCGTTATAGATGGACGGCGATGTGAGAGCCGTGAGAGCAGTGGAGTTGGGCGCCGACATGAACGGCTCCTGGATCAGGAGATCCTGGGGCGAGACGGTGCCCATGTTGGTTGTCGAGCTGGAAGCACTGCCGCTCAGGTCGAAAACGCTCGCGAGCGCGGGTGAAGAATAGGCAGTGGTAGAGGCACCACCCTCGAAGGCGGTGAACTCGTCCAAATCAAGATCTGAGGCGATGTGTGAGATGCGTGATGAGGAATCGGCGCGGTGCGGAAGCGGAAGATGCTTACCCTGAATGTTCATCTTGCCCCGGTGGAGATTACCAGTGCTTTGCGGGAACAGAGGAACGGGCGGGCGCGCGGGCCTGTTCTGCTGGGTCAAAGCGACCGATGACGATGGAGCGGACGAAGCGTAGAACTGATGCTGATTCTGATTCTGCGCAGGAGAACTAAACCGATTGGTAAAAGCCGAAGAGGTCGCTTGGTGTCCAGTGGCCTGGATGATGCTAGCAACTCGCTGGTTCTGCAGAGACGGCGAGGTCGGGACCTGTTGTTGCGGAAACAAGGGCTGGTGACGATGTTGCTGGTTTGAGTTTACACCTCCGTTGGCGGAAGGTTGCGGGACAGAGCGATTATGTTGACGAAGTTTGATCGGCTGATCGAACAAGACAAAGTCCTGTTGATGAGGCGGCAGATTCAGGTGCTGGAGTTGTTGCTGTTGCGCGGATGATGCCGGCAGGCTCGAGGAACTGGAGGGAAGCCATGTTGACTGTGTTTGATCCGTGGTGAAGACTGGAAAGTCTGGGCCGGGAATGGCGGCGGTGTTGTAAGAAGAACTTGAGCGCGAGCTGGGAAGCAAGTTGCTAAAGTTCAGTTCAACCTTTGCAGGTAGAGCTGAAGGTGGGGGTTGAGAGGGGAGAAAGTTGTTAAAATCCGGGGAAGGAATTTTGACGACTTTGCGAGTGCAAGTCGAGAGACTGGGGAAAGAGGATGCTTTAACGCATCTTGAAGGCTGTTTGACGTTGCTGATTGTTGTTCTTGTGTAGGAAGTTTGGGGTGGGAAGAGAGAAGGAGAGGGTTGCGAAAAGTGGGCAGTGGAAGACTTTTTAATCAGGCAGCGAGTGCGCATTCACAAGGCGCGCAAGCCGGTGCGAACATGGCCCCAGGCTACGGTGCGGTTTGATTGGTTGTTTCTCAGCGCTGCAGCCCCGGAAAGTGTGAGTCACACTTCCCACGAGGCCGTGCTCCAGAAATTACCCCACGCTCACCGTCGCTCAAGGCGCTCAAACGCGTGGCCACAGCGCGCAAGATACGACCCTTGGTGCTTTTGGAACAACCCACTTCAAGAGTTTGGGGGAAGCGTTGTTATTCAGGTTTCAGCTCGGTTGAAGACAACACAGCAGCTCCTCGTTGGCACTGACTGGTGAGACAACCTTGCCTTCCCCCCTTTGTGAATCGAAGCTGGCCGTCTGGTTGTGAGAGGCTCTGCCATTGTGAGTTTTCTGTAGCGATCCGTTTTCGAAATCTCAGGCGTCGCAGCACTGCCCCACCACCCTGTCCCATCTCCAGCCCATCTCTGCCAGCCCGTCCAATGAGTGCCCGCATCTCCCACAGCAGACCCACCGTTGTAATTCCGGTTGGAGGGGCAGAGCGAGGACATCCGGACAGGCTTACGCCGACGGCACGGAACCAGGCCTCCAAAGGGCGCGACATGTCTTGAGCATGTCCAAGCAGGGCAGGAGGTTCCTCTGCCTGGTAGGTCCTGCGCGGTCCTGGGGGACCTGTCCTCATCGGTTTTCGGATGACGGCCTGGAGACGGACAGGTGGATCGTCGGGTTCAATGAATCCTTTGGTGAAGAGGCCACGACTTCTTAACCGTGTTGAATCTCGGTCGCCCGCTTGGCCTGCGAGGCTCCCCTACCCCTCACAAACTTGGGATGGGACGCGCAAGGGCGTGCGAAAACCATCGACGACTTGGTATGAAAAATGGGCTAGCCCCGATCCACCATTGCAGTGGTGACATTCCATGGAGTGGAGGGCCTGCGGGAATATTGGCCGCTCCATGCGCTCCTGGGGAGGATTTCCCGTGGATAGGTTTTCCCGAGTTTGGCAGCGCGCGCCGTTTCTCTGAGGGGTTTTGGATGGTCAGCCTTCCCGGCCGTCCCCAAGGGCTTTGCGCTTGCTTCGCCCCGCACCATATGGCCGAGAGGGTCGCTCGATTTACCGAACTCGGCGGACACGCGATCATGGGCACTCAGTCTCAACCACACTTGTTGTTCTTGACGACGGTTGGAGTCTCGTTCGATATTGATACAAGACACGTCCGTCGAATCAAAACGCTCAATTGGAAAGCAACGACGGTGGTGTCGCAATTGAGTTTGTGACTCATTCGGCTAAGAAACAGCCCTTGCGATGATCTGCAGCAGAAGGAGGCCCGCTGTCCTTGGCGTGCTGAGACAACTCGGCTCCGCTGCGACAATTTCTGGTATTGCGCCGTCGCACAATCTCTTTGTTGCCAGTCGAGGGCTCATACGAGGCAAGTCGGGGCAGAATCCGCTGCCACTTTTACCGGCCGTGGGGGCTGAGGACGACCGCTTCCCATGTCTGGGGTGTTCCTGTAATCTACGAAATAACGTGGAAGGAGAGTTACCGGTAGTTAATCGGTTTCTTACCGGTCCGGGGCGCAGAGGCTGACCGGGGTGGGTGGGCAGGCCCGCAGCAGCGCAGCAGCGCAGCAGCGCAGCAGACTGTGTTTTGCATACATACAGTGCCCGAGGGTCGCCAGCGTCCTCCATGCAACTGTGTAGACATAATCACCCGGCTGTGCCCGGGTTCCGCCAGCCTGAGCTCGGGGCTCGCGTGGGCGGGATCCTGAGGTATCATCACCCAAGGAAGGGTGAGAAGCGGGAAAGACACTAACTAATCACGCCGTTTCAAGGTCTGCGCTGTAAGATGTTTATAATATTTCCTTTCTCCGTCGATTAGTTCGGGTGTGTATTTTGCCAAACTCGCCCCTCTCTCTATCTAGGGTTGATCCTTACGCTCCGACAAACATCAAGTTGAGCCTGGCTTGGATGAGGAAAATCCCACTTCCGGTCCCAAGGTTTTCCGCCGGCAAGCAGACGTCGGGTTCACTCTCGATTTCCTCTGCGAAGCTGGGGGATCTTGAACTTGCCAGTGAGGGCGTGATCATGCTAAGTTTCGTCTCACATCGGCCCCAGACCACGGCGCGGGCCGCCGCAAGCACAGGCCGTCTGCTGGCTTGGGAGATCAAGGATGCCAATGAGTCACGGCATCGGCGAGGCTCTGCATGTCAAGTACCGGGACATGGGCCCCTCCATATCGGCACTGGATGCGGAGCATGTTCTTCTTCCCGGCCAGCTGGAAAAACATCAGCGGTGAAACGAGGAGATATGGCCCGCCACTCTTCCTGCTTATTTTCCATGAACGCCAGAAGCCCGCAACCCTCCCAAAGCGCTCCATCGGGGGTACGCCCATCACCCAGTAAAGGATATCATGATCCGGGACGAGCGTAAGTGGCGTAAAAGGGGAGGGGAAAGATGAATACCAAAAAACGCACGTCAGAGCGCGTCGGGTGTCAAGAGCGCAAGCAGTAATCCGTACTTCTGTGTATCCGTCTATCACGAAATAACCCGGAGTAACCCACACGCCCGCGAGGAAATGTATAAACGGAACGCCAAAGTCGCTCAGAGCCTTGCGGCAGCACCAATAGGAGGGTATCCCTAGTAGCAGCCCAGAACCTCCATCCTCCTGGTGCCTTTGTAGTATGAAGAAGAGAAGTTCCCGTCATGACTCATATCAACCAAATAGAGAAGAAGAGAAAAAGGAGAAAAAAACCGCCCCGTTTGCCAATAGGGAAGGTTAAAACATATCCCATCCGTGAACAAAACTCAAACAGGCGGCAACCTAGCAACGGGCGTCTCGACTTCCACTACTCGCCCTTCAGCCTCCACCTTGGGAGCGTCATCCTCGAGCGTGAACTTGCCGTCAACGATCTCCTGGCAAAACTCATACCACATCTCCTCCCAGCTCTCGCGCACCTCCTTCATCAACTTGGGCTCCATGCACGAGTGATCGATACTCCACTCGACAAGCTGGCGTAAACCGTGTAGCGTCATGTCCGATTTGCCGGCCATGACCTGGTAAAAGTCGTGCGAGAGGCGGGATCTATACACGGCGGAATCTGGTGAGCAACGGAAAATAAAACGCTGCGGAACACAGGACGGACAGGGAAAAGCATACCTGAACAGCGTCGCGTTATCGGCGCTGATGGTGCAGGGCACGTTATTCGCCAGCAGGTTATAGACGGAATGGCCGCTCATCCTGGGCGTCAGGCCCAGGATCTCGTTGGAGATGGGGCAGACCTCGACGCAGACGCCGCGCTGCTTCATCTGGCTCATGACGTAGGGGTGGCGCGGCAGGGCGAAGCCGTGGCCGATGCGCTTCGCGCCGAGCAGCAGGGCGTCCAGCAGGTTGCCGTCGGTGTCGGTGCCGATGTCGAGCGTCTCGCCGCAGTGCAGGAGCAGCGGGATGTCGACGCCCGCGGCCTTGCAGAGGGCTTGGAACTGGAGGAACTGCTGCGCGAAGTCTTTGAGGGGCTTGCCTTTGCTTTCTTCGCCGACTAGGTCAAAGCCTGCGGCTGTGGTTAGTTCCCGGGGCTAGAGCATCGCTTTTTTTCGAAGACTCACCGGCAATGTATTTAGAGAATTTGTCGTCCATCTTGAACTGGAAGCATTGCGTTAGGGCTTCGCCAACTTGCTCCTCGCTGAAGGAACGCGGCGTGCAGTAGATGACCTTGAGGCCTTTGAGAGTCTGCCGATTGTGGTCCTTTTGGAAGGCTTCATACTCGTCGATGATTAGATCCATGATGCCGACATTGTCAACACGGCAGGAGCCATCATCTTCCCATACTTGGTTTGAGGACATGAAGTTGGGCCTAATCTCAGCGTACTGAATCTTGTCGTCAACGAATTCCTCAAGACATTGCCGAGTGTACCTCCGATAGGCGGTCTTGTAGTTGAATAGGCCCTTCATCATTTGCGTCCGGGCATTGAACTTCTCCCATGCGCTGCACAAGATGTCAGCGTCACCGCTCAAACCCCATCGGTATTCCAGATGTCGACTAACCCTTCTGGTGTTTGAAGTAGGTTGTGAGCTTCTTCCTCCTGGAAAACAAGCTTGCTCTGTAAGAATTGGTCGGCCGCCTCCTGCCCTCCTGGGTATGCCTCCCTGAACTCCTGAAACTGCATCACGGTCCCGCACTGGTAATTTTCGTCAAACGGGTCGCCTTTACCCCTCTTCACCACGGTATCCTCACTCATGATGCTAAACTGTATCCTGCAGAGGTTATATGCCTCGGGCCGGTCGAGAGCAATGTTGCTCCAGATGAACATGCGCTCCATATCCTTGGCAATGCCGAGCAGAACGCTGGGGAGTAGGTTGGCGTTGAAATGAATGTGGAGATGGGCGCCCTTGGGCATGGCCCGGCACAGGGCAAAGAGCTGCGTCTGCTCTATCAGGTCCGCATTGGAGAGAAAGTGGTCGCCGTAGAAGCGGGGGTGCTCCTGACCGCGGTAGCCACGCTTCTTGGGCGCTGTTTCGTAAAAGCGAGCAATATCGTTCTTTTTGAGACGTTGCAGAACCCGGTTAGCCCGAATTTCGAGGTCGTTCGCCATCTCGGTGCGGATGAAGTCGAACCCCAGAGAGCCTTCGTAGCGGATGCTTTGTTGGCGCATAGCGTCGTAGGTCCCCATCTTCTGCTGGGCATATGACGCCAGCTTAACCCCTAGCTCCCCGCTGACCTGAAAGGGTGCATCCTCCGAAGGCCGCGACTTCTCGAGGAGCCCACGTAGTTCCTGGAGATGGTGCTCTGGGACCTCCAAGACGGTCTCGATGGCGGGCGAGTCCGCACTCTCATGCTTTCGGCGTTTAGGCACAACATGGTCCCGATCTTTCACCGCATCACCCTTGGCGACGTCAGCATCGGGGGCCCTGCTGCGGAACGGGTTAGCAATGAGGTCGGCCCAACGGCGTCGTCGGCGGGTTGTCTTGACAGTTTTTGAGAGCGCTTGTTGGGGCTCTTGACTAGCCTCTTCCACATTGCGGTCGGTTTCAAGCGCGGCCAGGCTGCTGCTGCCTATGCCCATGCCGTGGCGAGATGCCAAAGTCGGCCGAAATGGTAAAAGGTGTGAAATGAGTCCCAGAGTGTTCTTTAAATGGACTCTCAAGTGTTTTTCTTTTTTAAATCGACTCGAGTTGCGCCGCGGCTGAGAGAGACAGGAGGTTGTTGGTGAACGAGCGAGAACAGTGAGAACAGTGAGAATTGAGTGTAAAAAAGACTGTGTCACCGCATCCGGTGAGAGACGGGCACCGAGTCTATTAATATTAGAGTTCGCGTGTTGGCGGACGCCTTGCCAGTCGTTGGCATTGTGAGTCTCAATGAAACGAGCATGAGCAGCGGAATGGAAACCGCCCGGCCAGCTGCGCGATCGAAGTCCTCCTGCCGATGAGCCTCAGTGCCGCCAACGTGCCTTGGGGGGGTGTGTGTGACACCTGTGACACTGCGCCCAGAGAACTTGGGACAGAGGCTGGCTGGCCCTGGCCGTGGCCCAAATGAGGCGCCAGTGGGTGGTGTCCGTGCACCGACCCTTGAGACGATCGCCAACGGACCGGGTGCTCCACTTTTTAGTTCAAGGCTGAGCCCCAGGCTCTCGCACAACATCCCCTTCATAAGCTGGGCGTGCCTGAGAGGCATCCAAGGTTCACATGCGGGCTCCAATCACCGACACTCTTTCTTCAGTGCTCATTGCATTTCGAGAGCATGGAAAGCTTATTTTCTCCTGGGCAACATGCGTGTCTTCCCAAAGGGCCACAGACACGAATACTTCCGATGTGATTTCGGCGATCCAAAGTCCAAGACAGTCAGTCAGCCGTACCTGTCTTCTCATGACCGAGAAGACCAAATAATTCACTCGCACTGGTCACACAGCCTGCCTCACTCCCCAGAAACCTCTATTGCGAACCCCACCTCGTCTATTTGATTCGATTCCGGACTGGGATGGATCGCTGGAGATTAAGATATCCCACATCCCATCGGGCCATCGTCCCCCTCAGCCGAACTGTTAACAGTCAGGTTACCTCGGGTACCTAACTAGGTAACTGGATATCTCTGCTCTAGAGAGTTTTGATCGTTGTGTTCTCATAGCATGAGCAAAGAAACCCACTCAACGGGCATCATGTGATACAGAACCGGAATCACCAATACACGTGGCACAGTCCCGTCACTTCGGAACCCCCTTGGTAAAAGACCCCACTGGGTGATGATTCGAGAACGGCGAGACGCCTTCCTTGACCAGGGGTCGTCACCTGCTTACACGCATATAAGATTGATGCCACTCTCGTCGAGTCTGCCTCGCCGTAAAACATTCAAAGACCCCCACTCAGAGCCACATCTCCTCTCGGACACGTCGCTCACATTAAGCCAGGCATTAAGCCGACCAAGCATCTCCCATGAAGTGCATGTTTCAGGGTCCTGTTCGCCTTATTGACGATCACGCCGGCGCATTGGAGCCACATGTATTTCTGTGGGCATCTCATGGGGTAGCTGCCCGGATCTCCGGGACGGGGTGGATGAATCAAACGTTCCATCTTTCATTACAGGTACCTTCACTTCAGAGCCGCCGAACTCTTCGGTCTGAATCCCGCTTAGGGAAAACACTGTCCCTCTCAAGATCCATTCTAGGCGGAAGCACCATTCGGCCTAAATCAACGACCGCTGACAAGGCCAAAGAAGAAGCTCGGCCCAAGGGCGGTCACATCTTCCCTCTAACCAACCCGTATTCTGCCTTGGCTGTGGGCATATCAGCGGCCGGGCAAGCAACCCATAGCGAAACGAGAAACCCCCAAAACCATAACCAACCATGGCCCCAATTTAGTTGATGCAAGATGCACCACGGGCTCCCAAGCCCGAGGCACACCGAGGCACACCCAAGTTCGAGGCCTACCTCGAGGCACCTTCTGAAACCAATGACTGAATATGTTCTTCTCTCACACCGAAGAGTCTGGAGGGCGCCATCAATAACTCAGCAGGCAGCATCACGCAACCTGCAAGCCATCACGAGCATGCCGCTACCTTCTTCGGGCTGCCATGTGGCTCAGCAGCGGCCGTTTGATTTTCCAACCCCAGATAAGCCCAACCTTATTTCCACTGCAGGGCCCTTGTGTATTTTGGGGCATCGGATAGGGCATGGGTAGGCTGTTTGGAAGTTGCGGTTGCTGTGGCTGTGTAAGTGAGCCGCAACGGCGAAATGCAAGGCTGAGCACGGCGGCCGTTTCATGGACCAGCATGGGGGTGGATAAGAGTTCTCCACCCTCCCGCGAGAGGCCAACACAGATACGATGTGGTAGTTGTTGCGAGTTTGAATATATATAAATACTAATGGCCCCGGCCTGGTCTCACGGTAAAACCCGGGTGAACATAAAAAGAAAAGATAAAAAAAAGGAATCCCCCCAGTGGTATATACCTATGCCTGAAAGGAGGCCGGACACAGTGCCCTCGATCTCCCCAACAGCAGAAACAACTACCCGCCCGGATGCGACAAGGCCGCATCACTGATTCTGCACACACATCGCCCAATGCCTAAAAGCGGCATGTGAATGCCCGGCGTGAATAATCAAACACAAAAATTGCCTGAGACTCCTTGCTATGCCATGTCTAACCAGGCGAACGGAACCACCCCTGAACCGGCCACAATCGAAGTGCAGCAACGCTTTTGTTTTTTTCTTTCCCCCCCGGCTCGACGACAATGAAATAGGGTTCGGCCTCTAGCACCTTAGTCGTCGAACTTGATCCCCCCCACCGCAAAGGTATCGATGCGCCCGCCGCGGTAGCTGCCCTTCTTCTTCTTGTTCTTCTCCTTGGTGAAGCCCTTGCCGCGCGTGACGATCAGGTCCTCGTGGGCCTTGCGGCCCCAGTCGTGGCCGGCAAAGGCGTTGGACTGGAAGCGGGGGTCGACCTCGAGCCCGCGGTCGATGCGCGAGAAGGGCTGGGTGGCCCCCTTGCCGTTGCCGTCACCGTTGCCGTTCCTGCCGCGGTTGTTGGCCTTGAACGTGCTCGGGTCCGGCGGGAGCGGCGCGTCGCCGTCGACCGGGAAGACCTTGGGCGAGGCTCGGTCGAGGGTGGCTGAGGTGTCCGAGCCGGTGGTAGGCGGGGAGGCGGTGGGCTTGATGGTCTTAGTCTTGGTCTTGGTCTTCTCTGAGTCGGAGTCGGAATCAGAGTCGGAGGAATCAGACGAGGAATCGCTGGAGGAGTCCGAGTCGGATTCGGGGAGGGGGACCTTAGCCGCCTCCTCGGCTTCGTCTTCCGATTCGGATTCGGATTCAGACTCCGAGGACGAGTCTGACTCGGACGACGACGAAGAGGAATCGGAAGACGAGTCGTCTTTCTGGGCAGCCTTTTTCTTGGTGGTGGTCTTTTTGGCAGTTTCCTTCTTGGCGGCAGTCTTCTTGGTGGCTGGCTTAGACTCGGCTTCACAGTCGGAGCTGGAGTCGGAGTCTGAAGAGGAAGAGTCCGAGGACGATTCGGAGGACGATTCGGCAGCGACCGGGGCGGCGGCGACCTTTTGCTTCTTGGACGCGGGAGCCTCCTCGTCAGAGCTGGAATCGGAATCGGAGTCGGAATCAGACGAGTCACTGCTTTCGGAAACGGCCTTGCGCTTCAGAGGGTTGGCTGCAGGCTTCGGCGCGGCTGCGGACTTCGCCGTCTTTTTCTCGTCCTCGCTGTCGCTGTCGCTGCTGTCACTCTCACTGCTGCTGCTCGAGTCGGAGCTAGAGGACTCTTCGATAACGTCCTTCATATCAACGTCGGCATTGTCCTCGCTGTCGCTGTCCGACGACTCCGACTCGCTGCTGCTGCTACTATCGTCGCTGCTGTCCCTGCTGCTGCTGACCTTGGTGGTCTTCTTGGCCGCGGCCTTGATGGCCTTCCCGGAGTCGGCATTCTCAAGGGATGTCTCCCAAGTTTTAAAGACAGCGATTAAGGAATGGCCGTCAGCGGTGCCCGACTTCCCGCCCTTCCAGCCCTTCTTGGCCCGTTGCTTTGTGAATGCGCGATGGGCGTCGGTGAAGTCGTGCTCAGAGAGGAACGATTCGACCAAATTCATGAGCTGTGTAGGTGGCTCGGCGGTCGTTTTGGACTTCTCGGTGGCGGGGGCCTTCTTTTGGGACCCGCCAGCCTTGAGCTTCTTGGTTCCGGGCATCGTGGATGTGTTACCGTGAGTGGTCGGTTTTTGCGCGGTCAGTGCAGAGTTATTGGAAAAGAGCCACGCTGGCGGAGTCGACATGGGCGAAAGTCGCTTTGTGAATTGGGCAAGCTAGTGGGCACTAGCTCCTGCACAGTTTGTGAGGGATTCGAGGGAGGAATGGCGTCAAAAGGCAGGCGCGTGTTTCCATTCCAAAGAAAATTTCTTGGAGTTTCTGCTTCCGGAATGCGCTCTCACCGCCCTTTTTTCTCCCTTTTCTGCCGCTTCGTTTTGGTGGGCCGAGGAATGGAATTCCCCACATTGCCCCTTGCATGAGCGGGGCACCCCCTGTACTTCGGACACAGTAATCTGGAGGTCGGAACGAAGCCAAAGTCATCCGAGAGCCCAACGAGCTGGAGATACTCCATTTACTTTTTGTTTGCTCGAGATAGTATTTTATGCGATTTTGTTTTGCTCTATCTATCTATTCCCTTTTATTGCCTGATTTCTTAGTTTCTTTTGGGGTTCGGCTTTTCCTGGCCAGAGGGTGCGGGGTCATCCCTTCCCACATAAGGCGTTCTTATTCCCGCCCTTGGAAGCAGCTGTCGAGACGAATTCGCCTCGGTGGACGTGACTCGGAATGTGTTTGAGGTGTTTGTATAACGGGTCTTGTTGCTCATTCATCCACTCAAGTATTGACCCATGCTCGCGATAGTTGATGGGGCTATTAACATCTATCCATGGACAGGATCTATGATGTTTCTTACACCCCCCATTCGTCTCGATGTGCGAGTTGCTAGAGGTTACTTTTGGCGCACTTTCGGTTCACAAATATCGAGTTTCTTCACAATACACAAATGCGAAGATGGAACCATATTGACCCCCGTATTGTTTGATGCTGTGCATGTTAGCAGCTTGGGTCACCACATGCGAAACGCTATGGCTTTTGTCAAGGGTGCTGCATTCTTTGCCTTGATCCTGCATCCTTCGGACTGACCCATAGGCACCAGTCAAATCGGTTGGCTGTGAACCAAGGAGGAACAAACAAACCGAGGGTATTGGCCGTCCCAGGTGCCTTTCTGGGCCGGACGCATCGCCAGCCTCCTGGGATCCTACTCGTGATACCTGAGCCGGTTGGGGGCCATGGACAGGGCTCTATAAACATGCGCCCGCGGACCCTTCGCAACTGACAATGCCTTTAAACAAGCGGTCTTAGTCTATTTCAGCTTTAACTCTACAGGACGAAAACGGAGTCTCACCACCTATCTCTCCAGCATCCTTAATCCCTCCCTTAGAACCCTTTTCTGTACCCCTCCGACGGAGAATCGCGGGCTGGCAGGCTGCCGCATCAATGGCGGTCCCCGAAATCAGTCCCGCGATGGCCTACCAGCCCATCGGCTCGCCTAGTCTGGGGTACGGCAACGATGACGGGGACAATGAACGGAAGTGGATGACCACCTTTAGTCTCACCACGACATTCCGCATTCTGGTTGCTTTATTTGCCTTTGCCGATATCGTGGCCTCGATTAGTCTGCGCCTCACCAGCGGCTCGGGCCTCTTCGTTGTCGTCTTCATCGCGCTGTTTTTGGTTCTTGGTTGGAACCTCGCCCTCCTCCAGCCCCGTTCCCGTTTCATTCGGGCACTCCCTGCCGTCTCCTGCCGGGTCGGGGACTACATTTGTGGCTTCAACGGCGATGACGATCATGATGAGCGACTTGAAAAGCCCAGGAGCAAAAAGCAGAAGCGGGCAAAGCTGATACTCGTTGCCTTTGTTGACTTGGTCTTGGGGCTCATTGTTACTATTGCATGGGTGAGTCCACAAAGAAAAAGGAGCGAAGGGAGATGTCTGCGTTGACGCGGCTAACGAGTGTATGCCGGAAGGGATTGGCTGGAGACTTGTTTCGTACTGGTGGTACGGGGGCGTCAGGGACTCGGAGTGCCTCCTTCCATTAATCATGACTTTAGGGTAAGGGCGCCTCTATTTACATCCATCTCTGTTCGTCATCAGGTTGTGCTAACACATAGACTACCAGCGCGTTGCAGTTTGCTCTTGCAGTGATTTCCCTCGTCGCCTGTTTTTGGAGCCTCGACTTCAAGCTTGGTGTTGTCTTGAGATATATCGATGACCCTGATAGACACCATCGCATCCAGCTCGCCCCTGATACTGAGGATCGCCGAACCGCTGGTGGCACCGTGTCCGTTGCTGCTTGAAGGTTAGGTAGGCATGGCTCGCGGACAATGGTTTCTGGGATAACTGGGTTGGTGAGCGGGTACGGCGTCGCATAGGCAGCTGAGCAGGAGATGTTGCCGGGGGGGGGGGATCTCTTGACGTGCAAATATTCATCCGGAGAAGGTTTTGGAGTCATTCATTTCCATCAAGATCCTAGAAGGTGATGGTAGCGCGGTCGTATTTTCAAAGGAATCAGTCTGGGAACTCATCAGGGAGGAGGAATTTGGGTTGTTAGCAGTAGCGCCGGCCGTGCTGGCCACCAACGGTTGTCCTTAACGCTTTCGCGGATACCTAACGCATCCCGCCTTTCTATCCCCGTTGAAACAGTCACCTCCTATCCCCTACAGCCATCTTCGCAACAGCCACGTCCCTCCCGCACCTCTCCCAGACCTCCATCCCCGTCAGCACCGTACTCCCCACCATCAACCACCCAACCGTCCGCGGCTCCAGCGGCACCCAACCGACCACCGACCCCGGCACCGCCAAATCCATAACATCCGCCACCAGCCTCCTCACCACCTTCCCCCTCCCCCCTTTCTCCCCTTCCGCCCAACTCACCAACCTCACCACGGCGCCCACGATCCCACACACCAGCCCCGCAAACCAAAACCGCTGCCCATCCACCACCAGCCCCCTCACCACCTCCTCCGAGCCCCACACCCGCAGCCCAGGCACGTCCAGCACAGCCTCGACAAACACGGCGCTCTCCAGTAGTAGGTACATGCCCGTGAAGGCGCGGCCGCCGAAATCAGCCCACCCTGCCGCGCGCCGCGCCCAGTTGCTGCTACCACCACTACCACTACCACTAGCACTACCCGTTGCCGGGTTCAGCTTCTTCTCGTCGTCGTGTGTTGCCGTTGTTGCCGTTGTTGCCGACTGCAGGGCGGAGAGGGCGGACCAGGCGCCGGCGAAGGAGTCGAGGAAGCGGAAGAAGCGGAGGGGTTGGCGGAGGGAGGCGAGGCGTTTGCGGAGGGGGGTGAGGGTTTGCGGGGTGAGGAGGGGGAGGAGGGAGGTGGGAAGGGAGAGGGTGGAAGTGACGGTGGTGATGGTAGTGAGTGGGGTGAAGAGCAGGATTGTGACGAGGGCTTGGAGGAGGCGGAGGAGGCGTTCTAGGCCGTCTGGTTTGAAGGGGGTGTGTGAGTTGTTTGCTTATAAGGGGGGGTTGGCGGAAGGAGAAGTTTGGGAATTGAGATCCGGATGAGTGATAGACGGAGCCCAGCGAATCTCTCACTTACAAGCATCGGTCCCGAACTTGACAAATTGCTCGAACTTGCCAACGTTGTCCGCCATTTCGAGTGGTTTGAGCCCGGAAAATGAAAAAAGATGGGTAAAATGTTCGAGGAACAAGACGTATTGCGGCTGGGGTCAGTATGACCAGCGGGCTCTTGACTCCTCGTTTATGTAGGTTGCTGTTGTAAACAACCCGACTGAAGAGAGAGCGGTGAGATTCATGAGAGTGTCGCGTCTCCAATGGCTTGCTGAGAGTTACTGTGTCTCTCTGTTTATCCCCTGACAACCCCACTTTTAATATCCACCAAAGTTGAAGCCGAATTGAGTGGCTGAACGACGCTAAACATCCATGTTGAGAAGATGACTGAATCCGGTAGAGACGACTACGATGAGGAAGGCTTCTTCGATAGGTAAGCTAGACCTGGGTCGTGGCCACTTGAAGACTTGTCATTCGTCGACGGGGTTAGTAAAACAGCACCACCATTCGCCCTCGAACGGCAACCAGCATACATATCACCTCCCCCCCACACCCCTGGATTCGACAAAGCAAATCAAGTACAGCCCGGGGGCAGTATACGGCGGACTAGGCCTATGTACAATGTACCAACCTCTCTCTCACGCCTTCCACCAACCCAACCCAACCAAACCAAACCGCTCACCCTTCCTTTTACATGCCCGGAGAGACAAGTTGGCCTTTCAGCTTGGAATCGTGGTTCCAGCCACCAGCCAGCGCCTCGCCGCCGCTCTCCTTGGCAAACTGCTGCATGCGCGCCTCCAGCTCGGGGCGGAAGTGGCGGATCAGACCCTGGATGGGCCAGGCGAAGGCCTCGCCGAGGGCTGCACAGAACAGATTTATTAGCATTGCATTTCTTGAAAAGATATGGAAAAAAAAAAGAGAAGAGGGGGAAACCTACCGCAGATGGTATGCCCCTCGACCTGCTTGGTCAGCTCCTGCAGCATGTCGATCTCGCGCTCGCGGCCGAGGCCCTTCTCGAAGCGCTGCATGATCTGCTCGGTCCACTTGCTTCCCTCGCGGCAGGGGGTGCACTGGCCGCAGGACTCGTGGCGGTAGAAGTGGCTGAGGCGGGAGATGGCGCGCACGACGTCGGCGCTCTTGTCCATGACGATGACGGCGGCGGTGCCTAGGCCGGACTGGCTGTCCTTGAGGGCGTCAAAGTCCATCAGTTGGTCGTCGCACACGGCCTTGGGCAGGATCGGGGTCGACGAGCCGCCGGGGATGACGGCCAGCAGGTTGTCCCAGCCGCCGCGCACGCCGCCGCAGTGCTTGTCGATCAGCTCCCGCAGCGGGATGCTCATCTCCTCCTCGACCGTGGCCGGGTTGTTGACGTGCCCGCTGATGCAGTAGAGCTTGGTGCCCTGGTTGCGCTCGCGCCCGAACCCGGCGAACCAGCTCCCGCCGCGCCGGCAGATGGTGGGCGCCACGGCGACCGTCTCGACGTTGGCCACCGTGGACGGGCAGCCGAACAGGCCGACGGCCGCGGGGAAGGGGGGCTTGAGGCGCGGCTTGCCGGGCTTGCCCTCGAGCGACTCGATCAGGCTGGTCTCCTCGCCGCAGACGTAGGCACCGCCGCCGCGGTGGACGTAGACGTCAAAGTCGTAGCCGGAGCCGCAGGCGTTCTTGCCGATCAGCCCCTCGGCGTAGGCCTCGTTGATGGCGTTTTGCAGCACGGCGGCCTCCTCGATGAACTCGCCGCGGATGTAGATGTAGGCGGCCGAGGCGTTCATGGCGCGGCCGGCGACCAAGCAGCCCTCGACCAGCTTGTGGGGGTCCTTGCGCATGATCTCGCGGTCCTTGCAGGTTCCCGGCTCACCCTCGTCGGCGTTGACCACCAGGTACCTCGGCTTGTTGTCCTTGTCCCAATCCTTGAAGTTCATGAACGACTGTGCGGGGGAGAGGGAGGGGTTGGGTCAGCCAATGCCAATCGACGAGTTGCTAGCAGCGATAACAAGAGCGACAGAATTACACACCCATTTCAACCCCGAGGGGAAACCGGCACCGCCTCGCCCTCGCAGGCCGGAAGCCTTGACCTCGCCGATAATCCAGTCGTGACCCTTGAGAATAATTTCCTTGGTCTTGTGCCAGTCGCCCATCTTCTTGGCGTGCTTAAGGTCGGGCGGGTAGCGGCCGTAGAGGTTCTGAAAGATGCGGTCCTGATCGCGCAGACCACCATAAGTGCGCACCGTGGCAGCACCGGCGTCCTGGACGGTAGCGAAGGAGCGACATTGTTGGGGTGTTGTCGCGGCGGCAGCATTTGAAACGGCGCTCGAGATGGTCCTTGCCGACGCCTTGGTCGGCGCCGCAGTGCGTGACAGCATGTTGGCGTTCTCTGCCCGGCAGAGCAGAGGTGTGGGATGCCAATTGGCCGGGGCCGGAAGACTGTCGGGTTTCGTGGATGGGGTGAGGTTGGCTCTTTAGTGATGGAGCAGTCGTCGAGAGTTGAGCGCCTTTCTGAGGTTTGGATTCAGGGAGCTGCTGATTGGTTGGGGATTCCGGGTGTGGCGGGTGCTTGAGCTTTGTGGTCCGTGTGGCGGGGCGGGACCGCCAAGACGCTGATTCGCAGTGTGGGGAACTTGAACTTTGAAGCTCAATTCATCTCGTCCGAGCTTCAGTTCACAGCGCGTCTCCAACTCCCGCTCAATCACCACCAACCTTCAACCTCTCGGCAGCAATGCCCTCCCAAACCTCCCAACCACCACCACCACAACCACCATAACCCAACCCTCAACCCAACCCAACCCAACACAGAGAACCTTTTTCATAAAAAAAACAAAAACAAAAAAAAAAACAAAAGAAATGTCATCCAAACGCCACTCCACCGCCCCCTCCGCCCCCAAACCCCCAGTACACCTCTCCTCCCACCTCACCATCGCCGACAGCGCCCAGCTGACAGGTACCCACCTGATCGAGATCCGCGGCGAGAGCGTGGTGCACCCGCGTGCGCGGCTGGAGTCTTCGGCGGGGCGGATCGCGGTGGGCCGGCGGTGCGTGGTGCACGAGCGGGCGACGGTGGGCGCGGCGCCGAGCGCGGGGGGTGTTTCCGGGCGGGTGGCTGCTGCTGGTGCTGATGGTGGTGGTGGTGTTGTTGCTGTGACGCTGGCGGAGTGCGTGACGGTGGAGGTCGGGGCGGTGATTGAGGCGGGCGAGACGGTTATTGGGGAGGGGACGGTGGTGGGTGTTGGGGCGAGGGTGGGGGCGCGGGCGGTTGTTGGGAAGGTTAGTTCTCTTTTATTTGGGCTGGGTTGAGTTGTGATGCTGACTTGACGGACTAGCACTGCACGCTCACGCCGTATACCGAGATCGCCGCGGGCGAGGTGGTGCCCGACTTCACCGTGGTCTACTCCAACGGGTTGAGGAGGACGGACAAGCGGGGGGTGGCCGAGCTGAAGAACAAGGGGCTGGCGAGGCAGATCGATGTGCTGAAGAGGATGATACCCAGCAACCCGGCCAAGTTTGCTTGATTCTTTGATTCATGATTCATTTTGCTTTTAGAGATACCCCCATTTCGTTAGACATAACTCCGGTCTGTTGCCTGCCATACAATAATACAGCCACATCGCCAAACGATTGAAACTCGTTGTAACCCACAACCCCCACCCCACACCACACACTACACTACAAGTACCGCGTCTTCATCCACTCGCTGGTACCGAGCCCCAAGTTAAGGCCGTTCTCGGCCCACCACCGGCGGACCTTGGTCTGGTCCCCCAGCGAGTCCTCCAGCGCCTCCTCGATCTCCATCGTCTTGTACTCGACCCTGTTCCCCTTCCGGCCGCCCATACCGGGCAGCTCCCCGTGGGCATATTTCCGCCACCACTCCAGCACGGGGATATGCGCGTGATAGGTGGCCTCGATCAGAATCTGGTTATCAAACTGCAGCTTATCGTCCCCGCGCAGCTGGCGCCACAGGTCCAGCACCTTCACCTGGCCCCAGCGCGTGGCCATCTTGCAGACGGCGTCCTGATGGCCAACAGGAATACCACTCTCCTCCCACCAGCGCATGGCGGCCATCTGGCCCCACTGGGCGGCGGCGAGCAGGGAGCGGCCGGGCTTGACGACGATGGAAGGGTCCTGCATGCCCGCCTCGCGCCACCACTCGAGGACATGCACATGCCCGCGCGACGACGCCATCTCGAAGGCCTGCTCGTCGTACTTGAGCGGCAGGCCGGAGCGGCGCCACCACTCGAGCACGGGCACGAAGCCGCACTGGGAGGCGCGGTTGAGCGCCTCGCCGTCGTACTGCTTTTCCAAGAAGGACGGCGACCGCGCCCACCAGTCCAGGATCGCGGTGCGCCCGTAGTAGGCCGACGCCTTGGTCGGGATCGTCTTGCCGTCGAAGCACTTGAAGATGTGCGGCAGGTTGGCCTCGATGTAGGTCAGCACGCCCGTGAGCGAGAACTTGAAGATGAGGTGCACCGCCAGCGCCGACAGGTCGTGGAAGGTGGGCGGCGCGTGCGCCAGCTTGTCGCACACGGCCCGCGTGTCGGCCGTCAGGAGCGTCCACTCGAGCGAGTGCATGAAGACCTGCAGCGGGTCGTTGGGGTCCTTGGGCTCGCGGCGCCAGCCCAGCCCCGTGGGCATCTCGAGGGTGGTGAAGATGCCTAGGCAGGTGGCGAGCTCCCAGTCGTTGGTGGCCTCGAGGATCATGGTCCAGATCTCGGGGGGCAGGGTGCTCCGGGCTTTGCCCTTCATGGCCGGCGGCGTGCTGGGCTGGGCGCTGATCTCCATGTCGTGGCCCAGCTTGAGGAAGTCGGCTTGGTTCTTGATGATGCCGATGACCTCGTTGAAGCCCTCCCACTCGACGACGCGCTTGGAGCAGTGACCTATGTCGACATAGTGCCAGAGGATCGGGGGCATCACTCTAATCCAGCCCCACTTGCGGTGCAGCTTGCTCATCTGGCGCTTGGTGACGGGGTTCTCCCACATCTGGGTGGTCATTCCGGGCACCATCAGGATCCTCTTGGAGGCATCCCAGCTCCGTAGCACTTCTAATAGGAGCGTGTCTGATATTCCACACATCATTTTTGCGAGCGTGTCGGCGTCGATGGGGGAGAGGACGAGGAGGTCGGCCCAGGCGACCAACTCGGCGGCCTCTTGTTGGGAGGACTCGATATCCTTGATGCTGGGGCCCTCGGGGACGCCCCGCCTCAGTCCCCGATTCCGGTATGCTATGATCTCATAGGCCAACCTCTGTGTCATGTCGTCGACGATGGCTCGCGTAGTAATCTGCGACTCTTTGGAGAGACGGACGGCGATGGCTTCGGCGAAGGCCACATCTTTCGGGCCATTGGCAGCGACGAGCAGATGCAGTGAGCGCGGGCGTGGTGTCTCGATGAGCGAAGCACTCGAAGGCGCTCTTGAAGGGGCCCTTTCAATTTCCAGTTGGCGGACGGCCCCTGGGAATGGGGGGTTGGGATATGTCTCTGACATGCCGTTACCTTCCTTCCCTATTGATTTCCCCGAGGAAACGTAGCCGCCAAGCGAACCCCTTCGGATTTGAGGTGGCAGCGAAGTGTCCCGTCTCGAACTCTAGTGTGGGAGATGATCAAATACGCAGGAGCTCTGTGCATGTATGTGTATATATATATATATGATGGAGGGGTCGACGATCAAAGACTCGGGATATGGAACGTAGAAAAAGTGGCCGCAGACCAGGTTTGCATGCACTTCGTGGTTGAACTCGAGCGGGTCGTTGTTGGAAAGGGTCCGTGGTTCTTGGCTTGTGAAGGTGTTGGCCTGCGCAGGCGGTCGCCCTTATCGGTTGGTTTAAAGGGGCCCACCGGGGATGCCAGGATGGAAGCTGGGGCCGATGCGCAGGGCCGACGGCAGCAGGGCTGAGACGAATCCAAGACACGACACAATGGTGGGGTACGAAGTAAACCTGGGACGGCACGTTACAGAATACGAAAGTTACCTTGCCACTTGATACCGTCCCCGCATCGCAGCTCACCGCGGTATGTACTGTGTAAGGGGGCGGCGCACGGGTTTTGAGGATTCTGTTTCTTCCGTTTTCTCTTCAAGCTTAATTAGGCTGAGGTGTACTCATAGATCCATTACCAGCTAGTTGCAATACACTCGTTGAAACCGTTATGGTCTGGGCCAGATATAATGTATCTATAATCTACTATTAATGTAACTATCCACTTACACAGAACCTATGCAAACCTCTATAGTAAGTTTCTATATCCCTCTAGGTTTAAACCAGTCTCTATAAACAACCCTTTACATAGCACTGGAGCCCCCGAAAATCTCCTTCCTGTCCGGGTGGAAGATGGGCAGGTTGGGTTCGCACACAGTACCCTTCTCGGGGTACTTGCCGTTGACGAAGAAGTTGTAGATGGCGTCGTTGACACAGTCGGACTCGTCAGAAAGGCTCAGGTGCTGTGACATCCATTATTAGCGCGGACGTTTCAGGCAAAGGAGGTGTGAAAATGTATATGTACACCGAAACCATTCAGGTGGAGAAGAGCACCGTTCGCAAAGCTCTCGCTCATGTTCTTGGCGGACTCGAAGGGAGTGACGGGGTCGTACGTGTTGCCGAGGAACAGGATGGGGTTCGCCGTCTCGACGTTGAAGTCGCCCTCGTACCGCTCGTTGGCGTCAAACTTCCACTGCGCGCAGGCGAAGTGGTTGGAGTGGCCCCAGAAATCGAGGAACCACCGCGTGGTTGCCTCGACGTCGAGGTACGTGGGCCGCATGCCGGCCAGGGTATCGACGCGGGGCTTCTTGTCGGCGCAGCGGATACCGAGGATGGCTTCGGCGGCAGGTGGAATCACGTCCGGGTTGGGGGTGGTGGGCGCGGGGGTCAAGGCGATAATAGCAGCCGTGAGGTTGCCCTCCATGAGGCCGTCGAGGGCGGTAGCGATGTCGATGAACTGGCCGGGGCGGTACATGCCGAGGTAGAAGATGCTCAGCACGTCCCAGTATCGGATGAAGCCGGCGGGCTCCTCGGAGCCGGGGACGGGGATAGGGATGGGGTTGGCCTTGAGGTTTTGGAGGAAGTCGAAGAGCTCCTTCTCGAGCTGGTCGACGTTCCTGTCCTCGCGGTAGAAGGCGCACCGGTCGGGGAAGGCGAGGCAGCCCTCGAGGAAGCCGCGAACAGCCCTGTCGGAGGCAGCGTACATCTCATCCTCACTAGAAAGAGTCCCAGGTTAGCCACCGAAATTTCCACTGCCGTACGTCGAGGGTTGATCATGTGGAAATCATACCCGGTCTTGCCGAAGTACTGGTGCGAGTTGAGAACGCCATCCAGAAGGACACTGCCCACCCTCTCCGGGAAAAGGGCGCCGTAGACAGCACCGAGAGTAGTGCCACCAGAGATACCTGTATTTTCCTTCCCCGTTAGCATTCGTAGCAGAAACATGCGATTGAAAAACGGAAACCCACCCCAGTACTTCAGCTTATCGTCGCCGATGGCCGTGACGATCCTGTCCATGTCCCGCGCAGAATAAGCCTGCCCGATCAGGTGGCCGTGATCCTTGTTCTCGGTGAAGCACAGCTCGGCAGCGGCGCCGGCCTCAGCCCAGAGCTCTTCGGCAGCGGTTGCCGACGCGTTGGCGCCGTTGCTCCCGAGGATCTGGGTGATGTTCTCCGGGGGGACACACTGGAAGCGGAGGGTCTGGCCGGTTCCACGCGGGTCCCAGCTGACGAGATCGTACTGGCCCTTCAGGATGGGCGAGAAGAGGGGCCCGTAGATGGGCATGTTGGGGAGGCCCTCCTGGCCCGGACCGCCAAAGTTGGTGAGAATGGTGCCGAGCTTCTTCTCTGCTGTCGCCGGGTGGCGGACCAGGTTCAGCGTGAGCTTCTCCTTGCTCTCCTTGTCGGCATAGTCGAGGGGGACTTCGAGGGTAGTGCAGTCGATAGTAACGTTGTTGGGGTTGTTGGTAGGCGGGCAAGGACCCCACGTAAGGCCGTCGGTGGGAGGCGGTTTCGAGCATTTGCCCGCCGCCACACCAACGGCGAATGCGAGAGCGATGGGAAGCATGACGGAAAGGGAAAAATAGAATGAAAATTATAAAATTGACTCTAGTAGGAAGGCAGGCTCGGTGATGGGCGATTGTCGCCGATTGATTAGAGATGCCATCCAGAGGCGTCCCCGACGAGCTTGTCAAGGTATCGTCTTATATGTAAACAAAAGATATCAGCCTGTCTTTTTTGTTTGCATGTACAACTCGCGCTGATGAGGCGCAGCGATGGCGATCCTTGCGAAGTGTAGTGAGGCTAGGAAGCTGCCTGAGTGGACTTTGAAATCCGATTTTCCGCTTTAGGAAGTAACTAACTGTGCAGCTGGCTGAGTGAAAAGCCCCAAGACCCTTGCATCGTGGCAGCGGGTGGTAGGAGATTGCTTAATTGTTTTAAGGTTCAGGGCGCCAATACCTAAACGTCGGGGAGGTCCTCGAAGTGGAAACAAAACTCGAGCGACAAGGGAAAGGATTGAGCCCAAGCACCCAAGGCATCCACTGATTGCAACACATGGCGAGCGGTGGGCACTCATCCGCACTAGTGGACGCTTGGACCAAAGCAGCTCTGCTGTCAGCAACCAAAATGGAATCTGCTCCGTTAACTATGACGTCAAGCCAGACGGGCATCTGCTGTGTATGGTGGTCTGTTGCATGTATGTATCTGCAGATTTGATCCTTCACTAGGCTTCCCAGAAAGCCACAAAGCCCAGCGAGCCCAGGACACAGCCTGCCGAAGGCCGGACCAATAGAAGGGGGATTCGCGTGTCCGGGGCTTGGGGCCGCGGAAATTGCACCCCTCGGGCAGTGCGCACGAACTCTTTAACTCTTGTTAAAATTGATTCCAAATGCCTTGTGGTGCACCTGATTGGCGACCTCAATGTAATCTGTACTGTGGAGGGAGTGTCCGACTCGTTTTATTGCTCGTCATTGGACAATCCTCGCGACAAGGACGTTCGCTGGCAGCACTAAGAATAGTTTGAACTCCAGAGAAAAGGACAATCAAACGATGCCGATATCCGACTCATGGTAACACCTCTTCGACCAATTTCTTATTCTTTCTCTCACGACTCAAAAGTATGACAGGAACAGTAGTAACTTGAATTGTGGTATTGTGTTTATGCCAGGCTGGGTTCAATACTATGTTGCCTTCCAAGCCCGCGCGAGAACTATGTAATAACGAATTATACTGGGTACCTTACTTATATACACACACTGCAACAATGTCCCGTACTCTACAATATTAATGCAACTCACTCGGTTTACACGCAGCTGGCAGTTCAACCGGCTCCATCTTGGCCCCAGGCAGCTCGGTCGGACCATAACCAGGCGGGCCAGGAGCCATCGTCGTCTGAGAATAGTCATGATGCCCGTATTCCGGTTGGGATTCGGATTCAGACGCGCCAGGCGGTGGAGGATGACCGCTTTGCTGCCTCGACTTCAATAATTTCCGCAAGAACAAGTACCCCAACACCAATAACGCCACGAACCCCAGCGTCCCTCCCACTGCAGCCCCTGCGATTAACCCTGCCGACAATTCCGATGTCCCTTGGCCCTGGGAGTTCACATCCGACGGAAGCGGTGTCTGCTGGACATCTCCGGCATTACTTGTCGCCGCGGTCGAAGACGCGGGTAGTAGCGCGCCTGAGCTCGCCCCAGGTGTCGACAGTTCGGTACTGCCCGTACTGGAAGTAGATATGCTGGAGCTTGCCGGGCTTGTTGTGGTCCGCGCAGACGACGACGACGGCGGCGCTTCAGCAGCTCTCTGGAGATCAAAATACTGCATATTGCAGCGCACCATTCCCACGCTGGCAGCGTGGTCTGCCGCGCAGGTTGTTAGGCGCGGACAGCATGCCTTGCTGGTACCTTCGGCGAGATTTGCGCAGGGGACCGAATCCGGCTCCTCACAGGCGGAGGATTGGTCGACGAAGCAGTTGTCGGCTGGGTCGCTGTTTGCGGGGGACGGTTAGAGGAATGATTGTTGAAGCCGGAGGAAGGGGGGGAAAGGAGTTTGACGGCGACGCACGTTCCGTCGCAACACCAGCCCTTGCCTAGGGATTCCTGGCAGCTGGGAAATTCTTCACCTCGTCGGGCGCCTGGAGATGGAGAGTTCGTCAGCGCCGGAACCACGAGAGAAGCTGGCATTGCACGGGGCTCTTACAGCATCGGGTAAGACTCGGACTGCATATTTTGGTAACTCCCTCCGATCCGAAAATATCGGCGCACATCACCTCTCTCCCCAACAGAAGGGAGAGCGAACGCTCGTATTGCAAACTGGGACCTGGAGGCATCTCTCCCGCACTTAGCTCGGCACTTCGCTCGAGCCAATTCAGCCGCGTTCCAAACGGGTATGTAAGTAAACAAATAGCTTTGATTAGGTACCTAGGTAGGTAGGTACTAGGCAGGTAGGTCGTCGTGCAACAAACTCTCCGCTGCACTGTGTAATCTGTAACCGCGGTTCCAGCGGTCAGCCAGGGAGGATGAGAAAGTCGGAGAGAGCGAAGCTGCCAGCTAAGAATCATTTCACCCTTGAGCGAAGTCCTGGGCTATCTTCCGCAAGCCCCCTTGTAAACCTGCTACCAACAGACCTGAAAGCGTCGCATCGCGTACCGCTAAGCAATGTGTAAATTGGGAAGGGGGCGGGAACTCCGTTGGGGGCGGTAAGTCTATGGGCATAATTGGTTGATGAGCCGACGAGCAAGACCGTGACAGGGGCCCCCAGAGGCAAGTCGCGTTTCTTACTCGTCGGGCCTTCAAGATCGGCAATCCGACCACCCATCACGGCGGCTAGTCGGGTACGTTGATTCGGGTCACGACTCTTGATTCAGTGATTCGGATCAGGGCGCGGGGACTCTGATTTTCGAGTGAATCCCACCAAAATGGAAGTCCTTCAGACGGTATCTTGGCATTTCTCAGTCATGTCTGTATTTGTAGTCAAGCTCAAATCAACGTGCCCGACCAGCCGCCTCCGAGTCCCTCCCTAACTACATAACTACTAGTTTGCCGGGTCCGCACTAGTTATGCCTCTTTTTGCCGCGACTTGCTGAGCAGTCTCAGTCTATACCAAAAGTCGCACATTCGGCCCCTAGTAGTGCAATGTCAAGGAGCGGACCACCGCCGCAACCTCGAAATGCCTCACAACAGTAAAAGTGGTGCGAGTAACCGCGGAACCGTGGTTTCCGGGGTCTCCATGGACCCATCACCAACCAACAGACCGGGACAATCTGCCACGAACCTGCGTTGCCCCTTGCCCGCCTCGCTGCTAATTTCGTGGCCAGGTATTTATGTTGTCGCCGCGCCATGCACCCCCCCATCATAACCAACTCACTTGCCTGTACCAACCCCATCACGAGACCGGTCACCATAAGGGAAGTTACCTGAACTTAGGAAACTGTATCCCTAGGTACCAACAAGGCGCAGCACTTGTCATGAAATTCAACCCCTGTTGAACTGTTCCGTTCTTTGTTTCACACCACAACCTCTTTCCTTTATTCTTCTTGGCCAGCAATAAGCGGTTGTCGCGTTGTTGTCTCTCTCCCTACAATTGTGTCTCTCACACTAGGTAGCCTGAAAGCCTACCTACCTAGGTATCATCTGTAGCGAGGATGTTGACATCAACGCCGAGTCTCTTCTCTCGTTTTCCTCACTTCAGTGTTATTAATCCCGCCATGCCGACGCGCTCCGGGAGAAGAGTTCCATCCATTCTAATTCCAGTTGCTGTCATCATGGTATTTCTCGGCCTTCAATTCCATCTCCAGTGGGATTGGCCCTCTTACATCACCCAATCGATCAAGAAGCCACCAGCAGCCGGAATCGTCGTGGCAAGCCTCCGGAGCGAGGACACCTCCTGGGTACACCGCCATCTGCCAAACTGGTCGCGCAGCGTCTACATCGTAGACGACCCCACCGCCGAGTTCACCGTCCCCAAGAACAAAGGCCGCGAGGCCATGGTATATCTAACGTAAGATATCTCCAAAAAAAAAGAAAAAAAAACCAACCCCGACCATACCCATCCTCACGCTTAACCCCCCCCTCCCCTAAAACAGCCACATCATCAACACCTACGACCACCTCCTCCCGGCCACAATCTTCATCCACGCCTCCCGCTTCGCCTGGCACAACGACGACCCCGACTACGACGCCCTCGCCACGCTGCACCATCTCCAGCTCCCCCACATCCAGTCCGCCGGCTACGTCAACCTGCGCTGCGTCTGGGTATTAGGCTGTCCCGTAGAAATCCATCCGCACGCCGACGCCGCCCCCTCCACCGACCTCACCCCCGGTGATGGTGGTGCGGCGGATGGCCGCAAGCTAACGACCAAGGAGGTGTTCAAGCGGGCGTTTGAGGAGCTGCTGCCGGGCGTGGAGGTTCCCCGCGAGGTGGGGGTCGCGTGTTGCTCGCAGTTTGCGGTGTCGCGGGAGGCGGTGCGGGCGAGGCCGAGGGAGGAGTATGTCCGCTGGCGGGAGTGGTTGGTGCAGACACCGCTGGGGGATGACTTGTCGGGGAGGGTGTTGGAGTATATGTGGCATAGTGAGTATTGCTTACCTGGTTTTGTGCGCTTTTGGTTTTGGTGGTGCTGGGTTGTGTGCTGATGACGGTGCTAGTTATTTTTGGGAAGGAAGCGGTCTTTTGCCCGTCGGCGGCTGAGTGTTACTGCAACCTGTACGGGTTGTGTGATTTGAGCTGCAAGGAGAATGGGTGCGACGGCCGGTATGTCTTGCCGAAGTATGCGACTTTGCCTGAGGGCTGGCCAAGAGTGGGCTGGTCTGGGGAGGAGAGGAACTTTACCGGTCCGGATTGAGGCATCGCAAGTCTACGACGCTGCTGCCTTGTTATTCCGGAGTCTTCTAGATGGCTGGCCTGGGCCTCAGTGCCGGCTCGTTGGCCGCATTGTCCCCGTACCGTGTACGGTTGGGATGATCTGCTCCCAGGAGGCCAGGACGTCCGAAGGTGGTAGGATGCCCAAACAATGATCTCAATTATGGCTCCGGGACTAACCATATTACCGCAGGTTCCTTCGCAGCGGTTTGCCGTGCCGGTGTCCAAGACATAGCGGGCGAGGTTGAGCCACGGACATATGGAGTTTTGACGGAGCCCTGGACGCCGCCTCGCCAAGTCAAGGTCTCCCGCAACGCAAATCTCAACAACGCAATCAAACAAATCCAACGCAAATCAACGCAAATCGACCTCTAATTTAGCCAAATAACTTGTTCGATTTACATTGCTTGATTTGATAGATTTGCCAAGCTGTACAGAGGAAAAATGCCCTGCAAAATGCCCTGCAAAACGCCCTCAACCGCCACAACAGCCACATCCAACCCGACCCTGTATAACCGCTGGGCGCCCAGAGGCGCCTACAATAGGTAGGTGGCCCGGATTGAGCCTTCGTTTGCAGACGACAGTCGCATTGAACTGGGGCAACGAGCTCCCTCTAACCAGAGGGACATGGGGTCTGGAATTTCGTTTTTCCGTTTCTTCGTCGCGTTCGTCCGCCCGGGGCGTCCTTGTATTTAGTCAGAAGCCCAAGCCCTCTCAGAGTTTACGGGGTATGTAATTCCATTCCTTTTTCCGTACTTGTTGAAGTAACTTCTTTTTACGGTAGTTGTAACCGCAGCCTTCTGACCAGAAGGCTACGCATATAGGTACATTGATTCCACGGTCGTAGGATTCGTAGTATTAAAGATTGTTCTTTAAGCCAATTCCTCCCTTATATAACATTAACATTACAATACGCGCGTAGTACGTAACCTACTATAAGTGTTTGGTAATATATATAGTTTTAAGGTATATCGCCACTTCAGCATCGCCACTTTTACCAGCCAACCAGCCAGCCAGCTTACAGTTGCGTAGTCAGAAAAAAACACGATTTAAAAGATCTGAATTTAATTGCGTTTTTAAGCGATTCAGCGGATTGCAAGATCGTTTAATTTGATTACGTTTTGATGGATTGATAGATCTGATAGCTGTAAGTCAGGAAGAGCAAGGAGAGGTGGTAGTAGGGGTTAGGGTTATATATAGGATTTGATTTGACCCAAGGCAAACAAATTCAAACAAGTCAAATTTGGCTAACTCTGGGCCAAATCAAAGCAAATGGGCCTTCATATTTGGTTTGTTTGCGTTGCGGGAGACCTTGCGCCAAGTTGGGGCATGAGCTGAAGGCTGATGACTGAGATTTGCGGTGCCTTTCTCGATGGCTCGCGGATATGCTGCGAGTGCGACTTGCAATAATCTAGTTGTTCAGGGGTTGCCCAATGGTTGCGGAACTCGGGTTGAATAGGGGTGCTCATGTATGTATATACGTGCACCGGAGATACCATACCGAGGGGGGCACCGAAGCCCGGGGGGGTTGGCGGGAGATAGCGCTAGGAACACGGAGTCGACAAACCGGGTGTTCCTCCGGCTGCTCTACGGTACGTGAGCAAAGAGACAAGCAAACGACAGCCACCGACGCGGACAAACTTTGACGCTTGGCGGCGGGGAGCAGAAAGATTTACAAGTAGTTTCGCTAGCAAGCTCTAGATCTATGGCTCCGCGCAGCCCAGCTCCTCCAGCCTGCGCACAACTAACTCTATGTCGACATCGTCATCATCTTCATCCAAGTCTTCCTTGACCCGCTGTTCCATGTATCGGTAAGCCTTACGAGGGTCGACCAACCCCAAGTCAACTAGACGGCTGTCCAATAGCAACAATACCATGGCTGGCCAATCGTAGGGTACGAAGGCAAGCTCGAGGATGGTCCTCCCTTCGCCGTCAAGGGGATCGCCAAAATTAACGAGACCTGACCCGTTGCCGGAGAGAAAATAATCCAAAAAGAGACCGACTACCCCACCATGCCCCCCCGAACAAGCCAACGCTAGCGGGGTCCGAAACCCTTTGGCCCTGGCGTTGGGGTCGACCAGCCGGTCCTTTATCAAGTCGGTGTCGAAGATGAGTTGCAAGACCTCGACGGCACCCTTGCTACAGGCGTGAGCAAGCGGCGTCATGTCGTTGTTGTCTCTTGCGTCGGGATCGATTAGCCTGCGCCTGATCAGGGCACTCTTGAGAAATAGATCGACCGTGTTAGGACTTGACGACGCGCAGGCGTTGGCAAACGGCGTGCGGCCAGCGTCATCCGGCCGATCGACACCAAGCACATCAGGGCCCGCGGTCCAGGGATGAGCCTGGAAGAGCACCTCGACGACGCGCCAGTGGCCCCTCCAGCAGGCCGCGTTTAACGGGGTCTGACCAAAGGCTTGGTCCTGAACGGTCAAGTTGGCCTGCGCCGCAAGGCCGGGCCGGACGAGCATCTCGACCATATCTTCGTAGCCGAGCTGAGAAGCCAAAAGCAATGGGTTAGAAAACCAGCGACCGGACTGCTGGCTCTTGTGGTTCCCCTTGTCGAGCAATAATCCTTTGACCCCGATGACCTCGTCGCTCAAAAGCAACGAAACAGCTGCGGCGGAGTGGCATCGTATGGCCTTCATCAGGGGGGTATCGGAGTCTGGGACACCGAGGTTCGGATCCACCCCTTCGAGACCGAGGAGGACCTCGACGACCTTGATGTGCCCGTGCTCAATGGCGAGGACAAGCGGGGTCCCATCGGATTCCGCCCAGACGTTAGGATCAACCCCTTCTTCGGCGAGATACTGAACCACGTGGGCGTGCCCACCTGCCGCGGCGAGCGAAATGGAGCGTTGAAGAGTTGAAGGGTCGGCGTGGATCCGGAGCGGCTTGATAATGTCAAGTACACCTTCCCGGGCCGCCCACCCGAATAACACAAGGATCCGCTCCTGCTGGACCACTTCCTCAGCCGAATTATCGGTGATTCGGGGTAGAATCTGCAAAACGGCCTCGCCGCGGCTGGATCTGACCTCGTCGGACTCGATATGTTCGTCTCGCAGCAAAGATATCACGATATCGACATGGCCGTGACGCGCCGCAAGCGTCACGGCCGCCTCGCCCTTGTTATTGACTAAACCAAGCTCACGCGGGGTTGGCCGGGCGGTGGGCTCATCGGTTTGTTCATCTGGGTCCTTGTACAAGTTCAGAATGGTATCCACCATCTTGGAATCGCCGCGTTCAGCCGCGAGATGTAAAGGCGTGTTGCCGTCATTATCCTTGGCAAGTATAAGGCTGCGTAGGGGCGGATCAAGTGACCGTAAGCGATCCACAAACTCGCAGGAGCTATGTTGGGCGGCAATGTGGAATGGGGTAGCGCCGTCCGAGTCTCGCCGTGCGTCAAGGTTGGCGCCGGCATGGACGAGCAATTCGAGGGAATCTGAGTTGTACCTCGCAGCGACGTGGAGGGCGGTTTCCGACCTGAGGTTCCTGACATCTAGAACCTCCTTGTCCTGGCCCTTCACCAGACGGGCCAGCGTCCTATCCCCATACTTGGCGGCTTTGTGGAGTGCCGTGTTGCCATCCACGTCTCTCACGGCAACCTCTGGCAACGGGTCGCGGTCCGAGGCGAGATGCATTACCACGAGCAGGTAACCGTAATTTAGGGCCCACGCTAGAGCGGTCCGTTGGCGTCGGTCCTGTGCTTCGTGGTTGACCCCCGGGGCGGCCACAAGGAGACTTAGAATAGGCCCGCCGTGGATTCCCCCATTGTCGACGGCGTAGTGCAACGGCGAACGGCCGTCGTGGTCTGCTAGGTTGACGTCGGTGCGGGGATCCGCGAGGATATGCCGAACCATGTCTCGTCTTCTGGAGGAGAGAGCAAGATGCAAGGGGGTCTTCCCGCTGCGTTCCTGGCAGTTGAGGTTGATGTCGGGGTGGGCCAGCAGTGCTTCCAGCGCTGTCGTAGGGCTGTCAGTGCACACGACGATGTGCAAGGCGGTTGCGCCGTCTGCGTTCTGTGCGTTGACATTAACGCGTCGGTTGGCGAGTAGCCGTTTGAGTCTGGTAATATCGCCCAGGGCTGCAGCCTCGTGGATGGCTGTTGTCTTGGTCCATGGCCAAAAACCCATTTCGGGGCGGCGGGAGGGAAGGGGGAGGGAAGGGGGAGGTATTCGTTGTTTGGAGGGTCAGCTCAGCTCAAGATGATGAGATGAAAAAGCTAGGTCTTGGTGAGTAAAGTTGGTCCATGTCGACGAAGTGTCGGGTGCAAGGCAGCCCAGCCCAGTCCAATCCGGGCAGTTCCATGTGGTGAACTGAATGCAAGTTGAAGCGCGAGCCAAGGGTGGAAGGAATTGTGCTTGGAAACATTCAAGACGGGATGGGCTAAGCCTCCATCGCCTTGGGGGCGCACAGCGGTATATTCCGGCGGGGCTCGCAGCAGGTTCCATCCACTAGCCAACTGCAGTACCTTCGCCCTCACTAAGGTTCTTTTCCTCTTTTGAAACCCCCATACGGTACATACCATGGAATGGAGAGAGGTTGAGGCAGTGCCAGTCACGGATTCAAGGCAGAACACTGTAACAACCTCGGTCGGTACCTACACACTACACTAAATCCAACCATCCGCCATTCGACATGCCTACAAATGCTGCGCCTCGGTGAGGTGGACCGCTGCAGGCCGCTGTAGGCCCCCACCAGGACGCCCGATCCTGCGCCGCCGCTGCAACTACACACCTTAGGTGGTAGGTAGGTCGGTCGCGCTGCCCAACTATTTCCATTTGAGTCGCTGAAGCCCCTTGGTCTGGGCTGGCAGGCAAACCAGCTTGGGATGTGCACTCCGCTCCTTATCTAAAGAAAAGAGATGGACGGTCCGCTTGTCGGTTGGTAAGTGACTCTCGGTACCTGGCATCACGAAACAGACAACCCAGATACCTACCTCGACAACCCAGACAGAACACGGCTGAGAACATGGCTGACATGATGCCAGGCAAAATGCCGACACCACCCGCGGGACCTTGAGCATCATCAAGACATGTTTGGTCACAATCTTCGCCTGCACATGGACCATCCAGCATCTCAACGTGCCCGCCGCCCATGATGGCGAGTGGCGCAGGTTCTTCCGCGTCTGCAAATGGATGCTTGTTACCATCCTGCTCCCCGAGTTCATCCTGGCCCACGCCATTATGGAACTGGTCCTCGCCGTCGAAGCCATGAGGCACATGAAGAGGACCTCTTTTTCCACCCCGGGTTGGGGGCAGATAGCCGTCGTGTATCCGCGCTGGCTTGCCCTGCTTGTGGACTCCCCGAACCGCTGGCCTGCCCTCCGCTCCATGTTGGGCCAGAAACCGGTTGACAGACTTGCCTACGAAGAGCAACAGCGTCGGCCAAGCACCACCTCCAGCAGCCAGCCAAGCACCACCTCCAGCAGCCAGAGCGAGGAGCACCCATCCCACATGGTCCGATGGACCCTGACGCACGCCTACTTCGCTAACATGGGCGGCTTTGTGTTTTCGCCGGGACCCATCGCAGTTCCGTTAACAGGCGAATATCTGGCTTCGTTCTACGGCCATTTTGACTTGCCCAAGATTACCGAAGACGAGATCAAAGACAGGAGCAAAACGGATGGGCTCGCCAAAGCTTTCTCTGTCTTCCAAATATCTCACCTCGTGCTTTCGCTCATCGTCCGCCGGAGCCAGGGTCTGCCGAGCTCCCAGCTCGAGATTTTGACACTCGCTTTTGCAATCTGTGGCGTCGTCACATACGCAGTTTACTGGTACAAGCCGAAGGACGTCGCTGTCCCCATTAGTGTCCGTACCAAGTATGGTGAAGACGAACCCGGCCGGGCTCTACCCCGTCTGACAACCTTCGAGAGTTTCTGGAGAGTCGTGACCAATAACAAGGACGACCGCTCCAGGCCGCTCGGCCGCGTTCCTAACGATAACATCCCCGTTAACCGGGCCGGCTTCGCGCACACCGCAACCTTTCTCCTGGCCTTCGTCTCGGCAGCGTTCGCCAGCTTGCACGCCGTTGCCTGGGACTTCGATTTTCCCACCGCGGCCGAAGCAACCATCTGGCACGTCTGCACCATCCTCACCATCACCCTACCTCCGCTAGGCTTGCTAGGGATCCCGCTTTCTCAGTCCACCTGGCGCCAGGGAAACCCACGGGACTTCCAGTATGCCACCGTCCGCGTTCTGCGCGAACTCTGTTGGCAGCTCGAAACTGCCGAAGAAAAGAAGAAGCTCAATTTCATCCGCGAGATGTTGGAGGCACAATACGACACGGGCTTCCGCCCTGCTCGGGATGGTCACTTCATCCGCGTCCCCTACGCAAACCTGCTTTGGTCGGCGGGCGAGGTTCCCCACCCCAACGACCATCTCCGGCAACAGATGCTCGACTTTGTCGACAAAAGGGGTGCATTCCAAAACCGCCCCGATCTCGACCTCCCGCCGGGATATAGCTCCAATCTCCACCGGCTGTTCCAGCTCATTGACGGCCACGGATCGAAAAAGATGGTTGAGGAGGTGGCCACCATCGGCGTTTTCCCCCGCCGCAGCCTGCTGCCCACTGCCTTCAACAAGTGGCTGGTCTACATCACCATGGGTTTGTATTGCGCCGCTCGCCTCGTTCTGGTGGCCGTAGGCCTATCGAGTATGCGTGCTATGCCTCAGGGGGTTTACCGCTCGACCTGGGCTGACTACTTCCCCGCCATTTGATCACCATCATCCAGTCAGGGAGCGATTCAAACGTGCGGTTAATGTACTTGAACTCGATATTCCTATCCATACATATAATACCCCGACTCTTAATATTACGAAGCCTTCTCTCTAGCTACGTTGCGGGCACGGGTCATTATCTTTGGGCGGTGCCGTATGGGGCTAAGACGGGGGTTTCAGAGGATTTGGCTGTTGCTGCACTGGTTCCTGGGGAATGGCGGCAGGCTAGTAGTGGTAATTCTGCCGGTAGTGTTATCCGGGCGTGTTAGAGATATGTAGTATATACTATGGAGTCTCACCGTTGTTGGTAGCTTACGGGCGCTGTCGAAAACTGTAGATATCTGGCTCACTAGCAGACCGTAGATGATGTTAACAGCTACAGTGGTAAGGGAGTAGATCGAGTGCTGTATCCCCCAATTTCTTTCTTCAAGGGGCGTTCAAAGAGCCACTTGGTATAGTCCAGAGACTGTTAGTGTTATTAAGAGGGATTACGACTAGAGGGCTCGAAAGAGTCGGTATGTGGGTGAATTATTCGAGAGAACCCTACTTGTCGCCACTGGCGCAACTTAACCAAGAAGTCTTTGCGCTGAAATCGACTTGTCCTTCACACCTGCACGTCAAAACAAACCGGTGGACAACCCGCAACTTATGCTTTCTAGCTCAAGCCCAAGGAAACACCGCTCTTATACACGACACCTCAGGCCGAAGTTCACCATACGCCGATTCACCATGTAAAGAAAGTACCGCCCGAATCACGCCTCTCCCCACCCATAGCTTGAAACAGAACAAGAAGACCGAAAGCTCCGCCCACTCCCCTTCCTTAATCTAAACCAGAGGCCGCTGAACCGACTCGTACCTGTCAGACCATCGTTGCCGCCACGCAGGGCGCAAGCAAGCAATGAGATCGAGTGGCATCCGTGTGTCGTCAGCACCATCAGAAGTAGGACTACCACCGGCACCGGCACCACTCATCTCCACATCCCCATCTCCATCCCCATCCCCTGCTGAATCTTTTCCGCCCACGCGCCGAGGTTCCAAATATGCATTCGCCATAACATGCGACCCCGAGGGCGACGACAAGCCGGCATCATTGGTCCCAGCACCGTCAAACAACGAGCTCGGCAGCGTTTCCTCGCCACCCCCCCCGCCCACAGGTCCAGAGTCGGATAGCACCGTCGATTGCGAGTCCGAGGGCGCGGCCATCTAACAGTTAGAGGGCATCTCCATCCATGATGAGCCCAAAGGCGCCACAGTTGCGGAACTAAAGAACACCGCTTCCTGACCCGCCAAACCCTCCGTCTCCAACCGCAAGCGCTTCGATCCCGCCACCCGCGTGATAGGAGTAGTAGGTAGATCCCCATCCGGATACGGATACGCCGACTGGGGACGAACACGCAGTCCAGCGTCGGCGCACTACTCCTCCAATTCCATCTCCTCGGCCGCAGCGCCATTCTCACCGCCGCCGCCGTTGTCACCGTCCTCCTCCTCCTCCTCGCCGTCGGCAGTCAGCCCCAGAATGCGGGCATACTGGACGGTCAACCGCTGGAGGTCGCGGAATTTGCCTGCATCAACAGTGTCAGTAATAACCAATCCATCAAGTGGCGAATGAGGAGTAGGGCAAGGCGATGCATCATGCACAACAAAAAGAAAAACTCACCCAAAATAAGCACAACCCCCTTCAACAACTCGCGCCTCTCCCACCCCCCCAACATCTCCCCCTTCCCAAACCACCCCTTCGCCTCCCCACCCAGACCCCCAGCACCACCACCACCACCACCCCCGTTTTTCTCCTGCAACAACCCCCCCACCAAACAATTCAACAACTCCTCGACCTTCCCCCTCAACCCCTCGGCACCGATCCGCCTAGCATACATAAACAGGTACAGCCGGAACTCCTCGCGGGCGCCGAGCCCCAGGGCGCCGGCGATGCGGTTCTCGAGGTGGGCGACGCTGACGGTGCTCTCGAAGCCTTCGAAGCCGTCCTTGGAGAGGAGGGTCTTGATGAGGCGCTGCAGGGTGAAGGCGCGGCCCTTGAGCAGGAACTCGTTGGTGGTGTGGCGCTCGAGGTGGGGGATGATGCCGGCCGAGATGCCGATCTCGGCTGTGGCGGCGTCCGGTCGGTCGGGGGTTGTTGCGGATGTGGATGATGTGGTGGTTGCGGTGGGTCCCACGGCCGTGGTCGACAGCGCGCTGACGGACGAGTCGTTGCTGTTCCAGTACTGGCTGCCCAGCGCCCACCAGGACTCGGAGAGGCGCTGCCATGCGTACATGGTGGAGGAGTAGTAGAAGCCGTCGCCGTTGCTGAGTGTGACGACGATGGCGCCGACGCTGTTGAGGTGTGCTGAGGTGACCCCCGGCGCGGGGGTCGGGCCCTCGGGGGAGAGGGAGGTGATGGCCATGTCGAGGATGGGTCCCAAGGACACGGGCGGGTGGGCGGCGGACATGGTTTTGATATTGAATACGTGACAGAGGCCGACCGAGGTGATGCAGAGGAGCCAGTGCTCACGGGATTCGAGGATGACGGGCTGGGACTCGAGGATGATGCCGTTGAGGAGGCGACGGCCGGCGGGCGTCCAGGTGTGCAAGGAGCCATCCTCGCAAGCGGCTGCCCAGAAGTGTTTGTTGCCGGTTACGAGAATGATGGCGCGCGGGAGGTAGTCTTGCCAGAGACGGGCGCCTCGTTTGGAGGCCGAGATGTGGGCGGGCTCTCGGGGTCTGATGGGGTTCTTAGCCTCGAGAACGATAATCTCGGGTACTTTGGATGCTTCGTCAAGGGTTGACTGTCCTTGAAGGACGCCTTTTTCGAGCGGTCTCACGATGTGTGACCGCACCTTGGGCACGGCCAGTCTGACCTGGGAGAAGGAAACGGCTGGGCTTATGACGGCTGGCCGGAGGTACTCTGGTGTCGGTACAACACCTTGAGCAGGGGCGGTCAAGGGAGCAGGTTCTAACCCCTCGGGGGTGTCAATCAGAATTGGAACGGGCCCAGCCGAAGGCCGCCTGCCCGCGAGCTCGTCCTCCTCCTCTCCCTCCATTGCAGCAGCTTTCCGCTTGTTGCCCAGGAGCATGGCGGCTATGCCTCCTCTCGGCAAGCCGTGGGATGGCTTGGAAAGGTCCAAGATGGTTTGCGGTGTATCGTTTTGGGTTGTTTTGGTCGATTTCGAACCGACCAGCTGTGACTGAGGTAATGACAAGAGACCTGTGGCGGACGACGAGACCAGTAATGGCGCTACCCTCTTCTTTCCGTCCTTGGTAACCTGCACTCGCGACTTCAGTTCAGCTATCCTTTCAGCCGTCTTCTCTACACTTTCCTCGGCCGGCGCTGCCTTGGTTGCCTCCTTCTCCTTTGGCTCTGCCGTGCCATTAGTCTCGCCGTTCTTGGCCGTCGGCTTTGAGCCATTAGTTGCGGCCGGTTGGCCCTTGTCCTCGGGTTGGAAATCCCCCATCAGCGCACCCATCCTTGACTCGGCTCCCCGCAGCTCGCCCTCTTTGCTGTGGTTCTCGAGGTGTAAACCGTCGACATCTTCAGCGGTCCCCATCCCCTTCCTCGACCCGCCATATTTTTGCAACGCCTTGTCGTTCTCCTCGGCAGTTGCCACCCAACCCAACTCACCCGTCTCAAACTTGACAGCGAGAATTGTGCCGTCCAAACTCGAGGCGAACAGTGTCTGGCCGTCGGGGGTCCAGGCGAGGTCGGACATGGACTTGGACGCCACATCCTGCAAAATAACAACGGGTCTCGAGGTGTTTGTGTTCCATATGCTCAGCGTCTTATCCTGTCCCGCGGATGCGATGACTGTCACCAGGCCGGGCGAGCCCTTATCGGACGCGTTGTCGCTGGGCTTTTGCGTATGGAACAAACGGGGGGAGAACATGCAGACTTCGGTGGGCCCCTCGTGACCGATTAGGTTGATCTCACTGTCCCACCTCGAGCGCTCAATGATTGCAACGCTGCTCACGGGTCCGTTGACCGCATTGGCTGCCGCTATGTGATTACCGTCTGGAGACCAACTACATCTCCGAAAGTAGGTTGTAAGCGGCGAGCTCTTGAACGGCGCGCTGATGGTTGTCTCGAGGACAAAGTTGTTAACCATGTCATGTTGGGTCGCATTCGGCGGGGGCGGGGTGAAACGGAAGATCTTGATGTGTCGGTCATCGCCCGCGGTCGCGAAGAACTTGTTGGCGGGATCGAATGTGATACCCTTAACGTGGCTCTGATGTACGGCGATGGTTTTCAGCTTCTCGAAAGTGTGTCCCGACCATACCACCACCTTGGAATCTAAGCCGACGGAGACGAGGATCGAGTTGTCGTATGACCAGGCGAGGTCCTGGACATCGCTATCGTGACCGACGAGACGTTTGTGTGTTTTCCAGTTCTCAACAGGCGGGGGTTCGTTCGTGCCTGCAATCTCCAGTCAGCCTCCAGACCCAACTCAACCCCCCTTACTCCTTGCTGTGAGCCATACCAAATGTTGCCGCATGCGAAGGTGGGTTGCTATCGAGCTGGTATATGCAGATGACCCTATCGTCGGCGCCAGAAGCGAGATAGCGGCCGTTCGGGGAGAATCGGACGGAGTGGATGGTGCCTAGGTGGTGGCTCATGTGGCAAAGCTGTCGTGGTTTGCCGTGTTCTGGGTGATCGGCGTTGAGGATGGCTTTGGTCGACCAGACGCGGACATGGCCGTCTATTCCAAGTCAGCATAAATGGCCAAAGGAGGATGGTGTGAAGTAATATAAACGTACCTCCGCCGGCGGTGGCGAGCCTCGAACCATCGGGGGAAATGTGGCAGCTGTAAACCTCGAAATCCTTTTGCTCCCCTGTGTGCGCGAGCTCGGAATCAGCAAAAGCTTCCCAGGGCAGGAATAATGACGTATTCTGGAAGTTGCATCTTTTGGGTGCTCACCACTATGTCGCAACCATGAAGGTTTGATAATATGCATGCTGTGTGGGGGGCGTCAATGGACGCGATATGTTCATGTCGATGCTGTTTGTTGGAGTTTTGGGAAGGAGCTTGGAGCTCTTCAAACAATTGAGATTCGCGACCATTCACGTCCGTTGCGCGCCGCCGACAGACAAGGGAGTTGCATCCATGCGCGACGCTCAAGGCTTGGCTTTCGCTCATTAAGCGGACCCTGATTGGCATGTACGGGCCAGGATGACTTTGACTTGGCTTGCCTGCCGGAGAGCCAACCTGGGCTGCGGGGCGAATATTTCTTGGCTCTTCAGGAGACTCGGAGTATTCCGTATCAAGTCAAGTTACAAGGAGTTACAGGCTGTGGAATGTTTGCAAGTTGTTTCTGATATACTATCTAGAGTCGATACTTTACGCTGCCTAGCTTCCTTTACCAGCTCGTACGCTATCTACTACGCCCCAATGAAGAATGGGCGCAACGAACTGAGTGTTAGTTCCATCCGATCCTAGATGATACCGCCCAATACGTTCATCAAATGTGAATGAGCGTCGAGATGGATGACCCAAAAGTATTCCTCTACGACTGGAATGGACCAATAGATACAGACAACACCTTGTTACTTCATACACCTCTTCCCTCTACCACGCTAAGAGAACCGAACCCCGACAAAACGCTCTGCCGACTGAATGAAGCAAGACCCAAACCAGAGAAACGCGACGTGATTAACCAAAAAAAGCGAGCAAGGTAGGATAAAAAAATACTGTAGCTTGCCCGATAGAGGCAGTTCAAAACACGAGAAGACAGAACCCAGCGGTATGCTATAACTTGGCGACAGAATCTCCCTATTTCTTCGCTGTTGTCTTGGGCTTGACCTCCTATATCAACAATCGGTCAGCAACAGGGCCTCATGATGGAGGAGAGTTGGGGGCAAGTATGAATGCTCGAGGATATCAATACCCTAGACGTCGAATAGAGGGGGTTTACCTTCTCGGCTTTTTCGGCCTTCTCCTCCGTCTTCTTCTCGGTCGCGGTCGCTTTCTTCGCCGTCTTCTTCACAGCAGCCTTGACCTGTCGGAGTGACTGTCAGTACCCAAATTGCATGTTTGCGCTCAAGACCGTAGGCCAGGGCAGTCAGGAGCGAAAAGGGGATGTGTACCTTCGCGACAGCACCGTCCTTCTTGGGGGCCTTCTTCTTGGTCACACCGGTGGGTTTGGCACCCTTGGCCTCTGTCTTGGGGGCAGCCTTCTTCTTAGGTGCCGACTTGCGCGTGATGGTGGGCGCGGTGTCGATGACCGGGATGACGCGCGGCTTGGAGTTGCCCGTCTTCGACCGCGTTTCGCGACCGGGAGCCATAACTGCGTCTTTACTTGAAACTAGTAATCTGCCCAAGCGGATAAGTATACATTCAACCCAACAAAAAAAAAATACAAGCAGAGCACGAGCGGGTTGGTGGATATGGAACGCGACAGGTGGAGGACCAGCGCGTGCAGTGTGTCGCTTCTGTCGCGCGCTGTCGCACGGCGCGAGAAAAGCCAAGCTCCGTCGCAAGATGGAAGATTCGACTCACAGTGGAAAAGAAGGTTCGGGTAACAAAAAGTCGCAAAACTAGGTCGGAGAAGAAGGTAATTTCGTACTCAAGAATATCCTTTTGAACGGAAGGAGGCAGAGAATGGGATAAAAAGGGTGTTGTTGCAGAGCCGAAATGTCAAATGTCGGGAGGAAAACAAAAGGTGGGCGGCACAAAAACACGGGGTTGGTGCAAGCAGCAACACCCGCACCACCCACCATCAGCCGCCGCGACTGCCTTTCCCCAAAACCCCAGTCAAAAGCCTTCCGGATTCCAGCGTTTGGCCGCTGAATTTATGTTTGCTTCAAGGGGCTGCGTTACCTCCATGTTTTGCTGTTGATTTGAGGCATTCCCGTCGTTTCCTTCCACCATCCATCCACCGGCCCGCTCTGCCAAAAAGCTCAAGCTTCAGGCCGAGAGCTTGAGCTTTGGAATGACCTCTTGCCGCGCGCCTCCCTGCAGCCTCTTGATAGATCATCGCCGTGACACGTGGCTGAGGTTACCACTCATTGGAGCCCAGCTCCTCATAGTCGAGGCCTTCTTGATGCCATCATGTGTTTCATGATCTGGGGCTTAGCGCGGTCCGTCCAGCCCGGTGCCAAGGTGTCAAAGAGCGACCCATCTCGTCCGCACGTAAGAAGAGTTTTGCTCCCAAGAACTGCCAAAATATGGCGGAGAAGAGGGTCGCAACAAACGTGGGTGAGATGGTGGGCAAATAATGAAGTCCAAACCGCTCCACCCGCTGACTGTCGAGTTGAAGTTGAGAAGAGGTTCAAGCGCGGGTCCAAATAGGAGAAATGTGTGGGACGGGACCCACCCGGGAGCACAAAAGCCACACGGCACGCTGAAGAAGGGGTACCCCGCATTCGTGGGGTCAGCCCGTTGAAGCTATTCGGAAACCGAATGCAGCAAGAGTTGGCCATCTAGGATCGATTATGTGCACTCGTAGAGAGATATCGCTTTCTATCTTCCCGTATACGTGTTTCCAGGACCCTAGTAGCAGGATCAAACCCCAACTCTCGTTTTATCTTCCGAATTACCCAAACAACGGCCTTCCGCTTAGACGACCGCGCCTTGGTGATGTCTTCTGCGCTAGACCGCCTACGCATGAGCAAGGCGGGCCTCACTACGATCACAACCGACTTCCCTTGGTAGACACGGCCGTGCGTAACCTCAACTCAGCCTGCAGCAGCTGTACTTCCATTGTGCATGTAACACGACCTGACGGCGTAACATGGATACAATCTTGCGGAAGCTTGGCAGTTTCTTGAGAAAGGGAAGGTGGGGGCGTGCCCTGTTTGTCTGCCAAGACAACCGAGACCAGCCGAAGAACACTGCCCGGAAGCGGACACCTCTTCAGCTGCCTAACCTCATGGGGGTTGTCTAGCGGGGTGCGTCTCGGATTTAAAAGACCACGGGCTTCTCCTTCCGAAAGCTTACTCTGGACATCGTCAATTCCTCTTTTTGTCTCATCTTTCAGCACCGAATCAGTCGCCGGCTCCTCTCAAAAAAACAGCCTGTCAATGTCGGAATGGGCGCTAAATCTCCAGAGAACGATGAGCGTAGGCAGCATGGGCATGGTACGTGATCGCTCGAGAAATTATATTACAAAAAGAAAATGAAAATATTTTGAATGCATGTGCTCATTTCTACCAGGTGACCCGCCCAGTCTGGATGACTCGAACCCTATGGGTGGAGGAGAACTGCACTGCCCAGACTTGTCGAGAGCCGGAGATGGCTGCCTCGGAGATGGTGGTGACGATGAAGAGAGCGACGGTGACGGCGGTGAAGTAGACCCAGCATCGGCCGATGCTGAGACTACACAAAAGAAGCGCAAGAAGCGCAACAAGAAGAAGTCCAAGAAGAAGAGCAAGGCCAACTCCCCCGGCGAGCAATCCTCACCCCCAAGGATTCCGTTGGACCAGCTTTTCCCCGACGGCAATTTCCCCGAGGGCCAAGTGCTAGAATACCAGGCTACGGCACGGACGACGGCCGCCGAGCGTCGCTCCAACGACCGGCAGTACTGGGAAGACGAAACCTTTCTCAGGAACTACCGCAAGGCCGCCGAGATCCACCGCCAGACCAGGCGATGGGCGCAGGAGGCCGCCAAGCCCGGCGTCGCCCTTCACGACATTGCCGTGGGTATCGAGGACAGCGTCAGGGCGCTGCTGGACAATGCCGGCTTGGGAGCCGGAGACTGCCTCAAATCCGGCATGGGCTTCCCCACCGGTCTCTGCTTGAACAACCAGGTCGCGCATTACACGCCCAACCCTGGTCAGAAGCTAGTCCTGCTGCAAGAACAGGATGTCCTGACCGTCGACTTCGGCGTTCACATCAACGGCTGGATCGTCGACAGCGCTTTCACCATGGCCTTCGACCCGACCTACGACAACCTCTTGGCCGCGGTCAAGGATGCGACCAATACGGGTGTCAAGGTAACAGAATTCCCCTCGATGGTAACAAGGGGGATTGGCAACTAACCATGTTACAGACAGCCGGTATCGATGTGCGCATCAGCGATGTCAGCGCTGCCATCCAGGAAGTCATGGAGAGTTACGAGGTCGAAATCCGCGGTAAGACGTACCGTGTCAAGCCCATCAGAAACCTGACCGGCCACAACATCAAGCAGTATCACATCCACGGCGGCAAGTCCATCCCGTTTGTGAAGAACCGCGACCAGACCAAGATGGAAGAGGGCGAGGTGTTCGCCATCGAAACCTTCGGGTCTACCGGACGCGGTTACATTGTCGATGACGTGAGCTGCTTTACCTAAACAGTTGGACGAAGCCAAAAGGAAATGGTGCTGACGCCCGAACAGGTCGGCGTCTACGGTTACGGGCTCAACCACGATGCCCCGCTGCGCGTGCCCGTGCCTATGTCTTCTGCCAAGCGTCTACATAAGACCATCAGGGAGAACTTTGGCACGATTGTCTTCTGCCGTCGCTACCTAGAGCGGCTCAATGTCGAGAAGTACCTCGCTGGCGTGAGTCTGACCTATCCCTAGTTGATGATGAGTGTGTATCCGTGCTAATAAACCGCGCAGATGAACTGCTTGGTCCAACAGGGCGTCGTGGAAGAGTATGGGCCGCTGATGGACATCAAGGGGTCGTACTCGGCCCAGTTTGAGCACGTACGTTGTCTGAGGGTTCTGTTCTCAACAGTCAGTGGAAGCTAACATTCTCTCAGACCTTCCTCCTCCGCGAAACGCACAAGGAGGTCCTCAGTCGTGGAGACGACTACTAGAGAGATGGGATGTGTTAACGGGTTGGGGGCGCTTTGGTATTAGTTTTTTTCCCGCCCCTTGGTGCTGGTTTTTTTCCCAAGTCAGAGTTGTTTTCCCAGCACTGTCACGCAAATGCGAAGGGACCTTGCGCAGCACATTAAATTTTATCATCCGTTCCTCTCCATCAGTTAGTTCTGTGCATTTTCAGGTGGACACCCGCTCCAACCCTGAGATAGGCAGACGAGTCAGCGGCGGCGGAAAGTGATTGGGCCGAGACCGCCGTCGTTCTTGGTTTATTTCGAGCAGCATGCTGCTTATGCCTGATGGGCCGTGGGGTAAGACTAGGTGGGTACACCAAGCTGATGATATCAAGGCAGGAGGCGTGGGGTAAGTGGTGCAAGCACCCACGCGCAGTGGCGAGAGTTGGAGTTCATGGGAAGAAGTGCTCCGGGCATGAAGGGCGGTGTTGGTGATGAGTATTGAAAAGGAGAAGGGCGAGACCGATGGGCCGACGTGGGGGCTCGCACGAGTCCCTCCTCTGAAATTTGGTCATGGACTCATGATCGACGTCGAAATTCTCGTTCCTGACAATGGGAGTCACGGCAGGTGATGACCCGCGGCGCACAACGGATGCCACCTTCCCGAGACAGACAAGGCACAACATGCCAACGCTCCCATTCAAGACATGGGGAGAAGCCTAGAAGGCCATTGCCCCCCCCCGAGCTAGGTGCTCAGGTCGCCGACTTACTCTTTAGGCATGTAACCTGGGAGACAACCAACGAACCAGTATTCCCGATCTACGCCTACTCATCACTACAGCTCGGCGATCTCACAATGGCAACATCTCTACCCCCACTGACGATACATCCCCGCTTGCAGATGTCAAATTCCGATCAGCATCTCCAGATCTCGCCCCCCCAGGTCGGATGGCTGCCGAACTGCCCCCAGCCAGGGGGTTCGTCGGCTCCCACGAGGCTGTAAGACAGAAAAGAAACGGAAAAAGCCGATCGTATGTTGAAACGGGTTAGACATCGAAGTTGATGCTGCACGTGTTGACTTACCGACAGGGCTACGATGTCACCACCATGCCAAGCATGTCGTGATATCAAGCTTCGCGCCCGCAATTCTTCAGCTTCAACCCTGCTAACGTTATTTGACGTAGCCCTATTGGATGATGGAGAATCCAGGTACGGTACCAATGCAACATTATACCATTGGGTTATTGAATCTTTTTTCAGCTGACATGCAGTGTACATACACCATGTCATGTTCACTGCATCTCTCATCTCGGCGCTTCATCTCCCTTGGCGTTCCGGCAACCAGGTTGCCAAGGTCACATATCGCGGGGTGACATGATCGATGGAGATTTGCCGGAACCAGGGGCAATATTGTGCATGTCAGTAAGTCCGTCAACATTCGGTATTCCGTCCGACGCCCAACCCCGAGGGTGGGTAGTCGGACGCGTTGAGGCCATGAGTTGGGGATTGTAGGACCTCTGCTCTGACCAGTCGGTAATGCTCTAAAGTTAGCACCATAAATTCCCCTCTCGTCCTCTCGGGTCAGGCACCGAACCCCATGCGATCTCCATGATGTTTCCCCTATCCGACATTTAGCGTCGCCCACGCCACCGACCACTAGGCCTCTCTTCGGCCCACAACACCTCACCCGCGCCCATCACGCCGCCGCTGTAGGAAGAAGATGGGGGCACATCTTCCTAACTCGGAAGATGTTAGCCTCGGTCGATCTCTACTTTTTTTGACACACCCAACTTCCATCGCGATGAAGTCGGCGAGAAACCATCAAGTTGCGTGCTCTGTAATGGAAGTCGCATCAGATCGAGCTGAGGAAAAGGAGATGACTGATGATACTGCTGGAGGAGGGGTGAGGACTTGAACATGTATAAGAGAGGGCTCTTGGATGCCCCTTCAGCCCAAATGTTTCTTCATTATCCTCGGATTCGGCAGCATCTTCGTCCACTCCTTTACTGACAACCGGTTAACTGCCCAACACCTTCACGATGAAGACTGCTACGCTCATTCAGCTCATACCCTTTGCCTCCCTTGCGGAGTGCCTGTCACTCCCTCCACTCCCTCCCGTCTCCCTTCCTCCGGTTCCGAGCATCCCCGGAGTCACGGTGCCCCTGAACGACCTCGCTCCTCCGCTGCCCATCCTGCAGGTTCCCACGCCTGCCTTAGACAGCCCCCCTTTTACGGCTAGCGATATCAAGCCCAAGAAGATTGGGTATTTCTGGACCGGCGCTGGTGATAGGCAGCACAAGGGTACGTGTTTTGTCTTGAGCCGTCTACTATTCGACATGCTGACTTGGCCTACAGACTTTCTCGCCACCTACAGTCTGGATGATGTGAGCACTGCTACCCTTACCCGTTCGCAAAATCTAACTAGTTTAGGATACTTTCGGCACTCTTTTGTGGATCACGGATGTGCCCAGCAGCGGCAACGACCCTCACCATCTTGGTCCCTCGCTTGATGGCAAGACCTTGATTGGAGGCGGTCTCCTATCTCTGCTCAAGACCCAGGTATGTTCCAACCAAGATGATCTCGATCGATCCCCTGCTGACAAGAGCAGGACACGGCCTTCTACTTTGATACGACCAATCCCTACCGCCCGACGTTCAAGAAGAGCAACCGGGCTATCCTCTCGTCGATCGCCGATGAGATCCGCGCAAAGCCCGATGGCGGCTTCTACATCACCTACATGGGTTCCGCCGTCGGGACCTCGCCCGGTCGCCTGGTTGAGACCGATGCCGACTTCAACATCATCCACGAATGGCCCGAGGATGTGCCCAGTGTGCTGAACATTCTCAAGGAGCAGTTCAACCCCCACGGCTTGAGCATCGACTGGGAGAGGAAGAACATCCTCACCTCCGACTTTGTCGAGCCGGTGACCATCCTCCACCCGAGTCTCGGCATCAACAAGGCCGACACTCTGCGTCTGTGGGACCTGGACACGAAGGAGATTATCAACACCATCACCATCCCGAACGTAAGTGTTCCCTGGAGCCATGGCGTCTGTCGATTGGCGTTAATGAACGTGTAGGGTGGCGGTATCCAAGACGTCAAGCACATCCCTGGCAACCCCGAGGGCGCCGCTCTCGCCACGGCAGTCCACCTCGGCCAGGTCTGGATCATCTACCCCCTTCGCAAGGATGCTAATGGCAAGCCTGGCGTTACCGAGCTGCTGTTTGACCTGGGCCCCAAGGCCCGTGACACCGTCGCCATCTAGTGAGAACCTCCCCTTCATATCCGTCTCAAAACATGTCTGTGGCCCAAAGTCAACTGACCCCCTTCCGCAGCACCGACATCACCCAGGATGGCCGTTTCTTCTACCTCTCCCTGACGACGGCCAACCACATCGCGGCGCTCGACATCAGCGACCTGAACAACGTGAAGCGCCTCGACAACCCCGACGAGGAGCAGCCGACCATCGGTCCCCACTACGTCAAGGTGACGCCCGACCAGAAGCACCTTGTCGTGACCGACTACTTTGTGCAGACGGGCGCGCTCGGCCTGATCAACACGCCGGCCGACTTCAAGGCGCTGTACGTCGACATCCTCGACGACGGCAGCCTGAGCTTCAACCGCTCTATCGACTTCCAGAGGGAGTTCGCCGACCGCGGCGGTGCCAAGCCGCACTCGAGCGTCATCTTCGATCTGACGGACCCTGAGAAGCCGCTCTACTACTAGACGGGGTTGGTGTTTGGTTGTTGGCGGGTTGGAGGTTAATCTGCTGTTGTGTTTTCAGGGGGTCGACGAGAGGGGTGGCCTTCTACCTTATCACCACTCCTTAATGTGTTGTCTTGCTTTGCCTTTTCACTTCTACAATCCCTAGGCAGTAATAACGTAATGTCTTGTACATCGACTTTGGTTTCACGAGTGATGTGACAGGGAGTTCATTCTTCAACGGACGGCAGGAAGCAAGGAGCAGTAGCCGCTGCCGAACAAGAGATGACTCATATCCTCGGCCCGGTCGCGCGTTTCCCTCCGCTTACTGTGACTCTTGTTGGAGTTGCGTTTCACAGGACGTGGTTTCTCTATAAAAGCCGATCTCGCTCCCCTCTATCCGAATTCTAGCTAGAATCCCAATTCCACCACCAAACCAGCCCTCACCGCGGCCCATACAACAAACAGCCCCAGCACCAGCACCAGTCCCAGCCCTAACAATAACAAGATGTCATCTCCATTCCCACCGCGCACCTGGACGCGGGAGGCGTCCGGAATAACATACACCATCTCGACCGACCCCTCCCTCATCCAGCTAGACGCCGTCAACGCAGCCTTCGCCACCGACATGATCTACTGGGCTAAACCGCTCCCGCCAGACGCCCTGCAGCGCTGTGTCGAGCAGTCTCTCTGTTTCGGGCTCTACACCCCGCGAGACGACAACCACCCAGGTGAATCCATCCCCTTTGTCCCCCTTTATCCCCCTTCCCCACCCTCAACCCTCCCACTCGGCTCCCCTTCAACCCCTCCCCTCCTCCCCTCCCAACCCACACCCCTCCCCCACCCCCAACTAACCCCCCCCCTCAAAAAAACAGAAATGGTCGGCTTCGCCCGCCTGATAACCGACCACACCACCTTCGGCTACCTGACCGACGTGTACATCCTCCCGCCCCACCAGGGCCGCGGGCTGGGCAAGTGGCTGCTGCGGTGCCTGGACGAGGTGGTGCGGGCGTGGCCCGACCTGCGGCGGTGCCTGCTGCTGACGCGCGACGCGGCGGCCGTGCGCATGTACCGCGAGGCGTTTGGGGCGAGGGAGCTGCGGTCGCGTGGGGAGGGGGTGGAAGGAGAAGGGGGAGGTGGTGGGGGTGGTGCTTTGTTTATTTTGGAGAGGGTGGGAGGTGGAGGGGTTTTTACGGGGGAGGAGGGTCTGGTTGGGAAGGATGGGGGTGCGGTGGTGGGGAGCGAGGAGTAGTAAGCAGTAAGTAGTGAGGAGCAAGGGGGGAGGACAGAAAGGGTGAGGGAACGTGTGATGGCTTTTTTTATTTTGAGATCATTTGCTTGGTGGTTTCCCGTATGCCCCGCCGTTGGCTCTCCTGAGTTCGATGGCGCGTTTGTAAGGCGGCGCGGTGGGTGGTTGGACGGGATCCAAGGAGACGTGGTCGTCCGGGAGTTTGTACGAGGCATCCGAGTCGAACGCAGAGAGGTCGCCGCATGCTACGAAGGGGGCAATCCAGCGGATGTCCTTATCGTGCGGTTCCGTGGAGAGATCGTCGACCTCGACTTCCTCAATGCCGTGCTCGTCTACCATCTGTGTCCGCTCTGGGGTCACGTTCCAAGCTCCGGTTTCGTGACTCTGCATTAAAACCGGCGCCGTAATTGGTGCCACTGCGTTCTGGTCTGCCAGCATCTTGGGCAGTCGGCTGCCGACACCGAGAGGCTCCTCTAGACTAGCCTTGAAGCCCTCGGGAGGCTGGAAGTTGATGCACACGATGAAGGCCTCGACACTGCTCGCCCGTGATGAACGGGGCTTGGCCACGTAGACCTTCTCAAAGAATATCTTGAGCTGTGCGTAGAGCAAATCCACGTTCCGGCCCCTGAAGATCTTGGCGACGAACTTGCCGCCGGGCTTCAGCACACACAGGGCGAGGTTGAGGGCGGCAAACAGCAGCTGTGACTGGACGTAGATATCGAGATCGTGCAAGCCCGTGACGTCGGGGGCACCGTCGCTAATGACAAGATCCACGGGTTGTGAAGCCTGTTGGTTCATCGTGTCAGGGTCGTAGTCGGGGTCCAGGGCCTTCAGTAGCAAGGGGACAGTCGCCGGGTGGGTGATGTCGGCGCGGAGGGTGATAATGCCGGGGAGCGGGCTGATAGGTTGGAGATCGATGGACACAATTTTGACGTCTTTCCGGGGCTTCAGCTGCGCCTCGGGGACTTCATCCTTCTCGATCGACTTTTCCTGCTCAGGGGCTGCATCCGAGGGAACAACATTGAGCATGTGTTGGCGGAACTTGGCTTCCCTGTCTTGCCAGGCACAGCGACCAAACTTCTCGCCCTTAATAAGCACCCTAGAGAGTACTTGGGACCAGCTACCGGGAGCAGCGCAGAGGTCAACAACCCGGGTGACATCCTCAAACAGGTTGAACTCTGCTGGTGTCAGTCCCGTGGGTGTAAAATAAATTGGGTCCGGTTGACTCACCCTCGTCAAGCTGGAGCAGTTTGAAGGCACTCCTTGCACGCCAACCTTGCTCTTTTGCTAGACGATAGTAGGCATCGCGCTTGTCTTTGGAGGACTTTCCCATGTTGACTTTAACGGGAATGTGAAACCTCGAAAGTCAAACGAAAAGGAGAAAACAAAAGAAAACGACCCCGCGATCCCTCGAGCACGGGTACGAAGTCACAGTTTGAAGTGTTGTCTTGCCCGATCAAGGGAAAATAAAGTAACTTTGACAATCCTAATTTGCCCAAATTCGTGTGAGAAGAAGGTATTTGGAGCAGATCGTAGGTGTTGCGGGAGATGTTCGATGTGGATTCGGGAACGTCAGGCAAGACTCATTTCGAGAAATTGAGAAACATGAAATTGAAGCTGATGGCGGGGCATCCGGCGTAAAATACGGTAACGATGCGTGCCGTATCAGGAAGGCGGTCAAGATTTGGCCGGGCGCTGGGCTGCAGCGCGGGTTTTTAAAGTGGGACCACGCTCTCATGAGTTTGGTACGAACCGTTTTCTGCGATTTTTCATTCTCGATTTCAACATCCACCCTCACTCACTCACAATTCCGCCCGGATATCTCACAACATGGCCATCGACAAAAAGAGGAAACGTTCAGAAGGACAAGGCAAGCGCCCTAAAGCGCCAGGTGCCAGCTCCAAGCGTCAAAAGTCAAATGCCGGAAAGCGCGTGACAAGCGTTGATTCGCTGGCGTGGAAGACAGTCGATGTGCCGGAAATGTTTGATGATGCCGAGGGTTTCTACGGCTTGGAGGAGGTGGAAGGGGTTGAAATTGTGCGGGACGGCGACACTGTGAAATTTGTAAGTGATCTGCGTCCTGCTTTCCCCTAATGTACCTAATCTGCTCTCACATACTCACCCTCACTCACTCTAGATGGCTGCTGCTGCTGCCGAGTCCGATGCCAGTGAGGAGTTTGGGGGGTTTGATGATGAGCCAGACGAAGAAGCCGGCGAAGCTCAGGGGGATGACGTTGTAGCATCTGCGGAACAGGTGGCACCCGTGACTTCGAAGAAAGAGTCGAAGGATAGGAAAGGGGCTTCCAAGGGCGAGACTGAGGAGAAGGCTGCTCAAAAAGTCGATGCCAAGACCCAGAAGGAGAAGAAGGAGAAGAAGGAAAAGAAGGGCGCCAAGGTTGAACAGGCCAAGGGCGACACCGAACTCCAAGCCAATGTCTTTGCCCAAGCCGCCGACCTCGCCGACGCCGACGCTGAGGACAACGATATCGACATGTCCGAGTGGGTCCCGCTTGATCTCTCCCCCCAGATTATGTCGTCTATTGCCCGCCTCAAGTTCGCCAAACCTACCGCGATTCAAGCTAGAGCTATTCCCCAAGTCATGAACGGTCACGATGTGGTTGGGAAAGCAGCAACCGGTTCGGGAAAAACGCTAGCTTTTGGGATCCCTATCGTAGAGAGCTGGTTGACCAAGCAGGCCGAGAAACAAGTTGCCAAGAAGGAGCCCATCGCCATGATCCTTTCGCCGACTCGAGAACTCGCTCACCAAATTTGCGACCACCTCAAGCTACTCTGTGCCGGACTCACCACCGCCCCCTACATTTGCTCGGTGACAGGTGGCCTATCGGTGCAGAAGCAGCAGCGTCAGTTGGAGAGAGCCGACATCGTGGTTGGGACGCCGGGCAGAATGTGGGAGTTGATGAGTTCGAGCAACGCGGTGCTGGGGGCACTCAGGGGTATCGACTTTTTGGTTGTTGATGAGGCGGACCGGCTTCTTAAAGACGGCCACTTCAAGGACGCCGAAGAAATTCTGAAGGCGATAGATCGGACGGCGCCAGGGGAGGAAAACGATGAGGATTCTGACGACGAGGCGCCCCGGCACCAGCGCCAGACACTCGTTTTCTCGGCCACTTTCAACAAGAACTTACAGCAAAAGCTCGCCGGAAAAGCCCGCTTCAACCTTACGAGCGACACCGAATCTCTCGAGTACCTCCTCAAAAAGCTCAACTTCCGCGAAGAGCGCCCCAAGTTTGTCGACACAAATCCAATCTCCCAGATGGCCGAGAATCTCAAAGAAGGCCTGATCCAATGTGGTGATCTCGAAAAGGATTTATATCTCTACTCGGTCCTCCTCCTACAGCCCACCCGCCGCGCACTAGTCTTTACCAACTCAATCAACACCGTCCGTCGCCTAGCCCCTTTCCTCCAAGCCCTCAACCTACCCGCATTCGCACTGCACTCGGACATGGAACAAAAAGCCCGCCTCCGTTCCATCGAGCGCTTCAAAGCAGCCAACAACACCGAAACCCCATCGGTGTCCTCTTCCATCTCCGCCTCCACCACTTCCTCCTCCATTCTCATCGCAACCGACGTCGCGGCCCGCGGGCTCGACATCCCCAACATCGACCTCGTCATCCACTACCACGTCCCACGCTCAGCCGACGACTACGTGCACCGGTCGGGCCGCACGGCGCGCGCCAACACGTCGGGCATCTCCATCCTGCTGTGCGGGCCCAAGGAGGCCGTCCCCACGCAGCGGCTGATCGCCAAGGTGCACGCCGCCGCCGCCGTCAACACGTCGCGCTCGCAGCTCGCCAGCGCCGGCGTCGGCGTCCACACGATCGATATCGACCGCCGCCTGGTCTCGCATCTCCGCCCGCGCGTGTCGCTGGCCAAAAAGATCACCGATACGGGGATTGCGAAGGAGAAGGGGGCCAAGGAGGACGATTGGATGAAGAACGCGGCGGAGGAGCTCGGGGTCGAGTTTGATGCCGACGAGCTGGAGGCGGCTGGGCTGTGGAAGGGCAAGGGGAGCGGGAAGAAGCTGCGGGAGAAGGAGGCGCGTGCGGTTACTAAGGCGGAGGTGAAGCAGTGGCGCTGGGAACTGAAGGAGCTGCTCGCGAAGAGGGTCAATACGGGTGTGAGTGAGAAGTATCTTGGGGGGGTGGATGTGGATGGGCTGTTGCGCGGGGCAAGGGGGGAGTTTCTGGGGCAGGTGGAGGGGTTGGGGCTGTAAACTTGTGGTCTCGAAGCGGCAGCAGATATGGGAGGCGGTAGGCCGGTCGGTCAGTGGCAGAATATCATCAGCATGCATTCATTTTGGTTATTTATCTCCATCCCTTCCTATGGAATCCCCTCCAACCGCCGGAGCGCCAACCCCTAGCGAACCTAGAATCTCGGGACCCCTAACTAGGTAGGATACCACCACCCCGTCAACCCACCCCAAACCACCCCCCACACCCTCACCACCCCTCCAACACAATCACTCCCCACAGCCTCCAACGCCCCGACACAACCCCGCGCTAAGGCCAGCCAGCCGTAGCCGCTGTATTCTTGACGCGAACTCGGTTCTTCATCTTCTGTGCTGTCCTCTTCTGTGCCCCCCCACGAGCGTGTGGACTGCAACTCGATGAGGGTGTCGCCGGAGAGGTTGCGCGCGAGGTTGGGTGAGCGTGGGGTGGAGGCCGCGTTTGGGAGTTGCCAGAAGGCGGTTTCCGGGTGGTCTTGGTTTTGTGGGGAGTGGTGGTGGTGGTGGTGTTGGTGTTGCTGGGCGGGTGCGGCGGGGGGTGGGATGCAGTGGTTGGAACAGAAGGGGCAGGATGGCCGGGGCGGGTTCGTGGCGATGTTGGGGATGGTGAGGGTGAGGGTGGGTTGGTGTTGGTGTCTTTGGGAGCGGAGCCTATTGATGGCGGTTGTGAGGGTTCGTCGCCCTGGTTTCTGCTGGTCGGGGGTGAGGGTGGCGTCCGTGGTGATGGTATCGTCGCCGATTGATGGGTATTGTGGCGGTGCCGCCTCCGTGGTGTCGTCCCGCTGCGCTTCCTTGACGAGGTATTCCCACAGCGAGAGAGCTACTTGCTCGTGGATGGCCGGAACTCGGATCAAGCGGCGGCAGGCGCGTGAGCCCTCACCACAGGGCAGCCGGCCGATGGCGAGCAGGGATGGAAGCGTCAGCTGGCAGTCGACTTTAATGTACTCGGCATGGTCGGACCAGTGGTTATCGACGAACGCCCGGATGACCTCGTCGGCTTCCCAGATGGACGCCCTGGTGGCCTCGTTGGCGTCCCAAATAGAGGCAAGCTCCAAAGGCGTGGTGGGTGGCTTCTTTTTGGCGGAAGATGGCGTGGAGACTGTGCTAGTAGTGAAGGAGCCGTGTGGACTTTGAGACCCGGCGCTAGAAGACGGGGAAGGCCGCTCCAGACTGTGAGTGGACTCTGGCACCGACTCTGGAAGGTACTTTTGACGTAGATGGGTGAGGGAACTCCCACTCTTGTTGTTTTCCGCATTGCTGCCTACCGTGTTGGCAGACACGTCCTGTTGGGGATCAACCATCGTAATAAAGCAAGCTAGGTCGTCCAAGTGTTTTTGATGTCATTTGGGAAAGCTAGTGTATTAAGTTTGACAAACCTTTGGCAACTAAAGACAGCTAAGTATATGTAGATAGCGTATCTGCTGCTTTCCCTTGGTATACAAAGAACACCACGCGTGTTACTGCTGCGTTTTCCAATAACGAGGTACCTAACCGCTCAACCGCCACGGGACGGGCTTCCGGAAGAAAGAAGTTTCTCCACACAATTAAATACCATGTGAAAAAATACCAGGGTAAAATACTATGTGAAAAACTACTAGGGTAACCATGCCGGCAGATAGATTTGAGTGGGAGGTCCGGGGGACAACCCATTGTCCACGACAAAGAAAACGGCAATAGGGAGAAGATAGTGGTGATTGGCTGCTAACGAAGTAACAAAGGGGAACAGAGTCAATAATATAAGCAGCGCCATCAATGGGGGCTTCATAATGTGCTTGTCTCAAAGCTAACAAAGAGCTAGCGTCCTTTCCAGGTCATATCAAAAGGGCATCATGACCCCAGCGCGCGACTGTGGTTTCTGTCTGTTTCTTAGCAACCATGATATACTCAAGACTCAAAGATCTACCCTGTCATAGGCCCCTGGGCTACCGCAGTGAGAGTACGACCTTGGCAAACTAACCACGTAACAAAGAACCACAGCGCAGCTTCAACTTTCTAGTTGTAACGGCGATACCCAACAAGAGGGAGCCGTCATAGAGACGTAGCCAACAAACTAAGCCGAAAGAACACAAACAAGCAAGATGAGCCTCCTCCATCTCGAAACCCACAACCCTAACCGTCCCCCGCCACAGATCCCATACAAGCGCGGGCGCCGCAACTCCTTCCTCGCCAACACCTACCTCCCACCCCACCGCATCCTCCGCCTCACCCACCTCTACTACCTCAACTACACCCTCTCCCGACGCATGGAACACCTCCGCGAAGACCTCGCCCACACCAAAGATGCAGCCGAGAAGTTCCTCTCCCCCACCACCACCACCCCCACCCCAAAAACCAACCCCCCCTGGCCCCCCGACGACCCAACGCCACACCACCACCACCAACCCCCCCAACCCTGCACCCCCCTCACCCAACAAGCCTCCACAATGGCCCTAACCCTCGGCTCCCACCCCCCACCCCCCAACACCACCCCGCGCATCCACCAAATCCACCACTCCCCGCCCCAGCTCACGCACCTGTGCCACCTCCGCCTGCTCGCGCAGCGGCAACGGCGCGCCCTGCGCGAGGGCCGCTGGCTGAGGGAGCACGGCCCGTGGCTGACGGAAAGGGCGGAGCGGCGCACGAAGGGCTGGTTGAAGAGGCGTGGGGAGAAGTATAGTATGCGGCGGGTGGCGGGGAGGGAGGTGCGGTGGTGGGAGGGGTGGAGGGGCAGGTTGGTGTATGGGTGGGAGTTGGATGCGTGGCGGTGGGGGGTGGCGTTGCGGAGGGGGGTTTTGGGGAAGGGGGGAACCGGGGATAAGAGTGGTGGTGGTGATGGTGGGGGTGGTGTTGGGGGGTGGCCGGGGCAGGAGTGGTTTGAGATTTATAAGATGGTCAGGTATGGGTGGACGGAGGCGTGGGGGTTGGGAGAGGATAGGGAGGGGAGGGCGCGGAGGGAGGCGGAGATGGAGATGGAGAGGGGTGGGTTCAAGCAGGCGTATGGGAGTGGCATGTTGTTGATGGGGAGTTCGCCGTTGAGGAGGACGTGGACGCCCGTGTGTGAGGAGGTGTGAGGGTGAGTGCGATATTAATCGTAACAAGAGATGGTCGATTTCGTGTGATCGCCTGCAGAACATTGTAGTCTTGACCTGCTCGATGTGGTTTGTTTACACATGATGGTTCTAATAGTTGCCTTGCTATGGACGTCTTGAGAGCTTGTGAGCCCGTGTCAGTTTAAATAGGGGTTCAGGGGCTCACCCCCTATTTGGAAAAAGCTGTACTCTAAATGCAGATGACCATACAAAAACAGAACGAGACCGAGCTATCTCGAAGCCCGAAGGAACTGTTTTTTACTCCATTCGCTTTTTCTTTCCTCGATTTCTTTTTTTCCATTACTTTTCTTTCAATTCTTTTTAATTTCTTTTCCCCGATTTGTTTTATTCCTTTCTTTCTGCTTAATTTCTTTTTTCCCTTTAAGGAGTTCTGCTGTTTATTTGGACGGGAGGGTGGGGCTACGTATATCCCTAACCCTATTGGGGATAATAGCCAGCGACGATACCGTACCCCAGGTAGGCCAGTAATAATACAACGGCTACATAATGAAAATAATGATATCAATGAGCAAGTATTTTCATCTCGTACCTAACTTGAAAAGTGACTCCCGTTCCTTGGTGTCGGGTGTCGGCTGACTGCGTCCTTGGGGCCCGCAAACCCCACTTCCCCGATTTGTTCCCAAGCCAATTGCTGATTGGTAGATTCCATTGTTGAGACACCGGACCGCATCTCTTACTTCGTACACAGTAAGGTTTTCTTGCCTCCATGGTGATAAAGCGGAATAACAGATGGGTGTGACGGCTATTCGACAGGTGACTACTAGGTAGGTTGGGTAGGTAGGTAGGCTCGTAGGTACTTAAGTGTGTGGTGTCTTTCCCTTCCCACCCTCTCCCACATCTCCCACCTAGGTACTCACCCACCCACCAAGTCACCTACACTCAAGTTGCCTAGGTAGGTACCTTACACCAAGCTTCCCTTCGGTACAGCACTTTGCTTCCAACATTTCAAGCCCTTCGCACACAAGAAACTTTATTTTCCGCAACCATGTCGGGAACGGGCTCGGAACCAACTGCTACGGCCCAAGTGGAATATGCACAAAAGCGGGAGCGGCGGGAGAATGCACGGAGGCACGCCACACCGGGCTATGGGGTTTTCTACGATGTTACGGGTTGGAGCGAGGAGTGGATCTTAGAGGTGGTACAATATCACAAAGGCAGCTCTGTAAGTGCTTTTCTTTTTTTCTTTTTCTTTTTTTTACAAGTACAACGTAAAGGTGCGGGCACTAATCATGATTCAAGGCGTCGGGGTTCAGCTATCGCATCGACAGCGACGACCAAGCGTTCATCGCGGTGCTCGTCAACTTTGATAGGCCGAAGGGTGTCATCGAAATCGACGGGGTTTCGACCCTAGTGGGAGAAGACCGGGTATACCGGTATAACAGATATCTGTACATCACTCCAAACGCCCGAGTTTTAAAGGGCAACCCCGACGTGAGGTTCATTCACCGGGTTCAAGGCTGGTAAGCCATTCGCCACCACCAGAGACCCCGGCGGTCTGGTATTAAGATATCGATAATAAAATACGTTGGTCCGCGACCGACTTGCAATCAATGTCTACATATGGCCCTAGCCAGAGCTCCACAGTGTTCTGCGGCGCCCTGACACCTTACAATACTCGTCCCAAATATGTTGAGCCGCATCATGCACAGGATAATTTGACAGTATTTGACAATGGCTTGTCGTTTCAGGCATTTATGTACATTGACAGGTGTACCGAAGTGACTATGTAGACCACCCGTAACCCTTCCTACTTTATGTTCCTATACTACAACCGCCACCTACAAAACCCACTCACAGACACTGGTAGTACCAGTCATTCTGCTTCTGGCACGTCCACGGCTCCACACAGGCCGTCGGGCCCTGCCACGAGTTGCCGCCGCACTGCTGGTACTTCTGCGCGAGGGCGGGCGCCGACGGCTCCGGGCCCGAGCCCGTCGTGGTCGTGACCTCCACCGGCGCCGACGACGACGCGGGGGGCTTGACGGTCGAGGTTGACATGGTGGTCGGGCAGGCCGACTCGGGCGCCGACTCGGTCGCCGACGGCACGGCCGAGGAGGAGGCCGAGGGGTTGGCGCCGCCGCCGCCGGCGGGGATGGAGACCTGGGCGTAGAAGACGCCGCGGCCGTTGGTGCCGACGTAGACCTGTCCCGCGACGTTGCCGCTGCCGACGACGCGGTTGGCGCCCATGGAGCCGAAGCCCTGGTCGTCGCCCTGCACGTCGACCCACGTGGCGCCGTTGTCGGCCGAGGCGTACAGCTTGGCGCCCGCGGCGCCGACGCCGAAGGTGTACACGTTCCACGCGGTGCCCTCGCCCTTGCCCACCGAGATGTGCTCCGTGCTGCTGATGCCGCTGGCCGCCGTGAACGTCACGCCGAAGTCGGTGCTGCGGAATACGCCCACGTCCGTGCTGACCCAGAGTTCACCGGCAACATCCGGGTGCGCGGCGATGTCCTTGACGGCAGTGGCCTCGCCGAGGGCGGATGCGACCTCGGTGAAGGTGGCGCCCGTGTCGCTGCTGCGGTAGAAGGTGGCGCCGGAGCCAGCGTAAAAGATGGTGTTGTTGCGCTTGTCGGCGGCGATGACGGCGCCCGAGGGGAGGGATTCCACCGCGGTGAAGGTGCCCTGTTCCTGCGACCGGAGTACGCCGTCAGTCCCCGACGACCAGACGATGGTGTCGGCGTCGGCCGAGTAGGCGAGGGTTCCGCTGTTCTTGGCGTCATCGGTTCCGGGGTGGGCGTTCCAGGTCAGGCCACCGTCGGCGGAGACGGCGACCTGCGGGGCGCCGTTAGAGTTGCCAACGCGGACAACGTTCTCGGGCTTGTTTCCGGCGTAGTCTGCGTTTTGTTAGCGCGTGTGAATGGCTTTGACGGGTGGTTCAATACTTACCAACATCGGTGGCACTGGTCCAGATGGGGTTCATCCACGGCGTCTTCGGCGAGGTGCCGAGGTCCTCGCTGGTCTCAAAGGTAAAGCCACAGTCATCACCAACGGCAGCCAGGAGCTCGGATCCACCGACGGGGGAAGCAAGACCCAGCACGGCCATCTCCTCGATGCCAACGGCCAGCGATGAGATGGTGACGTTGCGAGTGGCCGTGTCCCATTCTGTGAGGTCGTGGCCGCCATACAGGGTCAGACCTGTTCCGTACAGCCAGTGGTTGCTATCCAAGGGGTTGATCTCGAGAGCCTCAATCATCCAGCCTAGGCGCTTGGTGTCCCGAGAGACGAAGCCGGTGTTGATCCACGGGGCGTTATCGGTCTGCGTGTGTCAGTTTCGAAGCGCCCAGCCCCTGGAATTTGTAGACACTCACGTAAAGCCCATAGTACCAGTTCTGTTCCGGGTACGCGGTCCACTCCCAGATAGTGGACCAGGTAGCGCCTGAGTCGGTGGACCTGTAAATTTGGGCGTCGGGCCACCACGAGTTCAGGGTAGCGACGATCAGGGTGCCGGGCTTCTGCATGTCGACGCTGAGACCGCCGAAGCCGAAGGTAAGGTCGGTGCCCGACACGGGGGTGATGTCCGTCCAGGTGCCGGTGGTGATATCGTAACGGTGGACGCCGCCCAGGGTGCCGTCGTACGGACCGGCACCGTCGCTGTAGCTGAGGTAGAGAGCCTTCTCCTCCGGTTGGAGTCTGCACTTGTGGGGGAAAAAGGTCTTGGGCTGGCCCTCGACCGGCTCCCAGGTGGCGCCAGCATCGTTGGACACGTAGAAGGAGGCGGTAATGTTGTCGGCGGTTCCGACAAAGATGCGAGAGGTGGCGCCGTCGGTGACGTCAGACGTCGAATCGAACGTCACAAAGGACAGGCCGACGATGTCTGAGTTGTATCCAGAGGTGTCGTTGGGGTCGGCGATGTACGTGCCGGGGTTAGTGAAGGACTCAACCTTGGCCCAGGTCGCGCCGCCGTCCGTGCTCTTCCACAGACCGTTGCCGCTGCGAGCACCAAAGTAGAGGATATCCGAGTTGGCGGGGTCCACAGCTAGCCTCTCGCCCATGCCACGGCCGGGCATGTTTCCGCCGACCTTGAAGGGCAGCTCGGCGGAGGTCCACGTCGCGCCCCTGTCGGAACTGCGAATAATGGCGCCCGGGTTGGGGTCCCAGTCGTTGGTGTACATGCCGGTGGCAGCGTAGACCTTATCGGGATCCTGAGGGTCAAGTGCCATGGTATCGATACCCCAGTTTCCCCTGATCAGTGTAAGTGACCGAGCCAAGCTCTCACTACGCCGAAGTGTATCTCACCATTTTTCGTGGGTGTTGATGCCGTCGGTCAGCGGGGTCCAGGAGTCGTCGTCGTTCCACCTGTAGAGACCGCCGATATCCGTCCGTGCATACGCAACCCCCTTGGTCGTCGGGTGGAACATGATACCCGGGACGAAGCCGCCGCCGCCGCCGATGTTGACATTCTTCCAAGTGGCAGCCGTGGCGGGAGCCACCAAGGCCGCGACCAGGAGCTGTAACGCTGATGGGCACTTCATGGCTGGAGTGAAGCCTGTGTGAAGTTGACACGGTTGACGTGCACAGCTACAGCCCTAGAATGTTAGGGGAGGAGAGACGTCGCGGTTGATATAGGACATGAGGGCTACGGAAGGACCTCGGAAGAAGGCAGCCCACCCCATCGATGCAACCATATGCATCTGCCCGGGTTCCCGAAAGCTCGCTAGATTCAGGGCGCATTCCGAGCGGACCGGGGTGCCATGGATGGAAAACGGTTCCTGGCCCGGGCCCATGGTTCGAACTGGGGAACGGCTCGAGCGGCCAAGCGGGTAGTGGGCTCGAGGCGGGGCATGAGCGCCAGCATGAGCAAGATATCGCAAGAAATCGCAAGAAATTCCGCGAATCGGTGATGAAGGCAAGGGGGCCGACACAGAATTGCGGAGTCATGGCTTCGAGCACGCCTCGCATTGCCCACCCGCGTTCCCGTGGATGCAACGTCATTTGAGAAGCCATGGAGGATCGGCTTCCGCGTTTTTGAGGGGCCGTGGTTGGTGCGGGACGGGAGTGCATCGGGGATCGCGATTAACCTGCAACTCTCTCATATTAAGGTACGGCGAAAATAGCCTATCATACGGAGTAAATTTTCGTCATTGACGGATGGAAAAAGCGAACAATTGAGAAAAAGAAGTTGCGGTTGCTCAAGTCGATCTTGGGCGAGTTGAATGGAAGTTACCTCGCCCATGCGGGGCGGATCTTCCCAGGAATAAATTCCCCAGGAGGGTGCCGTTTCAACTTTGCACAGAGAAACTGAGTGGCCTGATTAATAGTTAAAGTAAACTAACCGAATAGAGAGTAGCTAAGCCGTATTGGGGCGACCGTGACAAAACTTTAGTGAATTGAAGCTATTTCCGCCTCGCCTTCCACGAGATACAACAAACAGCCCAATTGTGCGGCTGGCCCATTAACTCATCGATACTTCATTACGAAATAAACCTGGCGCCAGGTACCCAGGCAGTTATCGACAACACCATCCCTCCAACCTCAACCTCAACATCAAAACACTCAACCCTCCAAAACCCTCAGATGCGGTTGATCCAAGTTAGTCAAGAAACTCGCGCCTAAAACCCCTCTCGGCGTAGCGGGATCGGTGGCGTTGCACAGCTCGGCAAAGCTACCGATATCCTCCAGCTTTGACGAAACGTAGGCGGCATACTTGGCCACGCTGCACGACTTGCCCGGCCCGTCCTGGCATGACGGCACGGGGTAGACAGCCTCGTTGATGCGGATGCGGACGAAAGTCTCGTTCCTGCCCGGAGCTTGGCGGCGCGCAAGTGTCGCGCCCGCGCCAGCGGTCGGCCGGGGCTTGCAGGCCTTCGAGGTGGTGGTGGTAATGGGGGGTGCTGTGCTGTTGCCGCCGTCGGTGCTGACCTTGCAGTTCAGGCGCTCAAAGGCGATGGTGCCGCGCATGGGCGAGATGCGCGAGCTGCGCCAGAGGCGGTCCGCGGCGATGCGGTCCGTCGGGAGGGGCTCCTGCTCGTCGAAGACGCCGACCGCAGCTGCGAGCTGGTTGAGCTGGCCGTCGTTGAGGAAGTTCATCAGTAGCTTGGGGAGCTTGAAAGTGCCGCCGCCGGCCGCGACGCCCTCCGCCTCGGGCCCGTCGACGAAGCGCTGCATCAGAGCGTTCAGGAACGGCACCATCACCTTGGAAGACACGTCCGCGCCGGGGCCCACGCCGTAGTAATACCGGAGGTCTTGGTGGTACTCGTACTGGTCGAGCTCCTCCTGCGTGAAGGTGTCGCAGAAGGGGGACAGCCGGCCAGTGATCTGGGATTCGAAACCGCAGATGTACGGGAAGTCGTTCCACTTGGAATCGTCGAGCTGCAGGTCGCCGTCGATGTACTGAGAAAGGCGTTCGATGAACGGCGGCAGCCAGATGGACCGCCAGGCTGATGTCTGCACAGAGCTGTCGTCCTTGAAGGTGGGACACATGTCGGACGGCGCGAGGGTGTCGCCGAGGTGGGCGGGCATGCCGCGGCCCGTGACGGAGACGATTTTACCGAGCAGCGTCGAGTTGGGCCCCAGGTATCCGCGCACAAATGACTGGGCAGTCTGGATGACCCGGGTGTAGTTGTTGGCCCAGACGTAGAAGTCATCGCCCTCCTGGTACAAATCCGGGTAGCTAACGTCGCACAGAATAACATGAGTGGTCAGATCTCCTCCTCTTACAACGGTGTTCGACCCGGGAAGAAGGAGCGAAGAGTTACTCACCGAGTTCTCAGCGTATATCCCAAATCGTGGAGCTCCTTGCAGCCGGTCTGACTGAGTTGAGCAATCTGGATGTTGGGGTGTGTGAGGGGCGTGTCCCATGTGTGGAAAAAGGACAATGGCCCCGACGCCGAGTAGTTGCTCTCCTTGAATTGGCGAGCCATCTCTACCCAGCCGCTGTGGGCGCCCGTGTCTGGGTAGCGGGACCCGTGCCGAAGGACGTAAGCAACCTGGTCGACATGGCAGTTCTCGGGCACATCAGAGGAAATCCCGTTGACATCACCGGCTGTTACACGGTTAGAACCGTTAGTTATGCAAGCTCGCGAGCGCATCCCCTGACTTACTTACCGGCAGTCCAAGGCCCGTTGCCTCCTAGGTGAGCCAGTGGATCTTTGGCCAGGGCGCCATCGGGTCGGAGCACGGGCTGAACGGGGTCCAACGATGTACCGGCACCAGATCGGGCGGAGACCGCACCGGCGCCTGCCAGGAGGGCGGCGATCGTCTTGGAGAGAGTCATCGCTAGCGATTGGCGGAGCACAATGGCCTTGGAGAAAACCAGATTATCCGATGCCTGGGGCGTCCACCATCTTCAGTGTGCCGCCGTCCTTTTGTATCTACTGCTCGAGCTACCCGATGCCATACCGCGACGCGTTACCGAGATATCTCGGCAGATTGGGAGACTGAGCTCTCTCGCGGTATTCTTAGCCACGTGCAACGGAGATGGAGCCGAATCTGTAAGAAGAAGCGGGCCGTTGTGGTGCCGGCGTAGCGATGTTACAGGGGCGGAATACAACCGGGGGATCCACGTGGAAACGAACCGGAGCTTGATTTGGCGGTTGTTTAAGCGAAGAGTCCCACGGACCCCCAACGCGACAAGCAACGACCTGGTTATTATGGGGGTGTTATACTTCGTATGGGGTGCCGTATACGGCATGAGTACGAATGGGTGGCTCGAGTCGGCGTTTACTACCTTTCTATCTACGTTTATGTCAGCTGAGACCGATATTCCTAACGATTATATCTGGTACATATCTCTTGTTCCCTGTGTACGGGACTCGCCCTGCGATCTCACACTCTTCCCGTCTTACTCCTACGCAATTTGAGCAGAGCAACTACTTGTATGGCCTCTCGATGCAATGTCTTCTTGCTTATGACAGGAATTGAACCATGTCATCGACTCTCCGTCGTCCCGCTCCTTGACCACGGATAGGTTTGCCTCACGAACGGCGGGCCGCGAGAAAGGATTATATGAAACAAATACATCTGTCACCCACGGTAACTGACGGCCACAGGTACATGGCGTAGCTCGATGGAGTCCTCCTCCTCGGCCCCGAGGGAGTCGGGGGCTTGAAAGCTGGTTATCCACCCTAACCCTGGAACCGGACGATCTGAATCACTCACCCAGCGCCTTCCCGGTGAGGTGCGGGGTGAAAGACAAAACGGGCAATGACCTGGCACACATGATCTCTTGGGAGGAGTCCCTTCCAGATTCCTTCAACGTTACCAACCCCGAATTACCTACCTGCCTTAGGTATGCTCCCAACTTTCCCTCAAGCCGTTGGGAGTCATTGACTTGCCGCACCTTGTACATGCCCGTATGTGCGCCTTCTACAGCCTGGCCTCCAAAATGTCGAGCTCCTCCACGGAAATATTTCCGATGGGCCTAGGAGAGCTCGCCTCCGCCCTCCCCAGACAACCTCCGATCGCCGATGCACCGGAACCCTCCCGGCCAGACCCGCCCCACGCACCCCACCGAACCCCAGCATCCGTTCCGGACTGGAATAACCTCAAGGTCATCCACAAGAACACTTTGCCGCCGCGCTCCCAATTCTTCTTGTACCGGAACCGAGAAGACGCCCTGTCACGCGATGTCGCGCGCTCCAAGAGCCAGCTTCTCTCGGGGCAGTGGTTATTCCACCTCTCCAAGTCCCCACTCGATGGTCTCGTCGACTTCCACCAGCACACCCCCACCGACCTGGAGTCCAAACATGGCTGGCATGGGCAGACCATCCGTGTCCCGGGCATGTGGCAGCTCCAGGGTTACGGGAAAGGACCACATTATACCAACCTCAACTTCCCCTTTCCGGTCGACCCTCCACGCGTGCCAATTGATGATAATGAATGCGGCCGTTACGCCACCTCCTTCCAGCTCGCCCCCGAAGACAGGGACCACCAGCTCAGGCTGCGGTTTGAAGGTGTTGATTCTGCCTTTACCCTATGGGTGAACCACCGCGAGGTCGGATACTCTCAGGGGTCCAGGAACCCAAGCGAGTTCGACATCACCCCCTTTGTCCGATGCCCCGGCACCAACTCCCTCCATGTGGAAGTCTACCAGAGGTGTAACGGTAGCTACATAGAGGACCAAGTACGCTTACACCAGTCCTAGTGTACCCATCTGTGACAATGAAGCTCACTTTTGCAGGACCAATGGTGGCTTAGTGGCATCTTCCGCGATGTGTGGCTGCACAAGTTCCCACCCACTCACTTTGAGGACATTCGTGTCCATACTGAGTTGTCTAATGACTACCAAGACGGGATTTTGTATTTCGATTACAAGCTCAACTGCCAGGCAACAGTCCATGTGGCTCTCCTGGACGCCGATGGGACAGAAATCTCCAGCCAGACCAAGGAAGGGGAGGGAGAGGCCGCAGCCAGTGGGACCTGGGTCAAGTCCAAGATCTGGCCCCTCAAGAATGTGCACCGGTGGACTGCCGAGACACCCTACCTTTATCGGTTAGTTCTCTCTACGCCAGACTGTGCCGTGGCCGAGAGGGTAGGATTCCGCCAAACCGAACTCCGAGACGGCGTATTCTGTGTGAATGGCACACCCATCAAGTTGAAGGGCGTCAACCGGCACGAACACCATCCCGACCACGGGCGGGCAGTACCGTACGAATTCCTCAAAGACGACCTGCACCTAATGAAGCAGCACAACATCAACGCCATTAGGACTTCACATTACATCAATGACTACAGGCTCTATGAGCTCACCGACGAGCTGGGCTTCTGGGTCATGGATGAGTGGTATGTGACCGGCGGGGAAAAGCCTTCTTAGAATGGGGTTTCTGACGGTAATTCAGTGATCTCGAGTGCCACGGCCTGTTCGTAGTAGGAGGCGACGGCACAGCATTTACGTCTGACAACCCCGACTGGGAAGAAGCGTACATTGACCGCGCCCGGCAAATGGTCACGCGTGACTTCAATCGCCCCAGTGTCATCCTCTGGTCTCTCGGTAATGAGTCTAGCTATGGACGGAACCACGCCGCCATGTACAAGTTCATCAAGAGCTTCGACGACTCTCGCCTAATACACTACGAGGGCGACTGGAACGCCCAGTCTGCCGACATCCTGAGTAGGATGTATTTCTCCATCGGCGACGTCGAATCAATGGCAAAGGCCCGCGAGTGGGACAAACCACTGGTTTTATGTGAATTTGTACACGCTATGGGCAACGGACCTGGTGCCATAAAGGAGTACATCGACCTCTTTTATAAATACCCTCGGCTAATGGGCGGTTTTGTGTGGGAGTGGGCGAATCATGTGAGCTGACTTCATTTCAAGATGTTGTTACTTGATTAGAGCTAACCTAACACCCACGCAGGGTCTACGTACAAAGACCAGAGATGGGCGGGAGTACATGGGGTACGGTGGTGATTTTGGTGACGAGCCTAATGACTACAACTTCGTCATGGACGGACTGTGCTTCTCAAATCACACTCCCACGCCTGGCCTCATTGAATACAAAAAAGCCATCGAGCCGGTCCAAATCCTTGGTGTTGAAGATGGAAACAAGGTACGGATCGTGAACCGATATGACTTCATCGATCTTTCCCACTTGGAGTGTTGGTGGTGGATAGTCTCGGACGGTGTAACGGACTCGTTCCGCCCTCGAAGATTAGAAATCCCTAGGTGTAAGTGTTTGAACCCACTCGCTACGACCTATACTCACGAAACTAGGTCTCTCTGGTCACCACGCTCTCTTGCGAATCCCTGGGCTTGAGCAAAGTCAACCGGCAGACTCGTACCTACATGTGGTGTTTGTGGAGTCGGCCATTCCTTCCTGGTCCTATACGGAGCGCATCGTCGCGGAGGGGGGAATCCAGTTGACGAAACCCGCAAGCCTACAGCTTCTCCGTGATACCACCCCTCGCCCAACACGGCCGCTGGAAGCCGAACCAACCAACAACGTCCTGTCGATTACCAGTAATCATGGGCAATCTTGGAAGTTTGATCTTGCTCGTGGCACTCTCGTCAGCTGGCAGCGTCTGGATCCAGACTCGGGAAACTTTTCCCCAAATATCCTCACCGAGCCCCTTTGCTTCGACATATACCGCGCACAAACCGACAACGACCGCGGTTGCGACTTTGGCCGAAATTGGCGTGACCGCTGTCTGCACCAGGCAAAGCACCATCTCATCCAATCGTCTTGGCACCAACGGGACGACGGTGTCGTCGAGGTCATCGTCAACAGCCGAATCGCCCCCCCAGTCTTGAATTGGGCGCTCGAGGTCACCGCCACCTACCACTTTGAAGAGGACCACGTATACATACGGATGCGCGCAAAGCCTACTGGTAACCTGCTTCCGCGGGCATGGGGCCGCCTGGGCCTAGTCACAGCACTGACGGGGTGCACCAAGGTCCACTGGTACGGCCGGGGTCCCGGCGAGAGCTACCGTGACAAGAAGCTCAGCCAGCAGGTGGGCAATTGGCACATGCCCGCCGACCGTACGATGACGGACTACGAGTTCCCGCAGGAGAACGGGAACCGGACGGACGTGCGGTGGGTCAAGTTTGTCACGGCCACGCGTTCCCGGCTGCTGAGGGCGCGGTACGGCGATTTTGAGGGCGCGAGCTTCTCGGCGCTGCCGTACACCGCCGAGGACCTTGATGCAGCGCAGCATCCGTACGAGCTGAGGGAGAGGAAGCGGGAGGATCTGGTCGTGCATCTGGACTGGATGCATCATGGCCTCGGGACGGGGTCGTGCGGGCCTGAGACCCTGCCTGAGTATACGCTGGACGCAAGCAAGGAGTATGAGTTTGAGGTTGTTTTGGATTAGGCTTCGGTGGGTGTTGCTCGGGGAAAAGCAAGCGTGGAAACAATGGAGTACTCGGCTTCACAAACATGGTTTTGTCACCAAAGAAAAAACAAAAACATACAACACCGAGGATTCCCCAGTCGTCACCGACCTGAGTACTAGTTCGGCTCTCACAAGTTTATCGAGGGGAGAGCGGACGGGATCCCGAGTTCTCTTGTAGATATGGTCGTATGTGGAGGTGAGGTTGGCGCGTGTGGTTGATGTACCGGGAATGGGGTGGCTGGCAGGAAGTTGGGGGCTCTCAACTTTATGTTTATTTCGGGGGAACAAGACGTGCGTTTACCTCTCTCGTTCTATTCTACATATTCTCCATTTGCATCAACTTGGTTTCGCGAATTATCCTTCGAGGTCCTCCCTGCCTGAATATATACAAGTACACGCCCAACAACGCTTGAGGTTATACTAATAGTATTCCAACTGCCAAGCAGACAACCAGGCGCAATCGCATCCGGGGTCTATGCAGCTTAAACAAACAGGAGGTTTTGGACTCTGTCGTTGGCTTTTATGTTGGATGAATGAAACAATGCTTTACTCGGGGAATTTATCGCATCACCTCCCCTTGGAAGCACGCGCGCATGACTGCAGGGGTAATGCCAAGAACAGTCGGTTGCCGGTTGCCGGGGATAAGATCGCCAAGCGGCTCGGCCCGGAGGAAGTGGAACTTGGCGATCGAAGCGGGGCGTTCCCACGTGTGCGCATGCATCCATTTGGTTTCTCTCCGAGATCAACATGGGAAATCGAACGAGATAGAAATGATGATTGGAATGATGATGGTTTCTGTCTTGCATACTGCATAGCCTGAATTCCGTCCCAACAACAAGAGATAGCGTCTATGCCAAGAAGATACACAATCTTGCCTCGCGCATCACACCCATCCACGGCTATCCAACACAGCGCAGCGCATCATCGCACATCACCTTAGCCAAACTCGGGTGCCATTGCGATCGCTCAACCCTTCAAGCACCGTCGCACAGAGGTACATGATATGCAATCTCAACAGCAAAACCACACGCCACCCGCCCCCCGCTCCTAGCGGGCCGCCGCCGACGAGGAGGATGAAGCCCCAAGTTTATGACACCACCTCGCCAGCCGCGAGCGCAAGCCCTTTCTCACCCGGCCACCATCACCACCACCACCACCACCACCACCACCACCACCACCACTGCCACCATGGGGCGTATCTTTCTTAGCAGCAGCAACAGCAGCAGAAGTAGGTAGGCCCACATCCACGTTCCCTCCACTGACCCCAATATTCCCCACCAACCCCTGACTCCTCTTCGCAGCCTCCGGGACCTTCACAGCCTCCCCATCCACATCTACATCCGCCACCACAGCCTCACCCACAACCGCATCCTGCCCGCCGGGATTATGATTCGGAGAAGCACCCACAAACGACGACGCCGACGACGCCGACACCAACAGCCGGCGCTGCATATACGCCGCGCCCGTGCTCGTCGCACGCCGCGGGCGCGCTTGCGGTACATCCCCCGCGATGGACGGCGTGGGCGTCGAGGTCGGGGTCGGACTGCGCGAGGTGTAAGACGCTAGCGGTGGTGGCGGTGTCGGGGTGGGGGAGGCGAGGGTCGGGTTGTGGTGGGCGGTGTTGTTGCTGTTGCTGCCGGTGTCGGGCATGGAGTAGCGCTTGGTTTTGAAGGGGCTTGCGTTTGCGCTTACGCTATTGCGGGGTGAATTGTTCCCGACTATTGGGGGGAGGTCGGCGGGGCGGGGCGCGTCGGAGGTTGAGGAGCGGGTGGTCCAGGTGTTGCGCCTGCCGCGGCCGCGGTGGTAGGTCGGGAGGGCTGGGGATGGGGAGGTTGTGGACTCGGGGTTGGTGGGCGCGGTGGATGAAGCGGAGGAGTTGCTCTGGGACCAGCCTGGCCGGAGGCAAACCCAGAGGGCGGTGACCGAGATGAGGGTCTTAGTTGCGTCGTCTACTTGGTGGGTCGTGCGCTGTGACTCGGGGTCGGGCGATGGCGGGATGCAGATTGCCGAGTCGTTCTCGCCGTCGCTGGTGGAGGCTGTCGAAGAGAGTTTGGACGGGGAGTAGGGCGCTGCTGCCCGGACGAATGATGGAGGGGTCGTTACGGACTGAGAGCGGCCGACGCGAGTGATGGGTGGGTGCCGGGCGTGGGAGGGGGAAACGGAGATGTAGGTATCTTGGACGTCGAGAGTGGAGGGGGTTAGTGTCGCCATGACCGGATGGCGCCGCGTTAGGGGGTTAATGATGCTAAATGTGTATCGCGTCTGGGGTGCGAGGGATGAACTGGACGTGTCTGTGGTTGTTGGAGTACCAGCAACCGTGTTTCTGCGCGCCCACCGCACCGTCGTGCTCTTGCCATCGGCATCGGTGTGCACAAAGTCGAAAGACCCACTGGGAAGAGGTTTGGCCACCCAGACAGATCCGTCGTCCAGCACGATCTCGGCCTCCTCCGAGTGGCGTAGTGGGCTGTAAACTGCCAGCAGATTCCTTCCCTCCAAACTCTCCTCATTCTCCCCCTCCACGCCGTCAGAACTAGCCTCGCCATCGTCCCTCCGCACCAGCACAATGTCGTCGTATCCAAGATGGCGCTTGACACCAAAGATGCCGGGGAATCGCCCGGCCAACCGGGGCGCCACCACAGGCCCGGCGATCCGCGAAGCTGGGAATACCTCGAGCACCGGTTTTGACCTGCCCTCCGACGACACCTTTTGGAGTTGCAAGAGCAGCCTAGGTAGGAAAAGCTTCTGCACAACTTTCGTTTTCCCAATGATCCTCGGTGTGGGGTATCCCAGGTAGTACGTGGTACTCATGCGCCGGGCTCGGCGCGGCCGCCGGTAGCGCGCAGAGCGGGCAAGCAGGGCGCCGTCGATCGAGGGCGCCACATCGCTAAGTTCGGACTCGGAGATCGACTCGTCATGCGTCGAGGGGGTCGGCGGCGGGTCGTCCTGCGGGTCTCGAAAGCGGACAACAGGTGAGGGTTGGCGCGGAATGTAATCAGAGACCGGTCGTTGTCGAAGGGCAGGCGCCGGCGCACCGTCGGTGGAAGCGCGCGCGCGTTGTTTCGGTGGCGAGAAGGTAGAACGTAGCAGCGGCCCTCGAAGGTGGGCGGGGGATTGGATGTTGGAGGGAGGGCGGTTCGAGTATTCGTGGCCGTGGAGACTTGCTCCCGAATGGAGGAACATGGTAGTCGGAGGCTAGCGCCTGAGCCTTGCGAAGAAGAGGAAACAAATAAAGATAAGGTGTAGCCGGATGGGTGGTGAGATGCAAAGGACCGGCCTCGCTGGGGATCCTCGATCAATGGAATGGTCGCGTGAGCCTGGGCGAAGCTCCGGGCTCGTGTAACCGCCACTTGAAGCACCGCCTGCAACTGTATTACAACATTCAATGGCAATGGCGTAAGACGCTGTCGCAGTTGCAATACCCGGTGACTCCAGGAATTTCCATGGATTTATGAATTGCAAGTTGAGGAGTCGCAGTTGCGCGGGCGGACTCAATCCGGCGCCAATGGCGGGCGGACCCGACTTCAGCTCTCACTCAAACACAATGCGGCCCTGTCGCGGTTGAATTGGTAACCCTTCGGCCCGTCGGAAGGGAAGGTTTCGAAAATGTGACGTATACGATCTCCTCGAAGGAAAAAAAAGTGTCGAGAAACAAAGGAACTGTCGACTTGGAGCGGTATGTTGAACCGAGCGGTTAGGTAGGGGGGAAAGGAGGCGTTCCGAAAGGGATAATTGGTACTTTCCATATGATTACCTCTTTTCTCGGCTGACGCCAGTCCTAACTGGGTCGGCGCGGCGGGGGCGGTTGGTTTATGAACTCCGAGATGGATGGTGGGGATCTGTGGGTCGAGACCCTGAAAGCTGGGAAGGAGCAGCTGTGACCTCGCCTCGAGCTCGCCAAAATCAGGCGGGCAGCCCTCGGCCGATGTCACTGGTTTCCACTTTCCACTCTACCTAAAGTAGGTTCCCAATCCCGACAGCAAAGACGAACTGAAAAAAGCGATGGGCTACCGTGGCTACACAAGATCGGGTCGTCGGGAGATGGCAGCGTGGTACCTGGTAGTTAGCCTCGTTAGCATCGACTCAAACCAGCCAACCGAATGGGCACCCGGCTTCCTTCCGAGCACAACGGCGGCCGAGAAACGGGGCATATTCGGCCAAGTGATGGGCCGCTTTCCGAGGCCAGGAACGTTTCTGCAAGACGGGACTGTCGAAACCCTTTCCCCTGTTTTCGGGTTTCTGCCGTGCAAGGCAACAGCCGCACAAAGAGCTGGCGGGATGAGTTCGTCATTGATCTCTCCCTGTCCTCCCCAAAAAGGTGCCTGGTTTCGGCGACCGCGCGCTCCGGTATTTCCCTGCCCCGGCAAACTCGGAGGGCTCCAAATTTGTGCTCAATGTCAAGTTGACTAGTTATTCGCCGGGTCAAGAGTCGGGGGTTGTCGAACGACCGCTCCGTGCCATCCCGCCGCCAGCAGACGGGGTCTACGAAGTGGTGCTCTCGAATCCCGATGGTCGTGAACCATGGCCACCCATGCCTTGTAGAAAAAAGCCTAACTCTAATCCCGCAATATCGACAAGGCCGTGATGGTCAACTGTGCGACACAGGGTTAGGGACCTAGGGCTTCAAATCTAGTCAGATGTTGCGCTTCGCCGCTGCGACTCAGCGGCTGAGAGAGCCGTCTGCATGGAGTTCGGCAGTCCACGGTATGTATGTTGCATCGCGTGCCGCTTTTGCGCAGTTGTGCGTCATGAGAACCGGCAATCGGAATCCCCGTCCGTTGGAATTCCATGTTGGTTGCCGCGGTCGGCGAAGCAGCCCGAAAAGCGTCACTGGTGGGGGCCACAGGGGTCGCATCCACCCGCCGCCAAGCCCAAACCACCAAATCCAACCAACAACACCTGGCATGAAACATGAAACCATCTGAGAACAGGCACAGCAACAAACCACATGCCTCAGATTCAATTTTAGCATCAGCGGCCAATCATCCGTCCCGAAGGTTACAATGCGTTAAATCTCGACATCAGATGAACCAACTCTAAACAACCTAGCGACCAGACTCGCCCACCGCACACAATGCCTCAAAAACAACACCAGGCTCCCCAGCACCACGCCTATCCCTACCGCACGCTCGTCGCCTCCTTCGCAGCCTGGAAGCTGTTCCTCTTTGCCATCGTCCTCGGCAGCAGCCTTGTGGGTGACGCCTATGACACCTCGGCGGGGCTGTTGCTTCAGGGCCGGGCAAATGGCGACGCGACCGGGCGGCCGGCCGGTCTCGGGGCCACACTAATCGCCCGCCTGTCCAGCTGGGACGCCATCTATTATGTCACTGCCGCGCGCAGGGGGTACCTCTTTGAGCAGGAGTGGGCATTTGGGGCTGGCCTGCCCTTTGTCGTGAGGGTGCTGCTTCGAGGTTAGTTGCCCAGTCAGTCAGTCAATCAGTCATGAGTAATGGCGGGAGGCTGATTGCCTCATCACGCGCCTTTTTTCTCCATTACCCATCCCATTGGGAGATCTATGCCCGGGCTTTCCGGGACTTCCTCATCCCCGAGGCCAGTTACTGATCGTCACCCAGGACTGGAGCAAATCGGCATCGTCGGGGCCCGCGCGGCCGACGAAGGGCCCGTCGCCGAAGCCCTGGCCGGCATTCTCGTCGCCAACACGGCCCACCTACTCTCAGCCCTGGTGCTGTACCGCCTGGGCCAGGTGGTCTGGCGCGACCAAACGCTATCTTTAGTCGCCGCCCTTCTGCACGTCCTCTCCCCGGCCGGCCTGTTTCTGTCCGGCCCCTACTCGGAGAGCTCCTTCGCGCTGCTCTCCTTCTCGGGGTACCTCCTCTTCGCGCTCGGCTGCCGTGCCGAGCACAGCCCGACACGTCGCGACCTCTGCACCGTCGCAGCCGGCGTGCTCTTCGGCGTCGCCACGGCCTTCCGTAGCAACGGCATCCTCAACGGCGCACCCTTCGCCTGGGAGGTGCTGCGGCATTTGCCAGCGCTCGCCCGCCAACCCACCGACACGCTGCGTCGGCTGGTCGCGCTTGGCGTGGGTGGAGTTGCTGTGGCGGCGGGCTCGCTGGGCCCGCAGACCGCGGCGTATCTCCAATTCTGTGCTTCCTCCGGCGCATCCGGCGCGGGCCTACCTAGGCCGTGGTGCCAGGGATACCTGCCGAGCATTTTCACCTTTGTGCAGCGGCACTATTGGTAAGGCAACCCGTAATATCCCGCACGCCGAATCAGCTGCTGATCAGACTCCTTAGGAACGTTGGCTTCCTCCGCTACTGGACGCTGCCCAACCTCCCGCTATTCCTGCTTGCTGCTCCGATGCTTGTGATTCTGGTCAAGTCCGGAGTGGATCCGCTCAGCGGTCGGCTTCTTCCCGGCGCTGCCAAGCCCGCTGAGTCGGGACGACTGTCAGCCCTCATCCAGTCCACCGCCGCCGCCCAAGTGCTGCTAGCCGTGCTCGCCCTGACGACCTACCACGTCCAGATCATCACCAGGATCTCTTCCGGGTATCCGTTATGGCACTGGTGGCTCGCCGGGCTTCTCTTCCGCGGGGACAAAACGGGCAGCCGCATCCTCATGTTCATGGTTATCTACGCTTCGATTCAGGGTGCGCTGTTCGCGTCGTTTCTTCCGCCAGCATAGAAGTGTCATATTACCCATTAATCCTAATCTAATCCCGAACTGAACCCATGACTCTGATTGCGTCGCTATCCGAGCAATGCAGTGCGCTTACTCGAGAGGGAGAAAAGAACAAGAAACCCCAACCATCACCCTCCCCTACCTACTGACCTAAACCACCGCATGCCTGTTCACAATCCACCCCGTCCTGAGCATCCACATCCACGCCAGCATCGGCGACAGCAACAAGCCCAACACCCCGCCATAGACCGCCTTAAACACCATCCCATCCCACCTGCCCAAAAACACCCAATCCCCCTCATACCTCGTCCCAACCCCCACACAGATCCCAATCGTCGGCCCAATCATGACCACATACGCCGGCACAGCAACCAACAACCCCCTCCCCACCGCCCCAAGCCAAAACCCCACCCACCTGCCCACAGAACCAGAACCAGAACCAGAACCAGACCCCGAACCCAAACACCCCCCAAACATCCCACCACCTCCGCGCACCGCATTATACCGATCCAGCATGAAAAACCACCGCACCACCCCACCACGCGGCTCCCGCCATCGCTTCCCCGGGGGCGCGTGCGGCGCCACCTCGCCCCGCGACAGCGACATGTTGACCAGCGCGGCCAGGCACAGCCAGGTGACGACGGATTGGATGGCCGTCGTGAAGGCGGCGTCGAGGGTGAGCGAGACGGGCGGGGTGAAGAGGAAGGGGGGGATGGAGCCCTGCGGGGGAGGGCCCGGGGGCGGGCGCGGGGTGGCGTATATGCCTGGTTCGGGGGGGCAAAGGGGGGAGGGGGTTAGTTGGTGGGTTGTGGGGTTGTGAGTTGGGGGGAGGGGGTATAAGGGGGAAGGAGATATAAATAAAGGGGGGGGGGGGGTGAGGGGGGTTGAGTTGGGGGGAGAAGCTGAAGGGGTGTGCTTACCGTAGCCCGCGGCTAGGTTGAGGGCGCCTGCGATGATCATGGAGGGGAGGGCCTGGCGGACGAGCAGGTAGGCTAGCTGGGCGCATGTCAGCCGGTCTGTGGGGGTCAGCACGCGCGCGTCGTAGCCGCGGTTTTCGATGGGCGCGCCGTGTGGGGGCGACGGCAGAGGCAAGGTGGTGGGCATCTCGTGGACTGTGCTGGTGGTGAGTATCGGGCGGAGACCTCTAGTGCTGCTCTCCGGGTCGGTCGTGTCGAAAGGCGATACGCCTAGGGCGCAGATAACCGGGTTGGCTTCGATCCACCACCACATCTTGACGTTGGTATGGCTGGAAAGTGGAAATTGGAAATGGGAGTAATGGGGGGGCCGATTCCTGGGATTTGAGCAGGCACCGAAGAGGGGTTTGGATGTGGGTGTCAAGGTTGGACACGAGAACTCTTGGGTTGTACCTTGGGGAACCCGGGCGGATGGGGGGGAGAGCGGTAGCACCTTCGTGTTCGTAGCAAATGGGGTCATCACCACCTAATTGAGCTTCTTGGTGGCAGCAGGAACAGACTACGGACACGAGTTGCCGCTGCTGCGTCTATGAATTCGAACCATCGTCACTGCACTGCGCGGCGAGTTAAAATATAGTCCGATAGGTATACTCGTCGGCTACGGGCCCGATCATGACCACTACGTTGGGAGTCACCAGTATACAATCGCTGCACAGATAGGTGTCGGACGTAACGCAAGTGTATTGTTGAAGCCCGTCTTGCGTTACCAAGTTGCCGCCCTCGGTCTGTGAGACACAGATGTGGTGCGGCAAGTCTTTTCGGGCATGTGGATGAGGGAACGCAGATACCTAGGTAGTGAGTGAGAGGGACAACACATGCGCCACGGCTCGGAAGAATGCATTTACCGCAATATACTAAGGATGCATCTACTATTTACATGACAACCACGCATCACGCTCCTACATACAGCCCCCCTCCCCTCCCACCACACCTCCCCCCTGCAAACTAATACCCATCCCGCCTCTTCGAATAATACCCCTCCGACCACGCCGCATAGTCACCCCCACCACCACCACCACCACCACCACCACCACCCTCACCCCAACCAGACCCCTCCGCCAGCGCGATCTCCTCCATCTCCCCGAGCAGCCTGGGCCCGCACTCCCCATCGATCTCCTGCCCGTCCTTGCCGACCAGCACGGGCCGGTACTCGTTGCAGGCATTCTTCAGGTGGCCGATGCGGAAGAAGTGGACGGCCGTCTTGCTGAGCCACTGCACCCGGAACGGGTGGCTCGTGTCCCAGTGCAGGCCCTTGACAAACGACGGGCGCGGGGTGTCCGGCGACGGGGCGGATGCCATGCGTGCCTGGGAGGGGGGGGGAAGGTTAGGAGGGGACTGGATGGGGAGTGGAGATGGTAGGGGGTGGGATTGGGCTTGCTTACGTAGCCCTGGAACGCTTTGCTCTGGTTGATGGAGAAGAACAGGATGACGTTTTTGCACTTGGCGAAGGCTTCGGCGAGGATCTCGCCGTTTTGGATTTGTGTCGTCCAGAGGTTCTGTGCCGTGGTCAGTGGTCAGGCATGTGGTCCGGTTGAGGCTACATTCTGTCCCTGTCCCTCCCCCTTTTCTGTACGAACAAGAACAGAGCCAATTGGAGGGTGGTGACAAGAGGGGAGCAATGCGTGCACACGTACCTCTTCCATGCATATCCTCACATTCTCATGGTTGAACGACTTGACGATAAAGAAACGCGATTCTGGTCCATGATTAAATTAGCACAGGGGAAGAGGCATCAACAAAGGTAGCAAAACACCAGGCTCAACGCAGTTCCAAGGCCCCAAAAGCTAGTATCTAAAACTGGACAAGATCTAAAGAGAGTGGTGGCAAAACGAAAAGGACTGACCACCCTTAGCGCCTAAATCAACACGAGTCGGGTATCTTGAACGGCTCTCTGAATGGTGATGATGACGACGATTGTCGTCCTTGTGGCTATCGTGTCGGTGACGACTATCGTAGTCGTCCTCGTCTCGGTATCGACGCCGAGGAGGCGGGCTCTGATATGAGCGGTCGTCGAGCCGAGACCGCGAGTCGCGGCGGAGGTCCCGCGCATCCCGCCGGTCGTCCTCCCTGTGCCTGTCGTCCGGCCTGGGCCTCTCATCGATCTCCTTTATGGACCCTTCGAGCCGCGGTGTCTTCTCTTGGCGGCCCCGGGACTCATCTTCTTCACGTGCTCGCTTGGTACCGTTAGCGCCCGGTGCCTCTTTGGTCTCGCGAGTGCTAATGCTGCTGGTAGGCACTGGGGTAACCGGGGTTGGCAGACTAGTAGTCTCTCCATCCGACGCCGCGCTAGATACCGCGCTTGTGAACCGTGCGACGGTCGATCGCTGGAGATCGAGCTCCTCTTCTCTCATGAGTTGCCGCTCCTCCTCCTCGAGCCTTAGTCTCTCGGCCGCGAGTGCCTTTGCTCTCCGAAACCGGTCGAGCTTTCTAGTCCGAGTCTCCACATCGTAGTAGTCACTCATTTCAAGGAAGTCTTTGAGATCGGGGACCTGGTCCAGTAGGCGGGAAAAGCCATCGTCAGATGAGACTGCTCCAGAGCGGTCCGTATGCATGTCTTTGGCGGCGGCCCGAGCAGCCCTAGCGACTGTGGTCGGCGTTACCTGGGGGCTCTCCGGCTCTATAGCAGGCGGGGCCACCTCAGGGGAGTGCCTTGGCTTGGGATATTTCCTACTGTCAGCTCGACTACGGGTTGGTGGTTTCGTAAAGGTTGGGGCATGCCGTTCGTGGGCCGTTTCCTGATGGTTGTTGACGCTGAGTGTTTTGGGCACCTGGGAGATGTCTCGGTCGAGTGCAGTCTTTGCTACTGCTTTGTTGTCGTTCTTGGTATCCTCGCGGCCTGCCACCTTGCATGCGGTTCCCATGGCTGGCGCCCTCGGCGCCGGAGGTACCATCGAGCCAACATTCTTCCGAGTAGTCTCGCCTTTCTCAACAGGGTTCTCGGTGGAAACCGTGGGCGCTCGGTCCGGTTGTTTGGATGGTTGCTGAGGGGACGTTTGGGTGGACTGTTTCGTCGACGATTCTGCTACTGGGCGAGTCGCTTGTTGGGTTGACTGTTTGCTTTGCGATTTCACGGTCTCCGACCCCGGAATAGAGATCCTCGGAACAAGTTTAGTCGGCACAGTATAGGTCTCGGAAGTCGGCGCAGTCGGCGCAGTTCGTGCCGTTGGAGCAATTGGTGCAGTCGGTGCAGTTGGTGCCGTGCCAACTTGCGCAGCGGGCATCTTTTGCAAATTATCGCTCGGGGGATTACTGCTGCTCACCTCCGGTGGCTCTATGGCAGCAGATCCCGAGATGGACGAAATAAGGGCCGCGATATCATTTTCATCGGCCAGAATCGAATGCGGTGTGGGCGGCTTGGGAGCCTCCCGAGGGGTAGCATCCGGAAGCTTCATCCCCTCTGACACTGATGGGCCTGGAGAGGGAGCCTTGGGTACAGTTCCGGTTGTTACATTCGGAGTTGTGTTGGCGTCATCGGTCTTGAGCTGTGCCACCTTCGCACGGCCCTGGCCGCGGCTTTTGAGAAGTTTCTCCTTGAGCTCGGCGGCGCGAACATCTAACCCCATCGTGGGAGGCTGAGATCCCACCATGGCAAGCGTACCGACTAGAGTAGGCGACTGGAGTGAAGTTAGTTGCTCAACCCTCCGGAGTAGGCGGGAAATGAATCCTCAGATTGCGTTGATGTTTGGAGAAGATGCTAAGTTCGCAGGCGGATAGGTTTGAAGGAAATCCTGAGTTCGTAGGCGCTGATATTTGAGAGAGAGTCCGAGTTCGCATAGGTACCGCGGATGAAGCTGTACAAACAGGTATGGTACCTATCCAGCGCTTTCTTTACGATTGTTGTTTTCGTGTTGTTGTTCTTGATGCTGTTGATGTCGCTGTTCTTGTTGCTCCTCTTGCTCTTGTTTTGTTTTTTTTTGGTGTTGTTTTGTTGCCGTGCTTGGAATGCAAACTCCTCTGAGGGAGATTCTCGCCGCCACCTTTATAGCTAGGGACGATAACCTAAACTGCGGGTTCCCGGCAACTCGATTTTCGGATGAGAAGTTTATGTTCAGCGAATTTGGACACTGCAAATGAGTGTGAGCCCCTCCACTTGCATCTCAGATGCGACACTCTTTTGTTCCACATCCACGAACCGGTTTATCGTAAGAATATTGGCCCCTTTACCTCTTTGTTGCACAGATCTTCTTACTGTAAAAATAATAGACCATCCCCCAGTAACGCCGCACAGAGCGCAACGCAAAGATCAACCGTCGTTGTCGCGCCAAACCCTGGCGGAGCGTCACCAGTGAAGATGGCGACACAGATGCTCTGCACTCAGATTTGAGAAACCAGACTGTTTCATCTGAATTCGCCACTTGGTTCCAACGAAGACGGCAGTGACGACTCAACACATCAAATCAACAGCACGCTAAACACACGGGAAGTCGCGATGAAGTCGCGATGAAGTTGGATTTTCAGATGTGGAGCTAGCGCTGATTGGTCATCCAAGCTGGAACCCGGAAGGGCCCCTGCAGTGCCCTGGCAGCTCCCACTTCGACGGTTCAGGGTGTGGGTCCTACACCACCAAGCAGTCGAGTCAAACACGTTTTCGGCAGAACCCTCAGATTCTCGCGCTTCAACAACAAGCCTTGGCTGTCCACGACACAGTCATCTGTGAATAAGTCCCGTCTGCTTCGACCGACAAAGCCCGAATCATGCATAGCCTGCACCGCATGTCCAAGTCCCAAATTAAGTCACTTCAACCATCCAACCTTTTAGGTAGCCATGCCTCCTTCATCGCCATCGCCATCGTCATTTGGCATGAATCTCGTGGGCTGAGCGCCTGAATAAATTAATGATGCTCTTATGCGTGGAGCTTCTCAAGCATTGCCGTTTGGTGCTGCGACTCTGCAGTGACGAGCCGCATCGGAATCCATCTTGGGCGGCATTGTCCAGGATGTTGCGAACCTGGTAGCGAAAAGCGCAACACCAGATCTGGGCTTTGGCCCTTTGGGGTGGGAAGCGGCAAACAACACGCGTGTGGGCGGCCGCGCGCTTCGATGTTTCACCCAGATTGAATCCGGCGCCACCAAAAACACCAAGACTCGATTCGGTTTTAACCCGGCCGCAGACGATAAAACCATCCACTCGGTGCCCTTTTGGCCGAACCCGAGTACCAGGTCAGGTCAGGCCCGTCAGGGACACTGCAGGTTTAATAACCGCACGGTTTCAACCGAACTGCTGTCTCAGGTCATGCTGGTGGACCTGCTCGGCCCGCTCTCGATCTCTACCCAGATCCAATTCGTCTCCGAGCTTCGCTGGTGTTCGGCCAAGGCTGAGACTCCTCGTGGGCGACCGGACCAGAACACCAACAAATCCCTGTTGCCATGCAATGGAAGCGCTTCCGGAATGTGGCGTGGGTGGGTCGAAGACGCAAGCGCCCGCCCTGAAGATTTGGGGGGCGCTCTGTGGAGCTCCACGACACAAGCGAGTCTGTGTTCCTGCATAAGCTCCCCCCTTTCTCCCCCTGCGCAACCCCTGAGGATCCGCCATCCCGCATCAACGCAGCCGCACCACCACCAGGGTCCCCGCTCTCGACCCATCACCAACCTCACCATGTTTCATGCTTTCTGCACATGGGATGCCACATCTTGCTGGCCGATGGGCCTGTGCCCGCCTTCTGCCGCTGGCCAGCTCATGCGGAGGCCATGGCACCCATGGCTCGCATCCCTCAGACCACTTGGCGGCACCATGAGATCACCTTGGCGTCCCATCTTCTCCCTAGCCTCTCCATCACATCCACCACCGTGATCCTGGTTTCTGTTTATTCTCGGGTCCCTCGGGCTACCTCAACGGTCACTTGGGCTCCCCCTCAGCCCAGAGATCGACCGGGATGGTCCCCCAGGGTGTGAATCCGTTTGTCCCCCCTCCCTTGACGCCGCCGCCACCACGCAATGTCTGCTTCTCCATTTGCAATGTCGGTAGCTTGCGTGCCCTGGGCCTCCCCCTCTGCCTAGCATTATCATGACCCCCGCGCTCCAAGAACCGAGTGCGTGGTCCACCTCGGCTGCATCGCTAATTTTACTGAAACGCAACGACTCCCTCCCGGCCAGCCAAGATACCCTATCTTCATCACCGCCAGTGCACGTTCTCTCGCCCGGCCGGTGGATGACGGTGGATGACGGGCTTTGACGCCCAAGTGGGCAGAATCGCCGTTCAGGGGAGCCACGAGGGTGCACTTCCTTCTGAGCCCTCATGGGATATAAGAAGCGGTTCAAGCCCCTCGATAGACTGACTTCTGTTCTCACCAGGCGCAAGCGACCTTCGAGCAAAGTCATTCCATTCATTCTTATTTCCATACATTCACTTCATTGATTGAAGATTCAACTTCATTTTCCTGTCCTTTACGACTCAACCCATTCTTTCCGCTAGACGGTACCACTGAGCTTTCGACTCTACACAGCTTCATTCCCACATCACCACGAACCAGCTTCGAAGATGCCTTCTTACACCTCCAAGACTCTCCTTTCCGCCCTCGCGGGTGCGGTGTCCGTTGCCGCCCACGGCCATGTCAAGAACATCGTCGTCAACGGCGTCTCGTACGAGGGCTTCGACCCTACCAGCTTCCCCTACAACCCGAACCCGCCAACGGTTGTTGGCTGGACCGCCGGCAACTCGGACAACGGTTTTGTCGCCCCCGATGCCTTCGCCAACGGCGACATCATCTGCCACAAGTCCGCTACCAACGCTGGTGGCCACGCCGTTGTTGCCGCCGGCGACTCCATCTTCATCCAGTGGGACACCTGGCCCGAGTCCCACCACGGTCCCGTCATCGACTACCTCGCCAGCTGCGGTGACGCCGGCTGCGAGACCGTCGACAAGACCAGCCTCGAGTTCTTCAAGGTCGCCGAGGCCGGCCTGATTGACGGCACCAACGCCCCCGGCTTCTGGGCTTCTGACCAGCTGATTGCCAACAACAACTCCTGGATGGTCCAGATCCCGGCCGGCATCGCCCCCGGCAACTACGTCCTCCGCCACGAGATCATCGCCCTGCACAGCGGCGGCCAGGCCAACGGCGCCCAGAACTACCCGCAGTGCTTCAACCTGCAGGTGACCGGCTCCGGCACCGACAAGCCCTCGGGCGTCGTCGGCACCTCGCTGTACACCGCTGACGAGCCCGGCATCCTCGCCAACATCTACACCTCGCCCGTGCAGTACGAGATCCCCGGCCCCGCCCTCATCGCCGGCGCCTCGCCCATCGAGCAGTCCTCCTCGGCCATCACCGGCTCCGCCACCGCCGAGACGGGCTCCGCCACCGCTCCCCCCGCCGGCGACGCTACTCCCCCGCCTGCTGCCACCACCACCGCCGCCGGCTCCGACTCCGGTGCCACCGACGCCCCCTCTACTCCCGAGCCCACCCCCTCCACCACCACCTCGGCCGGCGGCAACGCCCCGAGCCCCACCCGCTGCCCTGGCCTGGCCAAGAGGCGCCGCCACGCCCGCGATGTCCGCGCCAAGAAGAACTAAGTTGGTGCGCTGGTAGACGTCCTTTACAACACGGCTTTCGTGTTTTTGGGGGCTCTAGGCTTCCCGCTGCTGCGGAAACCAGGCTTTTGCGGCTGTTGACAGCTTCGCGGTTATTGTTTTTGTCGCTAGGATGTTGACGGCTGGTGTGTGTGTTTCACTTCATTGTTGTATATATGGCTTTGCTCCTTTTTTTGTGTGTATGATATTTCTCCCGGGTGGGAGGCGAAAGGGGTTGTTAGGTGATCCAATTGATCCAGCTTGATGCGGCCGTTTGGTCTGCGAGAGAACTGCTACTTGGGCTTTGATATCCGATGTGACTTGTGTATCCGAACTGTACCAATGCCCGTGTTTAATTCGCCAACTTCGTTAGCTCTACGACGCCCTGGCCACATTGTTTACATTCAAACAGACGGTGAATTCCCGAATGGCGAGGTATCGCGGAAACGGCTGGTTGTAGAATGTGTCCACTGAGTCCGACCGCCCAGCAATAGCACCGCTCGATTCGATTCCTGGAGCCAACAGCGAGTGACCGGCCTCTCAGTCTCTCGACCCTACCATCATCGCCATGGCCTTCTTCCTCCGGGTCGAGTGATACCCTTGGTTTTTTGACCAAGCCTAGGCGAACTACCGACGTACAAATAAGGACATGTGATGGGGAATAAAGAGAGGGTGGAGGGGGTGAAGGCGGTTACGGAAGTGTAAGCATGTTGGTTAATGAGGGAGATTCTGTGGAGCGGGCGGTTTAGTATTCGGGGCTTGATCTGGGGGGCCAAGGGGGGATGTAAACAATCCCCCATTATTCTTTCAATCTCGAGTTGCGTGTTGCTTACTTTACACATTATCTCATATACTCACCTTAAATACCCCGATTTGAAAAAGTAGAGGTAATATTCCACCACTTTATAGACAGATCAATAATTAATTATATACAAGGTTTAAACCCTAAACTTTGACCATTTGCAACTAATAGCTTTCCTTCGATGCAATAGAAAGGAATGATACGTCCCTAGAAAGTGGCCTACTTAGAATATCGTTCACCTTGCTGTCTTCCCCCTCCCCCCCCCTTTTAAGCAATGTTGGCATGACCTACATAAATTAGGAGTGATGGAGCTAGCTAGGCTTGGCTGTCCTCATGTGTGTACCACCTTCCAAGCCGGGCTCTGCTCATTGATCATGACTGTATTCCTGTTTAGTGCTGTTTTACCTAATCCCTCACCTCCGCGCCGGACCACTGAGATACACAGACAGGGCGGCGTCGAGGGAAAACAATATATAACCATGAAGCAACCGACAATCGGAAGCCCACAATCACCACCGATTATAGTGCTCCTCCGTCTCCGCCCCCTGCCTATTCTTCTCCACATCCATCAGCTCCACCACGTCAGAGTCGTCGCCGCGGGGGAAGTAGGAGACGGTGTGGGTGACGCTCTTCTGGATGGCGTTGGAGGGGAACGGCGAGCGGCCGCCCGTGCCGCCGACCTGGTAGCTGCCGTCCTTGCCGTTGTTGTCGGAGCGGTTGGTGCTGCCGAAGACGGTCGGCATCACGTGCCGGAGGAAGGACAGCATCGCAGGCATGCAGCAGCACATGATGGAGATGTTGCACTCGATGACGCTGTACGTGGCTACGTTGACGTTGTTGACTGTGTTGGGGAGGATCCACGGTTAGTCTAATTCATTCTAGACCCGGCCCATGGTCAACAGGATGTTGGTGACGGAGACTTACACGTGGGGTTGGTCGAGGTGGAATAGGTGATGAGACCGGAGAAGCGGACAATGCTGATGATGGTGATACTGTTTCCCCTTTAGTGTGAGGGTCTGTGTTTGAAAACTGTCGTTTGTGACAATCAGACATAGACTTACACAAGGCCGACGCTGAACATCATGATCAGATATACTTTCTTTCTTCTCCCGAGTTGGAGGTTCAGCAGCTGCGGAATCGGCAATGCCAAAATCCAGACATCGGTGATAATATTGATAGCCTTGAGTAGAGACTTAGTAATGGTATTCTTGGAATCAATATGAGTGGCGTTTTGGGAAGCACCCCTTACCGCATGGGCCCACCAGAAGGCATTGTTATTAAAGCACACAGCCTCCGCCGTCCCAGTCCAAGCGATCCAGGCGGCTTCAACAGGGACGCAGGCGAGAATCGCCGCAATGGTTGTTGATACAATGAACAGCACGCAGTGAGCGATTGTGCCCCAGCAGACCAGCTGAAATCCTCGCGCGGGGAATACACGCATGAAGAAGCACACGACGGTGATCTTGGTCAACATGATGGCAGGGGCGTAGAATACTTGAGTAATCCACGTATACTGGATAGAGCAAGGTCAGTATCGGCTGGTAGGTACGTGTACTTGGTGTTAATCCGTCCATGGACAGGAACTGACCTTGACGACCTCCGTGATTTCTTCTGGTGCAAGCGTCCAGATGTCTTTACCCATCCCATGGGCCATCACTAGGTTGATCTGTTAGCAGAGGATCGTAATATGGGACAGCATGTGGGGGCGGACAAACGTGAAATTAGACTTACTAAAGAATTCGCCCACGTCCATGGGAATGGAAGAGACCTTGACAGCCAAAGGTGTTAGCTGGGAGCCTTCCCTCACAACGTATTAACACACGACAGTGCCTGTGTGTGCTCGTGCCACTCACCATGGCGAGGATCGCCCAGACATCGGCCCAGTGGAACTCTTTCTTCCGAAACCCGGACTCGTAAACCCTCAGGATGACGAAGACGAGCGCCATGCCGCCAGTGATGGCTGTTGCTATGGGCGCGACGAGACTCCTGTCACGGACGGGCTCTTTACAGAGCGTAGCCGTTGCATTCTTTGCAGCTGTTGCCAGCGGGCGAAGGTCAGCATCTGAAACAAGAAACTTGAAAAAGAAAAGAACAGGGGTGGTGATGGGGCCCAACAGAGCGACGCCCCCTCAATTCAAGTGCGCATGTGGAGTTTCTTCACTTACCAAGAGCTTCAAACAGAGTACAAGCCTCAAGGGTGCAGGTCCCGACGTTATCCATCAACGTCAGGTCTGCGCATACGCAGTCCATGTTCGTTGGGTCACACTTGGACTCCGGGAGATACTTCACCAGACAGTCGCTCTGTTATGGGCCAGAGTCAGTTCAACTCGTTCGATTTCGGACCGGGGTCACACAGATGGTTTCTGGACGTACCGCGCATGTTGGCATCTCCTGGGCCCAAGAGCGGACAGCCAAGCCCGCGATGGCTAACGCCGCGGCCCATATTGTTGACCTCATGATTCAAGGTTGGGGAGTTGGCCGTGCTTCCGCCTTGTGGGAGCCTGAGTGACGGGACAACACATCAACCATTGCAAGACGGCCTTGGGGCTTATTTAGCATTTGCACGAATCCCAATCCCTCGCTGTGCTATTCCACTAATGAAGCTTGCCACTCCTTCGGAGCCCGAGGGCGAGGATCAAGAGCAAAAGAAAGAGACCGCCAAGAATAAAACCCCAGTCGAAACCATTGACGTGGGAGGATGATGATCACCGCACCAATTTTCATCTTGTTATGTACAACGGAATTTGTAATAGGCTGCGGGTATCAAAAGAGTAATGGGAAGATTCTTCCCACGACCAACTAACTCGACCCGTTCAGTTCCCGCAACAGAAGCAAAGTCATTGCATGACCAGCTAGATAAGACAAGACTCTCTTGTCCTCTGATTCGTGCACACACGAAACTCTGGCGGAGGCGGGCGAGAGGACCAACACTCGACGGAACCGAGTGGACGGCTCAGACGGTTGGGGGAGGTGGACATGGTTCCGCCACAGGGGACCATTCAAGGAGATCTGTGGAGAGGACCCCTGGGCTCGGGTTCTCCGCGAGCAAATGGGTTCGTCACCACCCTTGTCGGCCCCATCTGCCGATGCTCGGCCCGCATGAAGCTAGTCGCCCATTCGGAATGTTGGAGCCGGTTTTGGGTTAGTTCGTCGAACGGCTTGAACTTCGAACTCAGTGACCCCCATCCGAAAGGCAACGCGGCAACGCAACTTCACAGAGGAATCCGAAAATTCATTCTCCGCCCCCCGGCGCCAGTCGATCCTCATGCTGCGTTTTACGAATTTGGACTGGTCAGCGGATGAGGGTCAAGCGGGGAATATTTTCCCGAAAGCGGGAAACACAGCGGATGGAACGGATTTAAGGGTGGCAAGGGGGCGCCGCCACTCCCGGTCAACCATCAACACGAGAGGGCGAAACAAGGCCTGTCTCCCCGTGTGCAGGCGCCTCGTCGGTTTCGTGCTGCGTTTGCGTCGTCCTTCTTGCTTTTGAGTTCGTCACATCTTGACGCCATGTCCCTAATCCCAGACGTCAAGCTCATCCTCGGCGCCGTCGTCCTCCTGGCTGTCGTCCGCCTGTTCTTGGGACGCCGCCCGCCACTGCCTCTTCCACCCGGGCCCAAGCCGGCGCCGGTCATTGGGAATCTGCACCAGGTGCCCAAGAGCCTCAATTGGTTTCACTTCTACCATTGGAGCAAGAAGTATGGCCCCATAATGCACCTCAGCATGGCTGGCCAGCCCTTGGTCATCCTGTCGACGCACCAAGCCGCGCATGATCTGCTCAACCGACGAAGCTCCAAGTATTCAGACCGGCCGCGCATGGTGATGGCCGGCGAGCTGGTCACCAGGGGTATGCACATGCTGCTCCGCCAGTACGACGACCGGTACAAGCTCCACCAGCGGATGGAGGCGCCGCTCCTGAACCTGCGCTCCGCGAGCTCGTACCGGCCGCTGCAGGACATTGAGTCGCGGCAGTTGCTGTTCGACGTGGTTGGCGAGCACGGCGAGACCGGGGCCAAAGGCGTGGACTTCCATCACCACTTCGAGCGCGCCATGGGAAGCTTCATCTACGCCATCGAATACGGCATCCGCCTGCGGACCGGATACGAGCAGGATTTCTTGGATGGGAAGTACGTGCAGGGAGAGTTTGCGAGGACCGGCCAGGTCGGCGCCTACCTCGTCGACTCGTTCCCCTCGCTCAACTATCTGCCTAAGTTTCTCGCGCCTTGGAAAAAGGAGGCAGAGGAGCTTTATGAGCTCGAGCGTCAGCTGCATGTTAAGAATCTGGACAAGGGTCTGAGCAACTCGGGTTGGAACTTTAGCAAGCACATGAAGAAGTCGCCCGAGGCCCAGGTCATGTCTGAGGAGGAGCTCGCTTTCGATCTCGGAATTCTCGCCGACGCCGGCCTGGACACGTCGACAGTGGCGCTAGACTGGTTCATCGTTGCCTGGATCACCTCCGGTGGCTCGGGCTGGGTTCGCAAAGCGCAAGCGCTTCTTGACGAGGTAGTTGGGAAGGATCGGCTGCCGACGTTTGAGGACCGCCCCAAGTTGGCATACATCGATGCTATTGGTGAGTCTCTCGCTCCCTTTTCTCTTGAGCTTATTTCTTTCTTTTCCTAACACATCAACAGCGAGCGAAACGCTGCGCTGGCACCCCGTCGTGGTTGGCGGCGTGCCGCACTTCACCAAGGTCGAAGACAGCTACATGGGCTACCACATCCCGGCCAACTCGATCGTGCTACCGAACGTCTTTGCCATCACGCGTGACGAATCCGTCTTTGGGCCGGAGGTCGACGACTTTGTCCCCGAACGGTGGCTCGCCGACGAGCACAACGCCGCCAGCACCAAGTCCGAGCCATCGATCGACGCATGCGGTATGAACGTGACGGCACTCAAGGACCTCCCGCAGACGGGCTTCGGGTTTGGGCGGCGCATCTGCACGGGTCGTATCATCGCGCGCAACCAGCTGTTCATCCAGATGGCCCGCTTGCTCTGGGCGTTTGACGTCGAGGCCGGCATCAACGAGACCACGGGTCAGCGCCCCAAGATCGACCCCATGGACTGCACCGAGGGCTTCGTCAGCCTACCCAAGCCGTTCAAGGCTGAAATGCGCCCGCGTGGAGAGTGGGTTCGTCGTGTGGTTTCGGAGTCCGGCACCACCCACGACCTTGATCACGCCGAGATGTTGAACCAGGCCACCAAGGAGAGGGAGCGTTCTTAGGGGGCAGTTGAATAACATGGTGGCGTTCACACGCGAGGCCAGGCAGAGCTGGGGAAGAAGGAAGGTGGTGGGGGAATGCCGCGGGGAGGAGGGAATGGAGTGGTTGAAAATATGGAATAATTAGCAAGAGGTGGTTCCTGCCTCAACGAGGCTTGATCGATATCGTGTGGAAAGAGCGACCCGCTAGGGTTTCATTAGGCTTCCAACCACGCTGCAAACAACTGCAACTGCATTCGACTCAGGTGAGAATGGTTGAACACTCGAGCGGGGGAAGACCGCACTCTCGCGCGCAGGGGATTCTGCTTGCTTGGTTGGCCCTCCGCCTCGGTGAGTGAATGCGGGACATGAAGGGACGTGGGGCTTCCTGATCCAGATAACTATACTATGATATATTCTATCCATCCCTCCAGTCCGCACATGTGCGTTACCTGCATCTTGCTTTCTGCCCAGCGGCTGATTGTCTGGCTCGGCCCAGCCCAGGATAACTCGGATCTGGTGTTTGAACATGTACGGCGCTTCGGGCACCTACGCAGCGAGTATGAACGCCCACCGTCATGGCCTCAGGACTCATCCATTCTCGGCGGGGAGGTACCTTTCAGACGGGCTGCAACTGCCCCCGATCGCCTGCAGGGCTACCCCCAGGACGCCGACGGTGCGTTTCGGAAGCTGTGCGCAAGGGCCTGGTTCTACCGCCCTTGGAGCATACCCGAACTCGCACTGAGCAAGGACATTGTTGTTGTGTGTGGCGACCGATGATGCTTGCCGTTCCGCCGTTGGCGATGGCGCGTTTGGCCGGCGGGTCGCGCGCGGGGTCACCGAGAGACATCTGTGGTACAACAATGCTAGCCCGCTTGATGTTGAGTTCAGCCAGCCAAAGCTGCCTCTCGTGCAAGGGTGGGGGCTTGTTGACTACGCATGCCTGGATAACTGGATCTTCTGGTCGGAAGCTATCGAGATAATAGACTGGTGCAGCAGCCGTGGCGCTGCTTTTGTGGACGCATTCCCTGTATGTGTACTGAGTGGGAATAACACGGACGGATCCTCGAATTGCGCGCATCGGTAGTCGGCACAAACGACTCCAAATGTAATTAAACAAGAAATGCCATCATGTCAAGTTCAGAGAAAGCATGTCCCAGCTCAGCCCGCCGCCGCCGTCGCCGACCCTTATCGTCAAGTCGGCGATATATGATAGCTGCCTACCGCGACTTGCAAAGAGGCTTGACCGGCGGTGAACCCTCCTTTCCCTAGTCAATCGATTTACCATGTTCCTCTAGATTTTCCCCTTGAGACAAACACCAAAATCCTGCGGATCGCGTCGCCCGCTTTTATGTGCTGTGCAAATGCCTCGCCGGGGACTTGGCATTGTCAAGGCTTCTCGTCCTCTCGCCTCCCGGATATGTTGCCCTTTTCCGTCCGAATTGAGACCAACGGTCCGGGGCTCGTGAGGCTCTGCGAGATCAGCTCCTGCAAATGTATAAAATTAAACGCCTTCAACGTCGAGCATGCGCCACGCACCGCCTCCAGGAAGAAATCTGTGGAGCCCGAGATGGCGAACTGATGTTGATCAACGGCAATTCCGGTCGGTATTGGCTTGTTTACGACGAAAGGTGCCCGAAAGGAACAAATCCCGGCGGGGCTCCCCGCTTCCGCTAACTGGTGCCAGATGGAGGCCCGATCCACCCCCCACATGCAAGCACGGGACTATACCCAGTACAGAACATAGTCCCGGAGCTACAGCTGCAGCGGCTTGAAGCGCTGCGGCCTGGCCCGGCGCAAGGCTGGGTTCAGGTCTTCATCCGAGCAACACTGAGGCGGGGAGGGACAGGAGGGATGATGGGAGCCTAAAGGTGGTGAAGAAATCAAAAGCCCGTTGCTCTCCCTAGTGAAGAGGGAGAGGAGACTACCTAGATACGAGGTAACGAACGGAGGAACGTTGGGTTTCTCACGCTCAAGCTCGTCAACATCGTACTTGAACCGGCGACGCCATCGAAACACTTCAACCCGGAGTCGCCTGTGAGCATAACCCCTAAAGCCGGTGACAACCTTATCATCAACCAAGTATGGCACGCGGCAACGGTCGGCGGGCGGGGAAACCGACGACAGAAATCGACTATAGCGCGCTCGAGGACCAAGACTACCGCCATGGGGGGTCAGGTCATGGTAAACATCACCTTGCTGAACCGCCAACCTCGAGACAGGATGCTAATCTCTCCTAGAGTCTCAAGCCAGCCCTGTCAAGTGCACGAATGGTATCGAGCTTTCCGACTTCGTCCGGAACTGGAAAGGGTTGAAGTATTTCGTCTTCGCCTTCCTCGGGATGGGCCTTGCGGGGGCCGCCTTCTTCCTCGCCGTTGCTGTCGCCGTCATCGTCCGGTCCGTAACAACCGACAACACCGGCTTCGACCCAGGCCACCCCGACTTCGCCCTGTACAAGAACAGCCGCTTCAAGGAGTGCTATAACCTGGTACCCGACACTCAAAACTGCACCGCCATCCGGGCCGGTCTCCGCGCGCACTCGACCCGCCTTTCGAACGAGTTCGGCTACGTCGACAACACGGCGGGCTGGGCCGTCTACGGCTCGGCGGAACGACGTGAGAACCCGCCCATCTACGACTGGTGCCAGATCGTGAGCTGCTTCAACGGCTTCAAGATCATCCCGTCCGAAGCACGCCCGTCGGCCACCATCCTGCCCGACATCGTCTGCTGGTGGATCGTCATGGCCACTTGCGCCAGCGCCCTGTATCACACCGGAAAGCAGCTCTGGGCCGCGTACCAGTCCAAGGACAAACCCTGCGAGGGACGGCGCGAGATATCGTGGCTCGACTGGATCCTCATCGCCTACGACATCGGCGGGCCCATCCTGTTCTGGTGGGTTTCCTTCGGCCTGTTCGCGGCCGACCCGGCCCAGTCCGCCACCATCGCCCTCACGGCCTGGGTGGCGGCGTGGAAGCTCGGGTCCGTCACCAAGTACCACCCTTACTCGTGCGCGCTCCAGTACCACCCCCGGGCTAGGGTCTGGATCCCCCGCCTCCTGAACCTCATGGCCCTCCTCCAGTGGGCCGGCGGCGTGTACATCATGGTCGTCTACCTCGGCGACCTCAGCAGCAAGGGCTCGACTCTGACAAGCTACGACTGCCTCGCGTCCGGGGTGGCCGCCGCGCCGGGGTCCACCTCGTGCTCGGCCGCCGACCTCTGCTCCAAGACCCCGCTCTTCAGGAACCTCGACTTGCGATACGGAGACACCTCCCAAATCGGCGGCCGGTACACCTTACTAGCCTTTTTCTGGACCTGGACCCTGATGGCCATCACGCCCTTTATCTTCCTCCTCATCGGGTGGCTGGGCAGCAAACTGGTCGGCGACTCGTCCGAGAAGATGAAGGAGGACGCCCGCTATATATGGCGCGTCGTCAACCTGGGCCCGCACTTCTACATCGCCTTTACCACGCTCATCTGCGTCGGCTTCAGCGTGGCCTATGCCGTCCACATGCTGCAGACGTGGGACAGTACCCGCAACCGGGAGGCGCCGTTTACGTTCCACTATGAGTGCAATGCCCTGCATGTGGAGCTGAGTCCGTGGAGGAACTTTTTGGATTTGAGCGAGTATTCGAGAGCTTACCGGATCGTGAAGATGGCGTTTGTGGCTTAACGTTGATACGACTGGCCCATGGGCAGGATAGTTGAACATGTTTGCATGTGTTGGGTTATTTGGGTAGCGGGAAAATGGGTGGCGTTGTCGTCTACGATGAGTGCTTGGGCCTTCACTGAGTTGAACGAGTAGGCGGTGCAAGTAATCATAAACCTTATTGCTCAGCGAGAGTTAGCGTAATGGCATTAAGAAATCGGAAGTCATAGCCAGGTCTACAACCGTTTGCTGGTGCTGGCTAAGAATGTCACTGCCTCGTGGATACTCCTTTACCGGTTGTTTTTCAACATACATTCCCCTGCCCACGGCGAAAAGCCCATGGGTGGTATGGTACTGTGATGAGCCTGAATAGTATCGAGCTCAGTGCTCATCCAGTTTGCGTCCTGCTAGCAACGTAGTGGCTGAGCTATGTCGAGAAGGAGGCCCTCGTGTCTTTTGCATCAGGTTGTTCGGGTCTGAGTCTACTTAAGTAACGAGTTCTTTCCCTACCTAATTTTCGAGTTATAACCGCAAGAGAAGGGCGTTATAGAGGTGACGGAGGTCTCTATGCAGTGACTTGAAGGTTGGATTAATTTTGAACCGCAGGTAAAAAGTCAGTAGAACGAGCCATGCGTTGTTGTTGAGGTTACGTTCCTCTCCCCTACCCACAACACGCGACAAACCGCATCTTGTGTCAACGGGTAGTATGGTGTTATGGCTTCAGGGGTACGCGTGTACCCATTCAGTGTCAGTACTAGCGTTGCTCCTTATTCCGTCCGGGAGGCTGGTCTCTCTACGATATCAACCATTCATCTCATGTGCTAAACTTAGAATCCAAAACGGATTATAAACGGCTAGGTAACAAAGTCTTTAACTACTTTACTTACTATAGCTACCGACTACGTCTCTGATTCGAAAGCCCTCATCATCACAGTATTAGCTTCAAGTATTTTGATAGATAGGATGTTGTAGGAAATGCCGGGTGACGGTCTCTACCACTCGTTGTGACCGTACTAGGATCCCAACGGAATCGGTTTTGATTCCTTCGAGGGGTATCTCTTCCAGACGGCCTGATGCAATACTGATTTAGTTACTCCAACTCGTTTAACTACTTTCAGTCATGGCAAGGCCATACAAGTTCGGTTTAATGATTCAAACGCCACGAGATCAGGCCGAGGCGAGGGTCAACAAATGCTGGAATGTTACCCTCACTTCACCATTTGCTAGCTACCGAGGTACCTAACCCTGCCATGGTCCCAGGGCAATGGAGCATTCCAACTTCAGTTTGCCTCACCTTTGATCAATAGTTTAACCCCTTGTCATATTGATGAAGCTTACAGTCATGGTCCGTCGGTGTTGCTTGTGTTCTTTTCGCCCACCGTAACATATCGTTTCCCTTCCTGTAACTAAACCGCACGGCGCAGTCACTCCGCCATTCACTTCGATTTAGGCGGCTGTATTGATGTCATCAAGTTAGTGTAACAGAGGACAGTCATGTTCCAAGCCTCGTCGCATTGAGCAGACTCAAACCCCCCAATGGCCTCAACGCTGACATGCAGCGAGCTTCTGCCACCCCTCGCCCCGAATCCTCGACCAGTCGAGAGCCTTGATCGGCAATGTCGGGCCGCGTCTTTCGATTATAGGCAAGGACTGACGCCGATGAACCAATGGTTTGATTCACGAGATGTCATGGCAAGCCGGGGGGGAGGGGAGGAAAGAGCAAGGTTTGGCGTGAACCACAAGTCCGTGCGAGATTTGGCAGGGAGGCAGGACCCAAACAGCGCTGGGGCTCGCAACTGCCATCGCAGTGCCGGCTGCAATGGAAGCCAATTGACAGGCAGGGGAAGGAGCGGAAAGGACCAGGTCAGATCGGCAGGGTCCGCGAGTCGACGCGTTCGCCGAGTTCCTTCCAACAGTTCTTCCTCTATTCGTACGCCTCTCCACAAGAGAAAATTCTGCTCGATCGACCGCAAAGCTCCTCAAGCACAAGATGGCACGATGGCACGATGGCACGAGAAGTGGAGTGACCGGCCCGGCTAGGCTTCGCCTGGCGCAATCCGAGGCCATCTGCGCTTTGAAGTCTTAACAGGCAAATTATAGGTATCCTCGAGGTCTCGATACGATGTGGGTAGGTGCCTCCACGATCCGAATCAACGAAATCGCGGGGGGCTGTCGGGGCCAGCGGACCTCCAAAACCCGTCACAGCACCACAGCACGAGGATGCTTGCACACCCCCCTTCCCCCAAGCGCAACCTGCCGACACCTCCCTCCCCCTCTCCTTGTCCTTCTCTGCGGCTTGGGGCCCTGCGCTGATGATGCCAGATCCCACGGCCGATCCAATTGACACACTGCACGCCAAGCCGGTCTCTCTCTGCCCCGCTGACAGATGCGGCCGCGTGAATGAGAACACACACACCCGTTTCGATTGCGATGCCGTTGCGGAGATCAGGCCGCTTCCCATGAGGCCCGGTGGAGTTCGGCATCTTGACGAGTGCCTGCATACGCGAACAACCAGACTGAGCGTGGCACCTTGCAGAGACGCAGTCAACCGTTAGACCATCCCGGAAACGGACACCTGCAACCTCCAAATCGGGATGGGTGCTCGCTGGGCCCGTCCCAACTGGGCTGCACAAGCCCGAGTGGCAAAGAAACAGTTGCAGTTGCACCATCCACCAGCTATTTGCCCACGATGTCACAGCGGAACACAGCAGCGCGTGGCCGAGACTCTCGACAGGCCAACACAGCCAGGCAACAACTGCTGCTTCCTTTCTGCCAACCATGCGGCCGTGACTGCGACCCCAGCAGAGGAACAAGCACACGCGAGCGAAGGCAGGAGGACCCAGGACCCCGTCGGCCTTCAGCTTAACACCATCTCGCTTCAGACGCCCAGAGTGCATTCCACCTTCTTAGTTCGGCAATCGAGATGCGGGAGGGCGACCCGGCAGCCAATCGAGTGGGCCGGAGCAAACCGCAAATGCGCTCAGTCCACCATCGATATTGAGCGCCGCCCTTGGGGCACACCTTGCTCGAGGGCCCAGGCGGGGGTGCTGGCCAAGGAGGCAATGCAAACCTGGATCCTTCGCTTTTCCACGCGGCCCGCCTCGCTTTGGGACACACCCACCCTTCCACAGCCGTGAATCTCCAACAGCCTCGCCAGCCGACTCCGACCGGCCCGGCAATGTGGCCACTTCTCCGCACGCCGACCAGCTTTCCCCTCATCTCGTCAACCCCGCTGCTGTGCAATGTGATGGGGCCGTCTCCAACTCGGACAAACGACGACTTGACTACTGTGTAACTTCTTCCTACATGCCCCCATATCTATTCATCTATCCAGCCCATCCATCTCGGTCAGAGCAGGCGCTTGGAATGCCCCCATCTGGGCATCGGGTCCGACGCGCTGCTAAATTTACTTGGGCCAGAGCCAGAATTGCATCGCCAGCTTTCTCCCTGCAATCGAGAGTGGGAGTGGAACGAGATTCGGTAACGGCCATTGCAACGGTGGGCAAGGGGTGGAAAGGCGATGGCACCTCCTGGCAAGGGGGTCAGGGGTCCAGCCTTCCACTTTGACATTCCCGTGAGCCGTCGTGACATCGCGCCGAAGAGTGCAACGAAACCAATCACAGCTGCCGGACACACCCCCCAAACAGCCAAGGGCCAGTCTCATCAGTCCACCGAGTCCCATCTGACCCGTTGTGTTGCAGGACCGACGAGGCCGGGGAGAGCTCACCGCGTGATGAGGATGCATGTGCGAGCAGCAAGCCCGCATATCTTCCAATGAATCTTGGGTTGAATTGATCAGATTGCGGGCTCTCAACATGGCAGCATCTTGGTTCCCTGCAAACGGGCGCTGCTCCCTCGTCACGGGTACGAATACCAGCACGGATCTTGGACAACGCATCAGGAGCAAGGGTTGGCTCTCAAAACCGTTGTAACGTCCGGCTGCTGCACCTTTCCAGGTTCTGATCAACCCCCAGTTCGGTACCGGAATCGATCGCACCACCCACTGCTGCGCTGTGGTCCGAGCCCTGTCCAAGTGGACGCCTCCCAAGATCCTGCATCTTGAGGTTCTGACGAGACTTAGCGTCGTGTTAACTCACTAACGTTAGCCTGGCTGTCAACTCGGTCCTTCGTGTTACCCTGGCAGCCTGGCTCCCTGGTTCCTTCGTTCTTGTCTCTTCGCGCGGGCTTGGCGGCTCCGGTCGCATTCGTCCCATCATGATGTCAGTCATCTGTCCTGGCTCCCGACTCCAGCTTTTGATTCTGATCGGCTTGCCGATCAGCGATAACGTGGTGTGCCTGACCGACGATTGGTGATATTGCGTGACCTGCAACACGTGCGTGCCGTGACTGACGACGCCGATCGACCCAGACATCATCAAGGCTCTTGCAGCGTGTTTGGGGGCTGATATGGCGATGATATCATCCAGGCTGATCGTTGGGTGGAAAGGATTCACTCACGATGGAGTGAGGCTTCTTCCGGTAGTCCGATAACGGGGAATGATTGCCGTGAGCAGCCGCCTCAGCTTCAAACCTCAGGACAAACGGAGAAGCCAGTTTGAGTTAGTGATTTTCGGTTCCAAATTCCTTGATCGATACAGCCCACCGTTAGTCCCGAGACATCACTTTGTAGGGCTGAGACAACATAAACGGCAGATGTTTTCGAGAATGTTGTCTGCGACTCGGGGCTGACAGCCTCGAAAGCGAGAACATCGACTACCTATCAGAGTAAGGTTTCGGAAAATAACAACACAAAATAAATGAAGTGCATAACAGACCAGCACAGTCAGCCCTTCGTAATGCCATATCGCAATACATACTACAATTCCAAAGTTCCTTTTGGACGCCTGCACCGTGCAGCAGTCGCAGCCGACCCGTACCGATCCCGAGCCCTGCCGTCCACACCACTGGCGACGAGCAGACGGGCGGGATGGTACGCACACACGCCTCTGTAACTGCATCGAATCTCACAGATTTAGCAACGACCGACAGCCACCGAATCCTGATAATCCCATTAATCTAACTCGGGCTTACCAACATGCCTGGAAAACCCCCCTGGAGGGTCACACCCACAGACAGGACGCCAATAGGAATCGAGCATATTTCGAAATTGAATCAGCCAATACCGAACCGGTGAGCCTTCCCCGTCTCCAATCAGAGCCGACGACGCCTCGGCACGGGCACGTTTGTGCCGCGTGTGCGACACAAGCACACAAGCATGACGAGGCATAAGACATACACGACTTGGACGTTGGGGGCCAACTCATCGGGGATGCGGTCGGGTCATGCCGGTTTCAGTTTCGGGCTTGGAAATTACGGGAGGGTTCAAACGAAACGTCTGGACTCGGGAGAGAGGGGAGGGAAGGCAAAGTGCCCGATAGTCAGTCGGATAGTGCCCAAATTCAACCGAATCTCTCTCTCCGATCACCTGCCATAGAAGCGGCATATCCAACGGAGAAAACACCAACGGAACAGGAAGGGAGGAACAAACAACGGTAGCGAGACGGCCGAATCGAGTAACCATGGATCCCAAACTATCATCTCAGTGCCCTTCCCGTCGTCAAATTCAGACAATGAGTCCCTCAGGTCCCTACGGAAAACGCATGCAAGCACCCCAAAACAGATAGAATCTACGTGCGAAAAGCCAACACCCGAAAACGACGCGTGGAAGAAGACGCAAGCAGGTTACATCCTCAATCTGTCCAGACCGACATACATACACAGTACCCGTTGTAATCCCCCTCGAGCGCGGCACCTGAAACATGCATATCGTATGTCGCAGTCGAGACGCACTTGTCCCAATCAGTGGCTATAGGGCAGGCCGATGCCAATATCAGACTTCGGCAGTGGGCGAACAAAAGAGACCACCAGGTGGAGGTCGATCGACAACAGGAAAAGAATCAATCAACCGGATCTCTTGGAACATGCGGAGAAATGCTACCTTCATTACTGGCAATCAGAGCAGACCAGGTCTTCGCCTCCCGGTCGGCCAGGTTTCCCCGGGTGGGTTGACATATTATGACATGCTGCCCGTTCAAAACCACCGCCGGTTCCATGGTCGGTCTGGGCGCGAGGGAGAGAGAAAAAAAGAATGGGAAAACGGCAACATTGTCGATTGCGGAGACGGCAAACGGCGCCGAACCAACAAGCCTGGCCTGGCCAGTCCCCCCTCCCCTTCAAAGCGGGTGAGGGTGCGCCGCAGAGGGCCAGAGTTTGGGCGAGGTGGAATGGTGGACGGACGGGCTGCAACGTGCCGTTGGACCAAACTCGGCGTTGGTGAACGATGCTCTTAATAGCGTCAGTTATAAGTCACCGCTCTCAGAGATTCCGGGGGTTACAATGACGGTTCCGCTGGATTTCTCCCCCGGTTTGCAGGCAAACAAGGTGTAATTACATGGTAAACAATCGGTTTAGGGAGCAGGGGAGTCCTCGAGATGTGGAAAGGTTGACCCTCCCACTTGAGTTACGGGGAAGGATATGACTGAAACTGGCCGGGAGACAGAACTCAGCACAGCTGCCGCAAATATGTACTAAAGCACAGACGCCAACTCATAACTAACCCGGTTGATGTCCTGACCGTAACCTGGGTGTATGCCGACATGAGTTGATTTTGCAGCTGCAGATAACCGTTTACGCTCGTTCCTGCCTCTGTGGGTTCACAGGAGGGTAAACTGCGTGTTGCAGGAGGGTGCAGAATTCCCGAGTTATGTTCCTGCAGGATTATGACCGATGCATCTATTCGGTCATAGTTTCACCCTCGCTGGGTAGCGCCATTAATGTAGAAAAAAGGAGAGAAAATGATACGAACTTACAAACGGGACGAAGACAAGACAGAACGGACGGGGGGTCAGAGTAAGGTAAACACTGCCTTCTTCTCTCTTCACCATTTGAGCATCTCGTTCTTAACATCGACTGCTGCTTGTCTACGAGACGGACCGCAGGGGAGGGGGGGGGGGGGGTTGAACAAACATCGGCACCGGTCTCGGAACCGCACACGCAGTCCGGTCACTCGGGGAAGACCGCATTCCCCGAAAGAGCCGGTTCCGGGCCCAAGACTGTGCCACCGCACGAGGGACCCGGTGAAGCTAAGCCCGGACCCGGGCTAAACTGGGCCGATGACGGGGCTGAACGACGGGACCTTCCTTCTTGAGACTGTGGCGTATGGCTCGGCGTCTGATTAAGGTTCCGGGCCTGTCCATTGACGGCCCTTGGCCGGCTTGGGAGGGTAGGCTGACATTGCTGCTGGCGTGGAGGACCTTGAGATCTGGCATTTTGTCTTGCTGCACGGCTCGCATCATGCCAGATCCGCAGAAGAGTGAAGGACCCTGGATCCCCAAGCGTTTCTCAAGGAGGCGGGAAAATATGGGATAATACTAGGGATTGCCGGGCCTGTGACACTCCGAGAAGCATGTGGTTAGCCGAGGAGGCTCTTCCGGTGGCGAAGGACCCGGCCGTGAGGGCTTGCTCTCCTCGTCGCGACAAGGAGCCTCACCAAATCTGCGGTATATTGAAACTGCAGGCCCAGCCGCCCATTTCATTTATACCGGGATATTTTTGGTGCTTGCGGCAAGGGGCGACCGGGTCACTTTGACCTTCCCGCCGCGGAACGTAAATTAGCCCTCAGCGCTGCGCTGAACACAAAGATATTGCTCAGCATGCGGGACGGCAGCGGATTGAAGCGCGCGAGTTGCTTCCCGGATTCGCCCTGTCGGTTTTGTATTGCCGGGCTCGAGCCATGCGGGCGGGTTTATTTGCCCCATAAGCAATTTGGAATGCTGGAGACGACGAGGACAGAAAGGAGTGGAGGGCCTGTTTCGTGCAGGCGCCTTACCATTAACCGGCCCCGGGTGTGGCCTGGATGTAACCCAGGATGTTGGCGGGGATCTTCGACGGTCTGAAAGCGGTGCGACCTCGATAGACTACGCGCTTTTACCGGTCGCTTTTATTTGAGATACATGCGCTGAGCAAACAAAGCAGGCATTGTCAGCGATGGCCCCGCGAGGGCTTGATCGATGCCATGGTTAGTGAGTTGTCTCAGGGTACGAAAGAAAAAGGGTCCTCGGTTACCGGCGATAAGTCCACATCTTGGCCGGGGGTTGTTGTTGCATTAACGTGTCGAAGTCATAGGTAACTGGGGGAAATGTTGGGCGGGTTGGCTTGAGGCCGTCCTGACAGCGATCGAGCAGCATAATACCAAACGGCAGTCCGGGATAGACATGCCGCGGTGCGGGAGCCGAAAATCCCGGGGCCGGTGGGAGGGTAAAAATGATGGCGTACCCGGCCACGAGCCGGCATATGATCATTGTTGGAAACTGAAACACATGGGTGTCCCGGGGACGAGATCGGGAGCTAGATTTAGAAGCCTTCTAGACGTATTTTGATCCGCGATCTGAAACGCCGGTGACAACTGAATGGAGTCCGATGCGGGATACGGGTGCCTTTGGTCTGCAAAGCGCCGTATTGTGATGTTGCCCAGCACGCCCAGCACCCGAGGTGAGGTTACACTCTGGATCGGACAATGACGCGGGTTGACGAAGCCCGCGAAGGACGCAAACCGGTCGGAACCAAGTGCCCCGCTAGCTAGTGTAGAAGTGTCACTGTCCGCCTCGACATGCCTTAGAAGACTCCGGGGCGGTTGCTGGAAGATATCGTGGTAGTCTTCTCGTGATTCGGGCAAGCCGCGAGCCTCGGAAAAGCGGGAGTGAAAATCGCAGAGGGCTTAATACGTCTGTTATAAGGGCATGGGGCAAGGGTTTTGTTCGACATTGGCTGGGTTCTCCGCTTCCTAGGCTTCTTTTGGCGGAGCAAGACGCTTGCACGTCTGGATTGAGCGAGGACATGCAGGAGCTTTGTCCAGTCGGAAAAGCATCCTTCTTCATCTTGTTCACACCAGAAGCTGCGAGTGAGCACGCTTGTGACACTCGGCGAAGCGGAGAAACCGGGCGCACGAGGATGCAGATAGGTATCAGCCCGTTTGCATATGGTGAGGCGGCATCTTGTCCGAGAAGTGCCCCGCTGTCCTTCGAGGCACTGCCTTCTCTCATGCCCCGTGCCCCTGCAGCGAGGACGTGTCGAACACCCCAGCTTAGTCTTACATTACCATTGTGTTGGAGTTGAACAAACCTCTCGTTTCAAGCTGACTCTCAACGATGGAGCTGCTCGAGACGGAGCGTAACTCAACACCCAACCCCCAAGGGCTCGAAAAACAGGGAATATCCCCTGGTGATGGGCGGAAATGAAAGGTTCTGTCGTCGGCGAGTACGGGAGACTATCGTGACCAGAGATTCCACGATCTGAAGAGGCCCAAGAGAAAGCATGGATCGAGACGTAACCCTGTTCGCAAGGCCGCATGCTGTGTACAACCCGCAGGGCGTTTCCCTGTCCGGGAAAGGGTCTCTGACAAGACGGCGGCGTAGTTGGTGTAACGTTTTGGTGTGAGCGAGTTGAGTTCGTCGTGACTTTCGCTTGCTCGGAATTATCCGACCCTCAAGTCCATGAGCCTGGGGGGTCCAGTCATCAGCAGGGCTTTGGTTAGCAGCAAGCCGACGAGGGCTGGTGGCGTGAGTAATCTGTAAGTGACAACAATACCAGGTTCACACCGCTCGTCCTTCCGGTACCGGGCGGGAAGAGGCGAGACGACAAACAGTCGTCACCAGGGGTTTGGCTGGCCTGAGAATTAATTGCTCGCTCTCGTAGTTATCTGATCCGAGTGGCTCATGCTCGGGACCTGAGGAGAGAAATCACCCATTGTCAAAGCTTCTTCTCCCTGGTGCTGCCGCATCGGATTGCCGAGAAATGCATCGCAACGGCCCCGATCTGCAGGGAGCCGGTTTGTGTCAATCACCGCGGCTCTTCCTGTCCCACGATCGGTCCAACTCAAAGGGAAAAAAAAGCAATTTCCGGAGTCGGGATGGCCGTTTGTCGATGGTGGAGTCGACTGTTTTTTTTTTAACTCGTGTCGATGCAATGTCGTCAATCACACGAGTGGGAGCCGGGTGGGAGCGGGATGTTGCCGATTGGGAGCTCGGAAGCTAGTGCTTATTGGGGGTTGTTCAATCGGTGGAGGGAGCAATTTTGGAAATTGCATTCATTCAGTTGCCGAGGACATGCGAAGTTCGAGATGGAACTTGGTTGCTTCGAGTCCAAAACAACAAAGTAAAGTGTGATGGAATGAAGTGGGCAGGCGCAAAGCATGCTCGGCTACGGATAGAGATCAGATGACATGTCCACTTGCTGAGTCGGGAGATTCAGATCGAGGACTGGTTTCCTGATTGGGAAGACGCGTTGCAGCAAAGCTTTCCCCACACGATCAGCTCGTGCAACAGGTGGGGTTTCCAAGGTGGAGAACCCTTGCCGGTTCGTCTGGACTTTTCTGTTGCAAATCAATGACGGGAGCAAGAGCAACTCGGCAAGCCCCTTCACTCGCGCACATTCCCACACAACTTGAACACAACACACGATAATGGTTAACGTCAACTAATTTCCCAACTCCAAAAAACCCTGCGATATGTTGCGAGCACTGCCCTGACTTGCCCTGCCTCTCGAAAATTCTACTCCAAAAAAGTCGAAGGGCCGATTCAGCTTGCGCCTAAGGACAGTGCACACGGGATGGGATATTACTATGGGCCACCCCAGCTGTTAACAGAGCTTGACGAGGGCGACGCTGTGGCCGCCCGTTGGCCTTTGGTTTGTCGTCGGTTGGTGGCCGACGTTTCCGTTTGTGTTGAGAAACCGCCCAACGACTTCGCATCGACGATTTTGCGCTGGTGCAGCAGTTAACTCACTCTCGATATCCAAGATGATGCGTGCAGCATTGTGAGAAGCGAGGATAGCCCAACCAGTCGCGACTGCCCGCTCCCGGTTCGATGGGGTGCCATAATTGGCGATCGGCCTCTGCACAAGCGGCACCTGCGCCGGATCCCCATTCCGTCCGTCTCACGCTGGCACATGGGCAACCAAGATTTGCAGAGATGGGGTTGGACCTCTCAAGACCTCCACCCGGTTCCCGAGACAGGACGACGTACCTTTGTGCAGGTCGCAGGTTGCTGCTAGACAAGCCGGTCATCGGTGGCGGAAACAAAAAAAGCTTCGCCCAGCCTTACCGACGTGGCACGACGACGACATCGGGGCGTCTCTCTTTCTTCCCTCAAGCGCTGAACGGAGTTAACTCCGGGTCGAAATGAGACGGGGAGTTGCAGGTGTATTCCGTACATCAACAATGTTGGGGGATCTCAATCAAAACGACATTCGACACAGCAGAGCCATCATCGTCCCAGCGCGACCCAGCGTCGCGATGATGTCGTCCATGACTGCGAGGGTGCAGGAATTGCAACAGCAAAAGACGGCGGGCACCTTGGCGAGCTTGGTTCAGGTTCTGTGACGGTGGTGTGGAGTCGGGTCCTGGTTTGGCAAGGGGATATGTGCATCACCAAGTTCGGCCCCTGGTCCTTGTCCCTGTTGGGTCCGGGGTCCCAAGACGGGCGTCGCTCTGACCTCGTTTTTCGAAGATTCCGCGCAGGTTCGAAAACGCGAGATCATCGGCATGGGCCGGCGGGTCAACGGACGCCCTCAACAAGATCGAGCCGCAACGAAAGCTTTCTTGAACCCTGCCGTCGTCGTGTCTTGTTGAAGTTGATGACATATGATATGATTTCACCATCAATTCAACTGCGATTGAGCCGTGGCGGGCGCTTGTTTTTACATACATACTTGTCTCGAGGATACGCCAGCAGATCGACAGAACACGGCTGAGCAGCTCAACGGCTATTTCCATCCAACATACCTGCGCTCTCGCGCTTGATGGGCAAATTGCCAAGCGCATGGATTTTGATGCTCAGCAGCGTCAATTAATATACGAGTCGCTGCAGGAGTAACCTGCGCAGTCGCTGGCTAGGCTGGCTGCTCCTCGGACGCAACTCTTTTGCTCCGACGAAACGCTAACATTAATTGCGATGTCGCATCAGCCCTCCATGCATGAGATGGCAGAAGCCCTTCAGAGCGCCTCGAGACCAAACATCAGAGCACAAGTGGCAAGTTCTACCAAGTTGGCCTGCTACTCTGGACCAACCAACCCGACACGGAACACACCATCTTCGTCTTCTCTCTCTCTCTCTCGAAATGCCGCTCTTGCATTAGTGGAGCATTTTTGTGTGTTCCTGAATATCTGCCATGTGCCCCTAACGTTACCGGTCAGCCAACTCCATGCATGCGCTTTGACGGCTAGCTCCAAGCGTGGTCGAGAGAAAACAATTTAGACCTTCTGGAAGGCTGGGCAAACAGGCACGGACATTTCTTGCCCTCGAGATCTCCATTCACGAGCCGCGGGCCGGCGTGGTGGCCAGGATGTTGTTTGTGGCTTGCTCACGACCTCCTTGCTGATTCAACTGCTGAGAACAAGACTTTCTCGTCACCTCTCGGGCGCAGATCTCGCGACAGACGGATATCTGAGCAACTCCCTGTTTGACCTTGATCATGAACGCAGAGTGACCCGTGCCACAGGTGAGATTCTCCAGCCGAGCAGGGGGGGCACTGGGGGAAGGCGGGGAACACTTCAGCCAAGGCCAGCAGAGTGACACGAGGGGGTCGGGCTGATGGATACCCGGACATGGCGATGGAGAGAGAACCGCGACGACCAAAAGAGGCGGAAAGGACCAGCTCCCAAAGCTCGAAAAGGCTTAGAGCCGACTCCTGCGTTCATGCATGCATGCAACGCACAGACAACAGCAAGCTCAGAACGGAACAGTCGGACGGTGGATCACTCAATGCCGGACAGGCCATTGTTCGAGAAAGAGAAGCCAACTCGCCAGCCCGGCCTTGACCGCCCTACCACCCCAGCACGTCAGCAGCAGCCCGGCGGGGGCTAACGTGAGAATGTGGGGGGACATCTGGCGGAATCGGAGGACCTTGAACAGCAGAGGCCAGAGAAGACTCAACGACATCACAAGTACATACATACACACAGGAACAGAACATGACGGAGAGCCGATCACTTCGGCAGGCTACGCACAGCGGCCCAAATGCGACCTCAGTCCCAGCAATTGGAAACATGCTGCTCCGAGGACCGCGCCGTTGGCAGACATGGTGCAGGTGTCTGCGGGGAGGAGCGGAAAACCAACCCCTGGTACTGGATACCTGGTCGCTCGGAGCTTTCCCAGGCGCTATTCCCAGACCAGCATGGGCCATTGGTGGCCGGTGGACCCCCCAGCGGTGCCCTTCGCTGGTGGCGCTCTCCAGGCCGACTTCCGGCACATTTATCCAGAAGGGTATCGTCATCTTGGCGCGTACTGGGTACCTCCCTTGCACGACAAACCGCTTGGGTGCGCAGGGCGACTTCTTCGGCCTCGAGCGTTCCCAATGGCTGTCTGCTTCAAGATGCCCGCTCCGTTCATCCAAACGCGGTTGCTCTCCCGGCGGCCGGTTTTGTTGTATTGTGTGTAGTTAGTTATGGTCAACAGGGTGCGCCAACGGGAGGGCCTTCGGGACGCGGAACAGGCCTCGCCATCCATGATCAGAGAAACGAGATTCAGGACCGCAAACGCAGCCAAGCACTTCCCGTCTGTCAGTCAACCACCGCGCGGCGTGGGACCTTGACCTACCCTGGTCCGCCCTGCTCTCCCTTTCCGCACCCCTTCCCTGCACTTGGTCGGGTGGTCTGCCGACAGCAATGACCGGGGTGGGTGAGAGCAACTGTTCTGCCGTCCAGGGCCCATGACGGGGTGCGCTCGCAGGCCGCGAACACCCAGGAAACCCCCCCCCCCCCCCACCGCGTTCGCGCATCGCCGGCCACCTTGTCTGGATGCCTGGATGGAGGAGGGCCCTGAGTGTCAAGGTTGAGGCCCGGTGTACAGGGGCCCCCTGGCGAGCCTTGTTGTTGAAAGAAACGGCCGCCCCCAGAAGCGTTCTGACATTATCCTCGCCGTCAATCATATCACTGGCCCTCAATTCTGTTATTGACGCCTCTCCGTTCCGGAGTGGACAACGGCACTGGCTGGGTGGCATTCCGAAGCTCCTGTGCTCCTTTTTGTCGCGGCTCCGCTACAGCTTAACATGCTGCGAGAGCTATATCTGATCTACACATCACTTCCTCCCTCCCCCATTTAATTCATCCCATCTTTCGCAGTGCAGCCGGCCCCAGAAACCAGTCCCAGTCTCTCCCGGATCACCCCCTGCCTCGCGACCGCCTCCTCGGAGACAAAAAGGCTAGACTTTTCACCCACCACACGTCAGACACGGCATTCCGCTCCTCGCTTGGTCTGTTCTGCAACAACCTGGCGAAGCTGCAGCAGTATTCCCTGCCTTGACCCTGGCCCTTGCTCACTGCCCCTCCTTTCCGCCTCCAAGCATTCAAGAGTGTCTGCCCCCCCGGAGTTGTCTCCCTCGAGCTACTCGCGAGTGAGCTTGGTAATTTTAGACGGTTTTGAGAAAGTATCTGGGGCTCTTACTATCTCAAGTCAACAGCACCCCAGCGCTATCTTCACCAGCGCCCCCACCGCCCAGCAACCATCACCTGCGTTCCGGCCTCGACATCAAGAGCTTAGTGCAAGGAGAAAGGAAGAAACTGGAACACACAAAAAGAAGAGCAAAGGAGTTGGAAGAACACGGCTTGAAGTATCTGGGCATGCGTGAGTGTCAGAAGAGTGGCGACGACATCCTGGCACTTACACCTGAAGTCCGCTGCTCGGCTCGATCCACCCACTCCGGCCGCCCTCGACTCGCTGTAGCCCGAGGACTGCCGCAACGCAGCAGCACCTTGCATCCTGCAGACGCCTAAAAACGCCCCGCCACCAAAGACATTCTCCGCCGCCCTCCCGGCTCGCACTTTGGCGACTGTGTTCTCGACCCGGCCACCTCCCCCACAGGTGCCGGCTTGCCCCGCCCACTGAGACCGAAGCTCCCGGTGACCAGCGAGCCAGCCAGAACCGGCTGCTGCGCTGCCAATACCCGGCCGACCTCAGCACCACACCTCCTGCGGACCTGCATCACGTCTGCTGTCGCTTACTTCGGTCGGTTCCTTTTACACCCACCCCCCATCGAAACATCGCCCCCCCCCCCCCCCCCCCCCCCCCCCACCCCCTTCACACTCGACTTCCTTGCTTAAACCATCCTCCGCCTCTCACTCTGCTAACTGATTCCTTTAGAAGCCTTCCGTGTTTCTTCCACTGCACTCCTTCTTCGTTCTCGTTTGGTTAGAGCATCCAACAGTAGGGTCCTTCCCACGGGCGAAGATAGCAATACTTCGGCTGCGTCTGCCGGGCCCACCGTCTGTACAAGGGATCCGGCAGCCTTGTGTTTTGACATAACCCTCCTTGAGAACCTCACCACAAATTACCCACACAATGATGTCCACGTTGGGACAGGGTGATTTTGAGTTGGCGGTACGGCAGCAGCCCAAGTATGCCTGTGTGGCCATCGGTAAGGGTAAAGGTAGCCCTCCTCGTTGATGTCTTCCTCAGTTTGCCTTTTGGGCTCGACCAGCTGACACGCTAAACAGAGAGGAAACCGATCGATCCGCCGCCCATTGTTCAGCTCATGGTCAACCCCAGAAAAGATCCAGGGAGAACTTTCCTCCAAAACCCATACCTGATCCTGACCGCCAGGCTCATCCGCAAGGGCGACGAAGACCAAGACGAACAAACAGGGCCGAAAGAGAGCGACTTGACGGGCACATTGGTCTCATCTCTCTACAGCCTCAAGGACACGGACAACAGCCAAGGCGGGTTCTTCGTGTTTGGCGACCTGTCCGTCAGGAGAGTAGGCACCTACCGGCTCGCCTTTATCCTCTACGAGCTGAGGCTGGCCGAGAAGGAGTGCTGGCTCCTGTCCCGCACCGTCTCCGACCCATTTGTAGTCTACGCAACCAAGACCTTCCCCGGGCTCGCCGAGTCCACCTTCCTCACCCGCTCATTCAGCGACCAAGGCGTGCGCCTCCGCCTCCGCAAGGACTCGCGCACCGTCTCCACCAAGAAACGCACCATCAGCCAAGCCGACCAGATCCGCGCTTCCCAGGGGATACACGGCTACCTCCCACATGACAACCACGACCTCAGCCCCAACGGGCACTCCCCCCACCACCTCCGCCGCCTAAGCTCCCTCCACGACCAAGCCCAGCTCGACCGCTCCCGCAGCTACTATTCCGAATCTCCCCAGATGCGCGCCGGCGAATACTCCTACGGCTACACCCCCTACGACGACCAGAAACCACACAAACGCGCCCGCATCGACGGCGCCTCCCCCGACAGCCCACACCCCTCATCAGCCGGCGGCGGTGGCGGCGGCGGCGGCGGCTACGAGACCGACACCACCGCGTACCACTCCTACGGGCACCACGCGCACCACGCGGGCCCGCGCACGGTACCAGACGCCCTCGGCTCCATCTACCCGCTGACGACGAGCGGGTACGCGGTGGCCCCGCAGCCGGCGCTGACCGGCCTGCCCATGCCCTCCCCTTACGCGTCCATGCCGCGGCTCGACACGACCCACCTCCCGCCGCACTCGCCGGCGGGCGCGCCCGGGTCGGCCGCCTCGTCGGCCTTCTCCCCCGGCACCATCGGCAGCAGCAGCCGGCGCAGCCCGCCCGGCACCGCGGGCGGCGGCGGCCCCTACGGCCCCTACGCGGGCCACGCCGCCGCAGGCCAGGCCATGTTCACGTCGCAACCAACCAGCTTGCCCTATCACCCCGCCGTCGCGCACGGTCACCCCGGGGCTGCCGGGCTGGGGATCGCGGTCGGGCTGGACTTGGATGAACGCCATTAGAAGAGGCGGCGCGAGGCAGACAGGCTTCTTGAGATCCGGCTGTTGTCCCGGACGGCGGCTTGCTTGTTGGCGGGGGCGGGAAAGGCGTAACTTGCCTACCTACCTGCCCGTCTGCCTGGCTATTTACCTTGCGCGGCCGTGCTCTGTGTAAAATACCATGGATCCGAAGAGGTCGCGCAAGACACGCAAAGGCACGGATGATGCAGGGTGTTGTTCAATGATACCTGTATTTTGCTTGCTCAGGGTTATTATTATTGTTGGGTGGTTCGGTGTGACGACGGCGGCTGCGGACGGTTGGGTTGACATTCCTTTACACACTCTCTCGTTACCTATTATTCCCCCATACCATACCCACTCATCACATTTCATCGTTTATTTTTTTCACGGTCGGAAGGCAGGCAAGGCATAGAGCGCAGTACTCAGAGTGATATCCCTGGATTAAGGCCGGATTAGGCCGGACTGGACTGGACTGGAACTGGGTGGTTTTTTTTGTTATTGCTTTGCTCGTCCCCCTCGTCTATCTCGACTACCACCACTCCCTCTCTATCGTTTCCCTTTTTAAACACACATCCTCCGCCCCCCTCTTCAACGGTGCTGCGGGAAAATGCGACGGCGGCACGGATATATGAGATACCCTTTGGAGGGGAGGTGGCTTTTGACTGCAAAACAGTTCCCTAGGTGGTTGTTCCGGGAATGTTGGCTGGTCTGGGTTAGGTTCATAGTGATAATTTCTGTTGTTACTACTACTCGTGCTCTCGATGTTTGTGACTGCTCGGCTCGGGCGCTGTGTGTGTGTGTGTATGGCATAGCAAACATACCCCAAGGGGGAGAGGGTCTTCGTTAGGCTCAGTCCCCGGCCGGTCTGGTTGGTGGGAAACGGCGCAAGATGGTTTATTTATTCGTCTGATCATAAACGAACGTCACTTGGGGCGGAACGAAAGGGGGGGCGAACAGTTTGGCCCTGTCACAGAGCAGGTGTGTTTTATAGCCAACTCGGCTGTTCCGGGGCGTGCTGTACCAGTCTTGGGCCAAAGCTTTTAGGTTAGATAGCGGGTTGTTTTGGGGCGTTTAAACGAAGGTAGCAGTGTACGGAACTGCTCCGGAACGTAAATCGTCTTCGTCGCTGTATGTTCGGTGACGCAAAGCTTGCCGCCCAACGTTCCACGAGCCCTGCGCTTCCCGACTCGAGACCATGGCCACATCACCATTGCCGTGGATTGATGCGGAATCCAATAGTCTCCCGCTCTCTTTAGTCCTGATATATCCGGGGCTCGAGCCGATTTTCGGTTCAGAGAGATGACCCATTTCGGTACGTCGCGCGGGATCCGAGCAGTCCAAAGACATGCGATCGTTTCGGTGAGCAGCAACAGGTCCCCAGTATTCCGCACTATTCCCCCTCTTAACAGCCCTCGACTTCCCTCTCACCAACCCGTTAACCACCCCCCTCCCAATCTCACATCCCTACCCCCACCTCGCCCCCAGCGCCTCATAAGCCCCACCCTCGACGGGCAACACACTCCCATGCCTCAAATTCCTCGGAAACGCACCCCTGTTACTCGCCGTCCAGCCACTGTTACTCTTCGGGTTGGTGCTCTCGAACGGACGGTACCCATCCTCGCCATAAAAGTCCAACAGCAGGTGCACCTTCCCAGGGTCCGTGTTGTCTAGGTATGCCGCGGGGCCCTCCACGCCCTGCTGGATTATGGCGCCGTCGCCGCCGGGCCGGGTCCAGGTGCCGAAGAGCCCGTTCTCGGAGACCTCGACGAAGACTGTCTTTCGGGTCTCGTCTTTCATGAAGCGGAGGAAGGAGGTTGAGTTGGTGCCGTCGAGGGGGACGAAGTTCAGGTCGATGATGTTGGTCGGGTTCTTGTCGATGAGGGTCTGCGGGGCGGTGAAGGTTTTGAAGTCGCTCGTGTAGGCGTAGCGGATGCGGATGTTGGAGGGGGAGCCGGTGTGTCGGGGATCGGAGGTGGGGTACTAGAAAAGGGGGGTGAGTGTTCTGTTTGCATTATGATATGTAAGTTATTCGATGGCTTCTCACAAATTTGGACGCCCAGTGAACCAGGTATTGCTCTGCTATAGTTAGCCTCACGCTCGCTAGTCCTTACCCCGAGACAACATGCCTTTTGCGGGATCCCAGATCGCCTCTGGGGCCCATACCATGCCGGCAGTGGCATCTTCCACGACGACAAGCCTCTCGTTCCCCCAGTTGATCAGGTCAGTGCTCTCCCAAACAAAGATCCCTCTCGAACCGGTTCGCTGTGCTGCATCCCATGTTGTCTGTCCAAGCGTCAGGATGCTGATGAAGTGCGATCGAACCCATGTGATGGCCCCTCGAAGCCCAACCCACCTTCCCAATGTTCAAGTCCGTCCCTATTATGTACCACTTCTTTCCAGCTTCACTTCCACCTCCCGAAATAATGGTCGGGTCCCGGACACCCCCCGTCCCTTTGGTCGGCCTTATGACGGGCGAACCCCTGTTCAGAGCCCGGAAGAAGAGAGGGTCGTTGCCATTGCTGAGGTAGAAGTATACGTAGGGGTCGGCCCCAAGGAAGAACACTCCCAAGTATCCAGCCAAGTTTGGGTCGGCACGTTTGGCCACTTGACCACTGTACCCCGCAACGTCGATGGCAAGCCCAAATACAAAACTCGACCATAAGGAAAGCAAGGTCACGAAAGTGACCAGCGTTCCAGGTCTTATCCACGCCATGGCGAAGACGTAGGAACCGTAGGGTTCCGAGGGCGTCCGACCGGCACGGGATTACTTGGAACCAGAGCCGAGTACCGGGGAGAGGGAAGGTGTGGTGGCTGCAAGGCCGGGTCGATCTTGGGCGGCAACGCCTCATATATCTTCACCGCCATCACCGTCCAGACAAGCAAGTAACACCGAGGCCGCACGCCTTGTTGCCAAACGGCTTCCCCACACTCGCTTGTCCCACCACGGTTGCGTTGCATTTAGGCTTAAACTGCCCAGGGGTGTGCTGCACGTCGCTGGCTAAATCTCGACATATTATTTGAGCGCATACCGGCGAAAATCAAGAAGAGCCGCCGAGGTGGGTGGTTGTGTCGCAATAACATCTTGATGTGTCTGTCTGGAGCCGAGCATGGTGATGATGACCCAACTTCACCACCCTTGGCGGAACCGGCCTGGCGGCGGATTTGTGGAATAATTATGGTTTCGGGCCGGTGGAGGTTGTATTCGCAGCTCGACCGAGGTCCATGCTCCCATACCCCGGAGTCATTGCGGGGATCGGCAGTTGAATGCCCGAGAGGTTGTGGTGTTGATCAAGTCGGCAGCGGAGTTGTGACCAGCTTTAAAGGGGTAAAATCTGGAATGGGTCTCCAATGTCGACTGTCCCAACTCGAGACCAGTTGAAGCTCGTCATGAAGTTGGTCAATCCATGATTCTTGACAAAGCTTGACGTCTAGGGCATTGGTTAACTAAGCTCTTCTTCCAACTTGGAATGATTGTCCGTTGTCGATATCAAGCCTATTTCCCTTCCGGTTTTGCCCTTGGCTTTGTCGAGAACTGCTTGGAAGGCCTGCAAACGGGTTTCGAAGGCCAATTCCGAAATGGCTGAGTCTTGCGAATCTATAAGGGCTGATGGATTAAAGTTGTCGAGAGTCGCAGGCTCATCATCGATAGGTTCGGCCATCTCGATATCCCAGGGTTGAGGCTCATGTACCCCAACTTCGATGGCTTGAACACCCAATTCCGGACTGGCGGCCGACTGTAGATGGAAATATCGGTCTGACGATTCTAGCAACTGGCTGTGGTGGCCCGGCATAGGCTCATTCGCGGAAATCTGCGAGAGATGGGCAGCATTGCTGGCCGAGGAAACGGTAGCCTGACCCTCAAGGCTGATGATTGTATTGGCGTGGTGTCCGAACCGCCCTTTCATGGTGTTGTCGTGCCGAAATGTGACTCCTGAGCAATACGGCGAGAACAGTCGCGCGATTGTGATGCCTAGCAACAAATAATTTTAGTCCTCGTCGACCGATACGTCCTCGGCGGGATCGAACCTTCACGTAGCCATCGACGGACGTCGACGGTGCATGGCCATACGTCTCGCGGTTTGAACGTCTCGACAAGGTGGCAAAGCTCCGGGTAGGACGCATGGCGAGAATACGGGAAAGTGACAACGTTTGGGAGCACTTCAGCATTGTTCCTCAAAGGCCGTTCGCGCAATCCGAGTTTGCTAGTCAGTCCATGCAGGCCGTTGACAAGGTCTGTCTCGTTGTTCTCCCGGAAGGCAGCTCTCTCCAGGTCAAGTGGGACCTTCCGGCCGTTGACGATAGTGCTGAGTAGGAACTCACTGAGCTGTTCCCGCAGGTCATCAGAGATATGATCAACATCGTCGAGACTATCAGATTAGTAGGGCATACAAAGGTAACAGAGGCTTGGCTTGGCTTACGCTTCAAGGAGCGACGCAACGTCGTCCGGGGAGAGATAATCCAGCTCCGCTTCCCTCTCCAGATCGTCTCCCCCTCCTCCAACGCCGATTTCGGCGACATCTTGGCCGCTGGGAAGGCGCGTGATGATGGGTCGAATCCATACCACGGGGGAGTTCTTCACCGTAGCACAATAGTTCCCCTTTTCGCAGCTGTGAAGCTTGACGGTCTCGTCGCCGGTCAGGCAGCCGGGATGGTGGGTGTTACCGCACATAAAACCTACCAATGCAGGAGCCTCTGGTGTAAGGTGTGAGGAGGGCGCGAACTTGCTGCCGGAGTGCGTGGTCATGAGAGAGCGAAACATGAGCATTTTGTATCCATCGACGTGGATCTAGCCATGTGTGATTAGACATTGCCGCTATACGATATCAAGCCCGCGTACCTTGGACTTTAACGCTTTTGAGAGAGCAATCCAGACTTCTTCGTACCTGTGGAGCAGTCAGAAGCGAATTTGATGAGGGTCAGCACACAGAGGAACTCACCCATACGTCCAGGCTTGGAAATGGAAGATGGTATCGGCAGGATACTTGGAGACCTTCTGGAGGAGCTCGCTTATTCCCTCGGCCTTAGTAGGGAATTTGATGTCGCCAGTGAAGGACGTATCGAGGTAAACCGTGTCGAGTGTCTTAAGACCAGAGGAATACTCGATCAGAGACGGCGACCTTGCAACTGCATTGACAAACCAAGCCTCGCTCCTGATATCCCCCGTGTACAGTACGGCTTTGCCTTGGCCCTCGAATACTGAGTTCTTGCGTTAGTATATTCTCAACTTATCTCACACACGTTGGGTGCTTACGGAACATCACGGCGCCGGGGCAATGGTTTGCATCGAACAGGGTGACCTGAATGTGGTTTCCAGGTTCGAGTTCGAGGAGTGTAGGGGTCTCCAGGGGTATTGGTTTCTAAACAGTATGAGTGGCAATGCAAGACTTGTGTGTACAACTAATGGTGCTCTCACGAGTAAGTTCTTGAGATGGCGATATCTCTGGACGCGAGCCTCTAAGATGCCGCTGGCATAGTTGATGCGGCAAGGATACCTCTCAAGGCGCAGGAGCATCTCCTTAGTCGCGGCCGAGCAGTAAACGCTTCAAAACACGTCAGTAAGCCAAAGCATATATATACATTACTTGGGGAACTGTGCCGTTGCTCGTACAATGGTGACCGAAGAGACTCTAAACCAGCGAGATGGTCGCTGTGAATGTGGCTCAAGAAACAGGCTAGAGGAGGGCGAACCTCTGGGTGTAAGCGGAAGAAGTCGACTGCAAACTGATTAGCCAAAGGAATATATGGTGAATTTGGGAAGATGTCCATGCCTTACCTCTGATATCGGGAAACTCGGCCACAAGGCCATTGAAGGTTGACATTGTGCACTAAAGCATTTATGCTCCCTCCCGGTCACGAAACAACGAACAATGAGTTTGGCGCACTCAGGGACTAGCAAGAGGTGGTTGGAGAGCGAATACTGTATAACTAATGGTCATTCATTACGTTGGGTGACAAAAAGTGAAAATAACGGAGAGTTGTGTGGTTGAACAAGGAAAGAGCTCAAGGCAGCAAACGATGAGAAGGGCCCCTCAGTTCTGGGACCTTGCCTGAAAAGGAAGGGATGGAGAGGTTATCACTGTCAGCTCCACCAAACAGTTTTCCTCTCAGTGTTCGGTCGTCCACTCGAGATTAGGTCCTTTTCCATCTCAAAAACTTCTAGACTACCTATACAATAGCCATTATCCCATCACCCACATCTTTCGTCCGCAATTGCCATTATTTCCCCTTCGGATTAGGAAAAAGGATGGCTCTCGGGCATTCCACACCCACCACCAGTCAGCACCCTAAACTTGATTACCGAGCCCGTCAGAAGAGCCATCAGCTTTCGCAACGACCAAACACAGATTACAAATTTACTACCGAATTATCGACCAATCGGGATATCAAGCCACCAAGCGAAATCGATGCAAATGCTAAAGATCAGCAACGCAAGATCTGGTGGAGTGCTGATTGATCGATCGGGGCGGCCCGAGTGGTCGGGTCCATGGTGTCTCCCCACACTGAGCCACTGAGAGTGACGTTCTTGGCGAGGCCACCCCTTGTTCTCCCTGCATGCTCGACGGCCCAGTCTCCGGTTTCACACTTCCAGGTTCCTTGAGATGACCAGTCTGCTTCGGGACGAGGGGGGCGGAAGAACCAACATGCCTCAATGCGCTTCTCTTCCATCCAAAGCCTTCTCTTCCGGCTAGTTATTGTTAGGCTCGCCAATTGTGCGACCAACTGATACAAACCCGAACGTGTGCAGCTGAGCTTCGGTACCGAGGACGAGCTCCTCAACGCTTGTCCCACCAACCTAACCTTGGCCATGGTCACAGGGCTGAGCTCCCTACTGGTCGAGTCGCTGACCCCAGGTCGAATTGTTGCCGCTGTCTTTCTCTTCACCCTCAGCTCCTTTATCGTCGACTTCACATGGAAGCCCCGGTACAACAACTCGCTCCCCAGAGTCGGATGCGGTAACGGTCTCTTGGGGACCCTTCAAAACTGGTTCTACTTCGTGACACGCTATCACTGCTGGGTTTCTGAAGGTTACGAGAAGGTGCGTTTCATCCTGACAACAACAATTACATCCTCAACTTCCCACAATATTGACATGGCATCATCATAGTACTCCAAAGATGGCCGCGCCTTTCTCGTCCCCTCGGCCCCGAGCCGTCCGCAAGAAATCGTCGTGCCCCGCCCCCAGACCTCTTGGATGCTCGAGCTCCCTGATCGCGTCCTATCAACGAAGGAGGCCCACCGAGATGCCCTGCACAACGACTACCAGTTCTTCGGCGTCGATGACCAGTTTCCTATTCAAACGATCCACAAACACCTGGCTCGCAATATCGCGGGGCTCATCCCTGGTGTGCAGGAGGAAGTCCACGGTGCGATAGATGCCACATTTGGACACGATACGGAAAACTGGAAGTCGTTGAGCCTGTGGGAGGCTTGGTTAGGGATCGTTCCGCGTGTGACGAACCGAATCGTTGTCGGGGCCCCCCTATGCCGAAATGAGGAGTTCCTCAGCGCTCAAGTCGCCTTCGCCGACGATGTCGTCCGCAACAGTTTCATATTGGACATGTTCCCCCGCATCTTCCGGCCGCTCGTCGCCCCATTTGTCGTTCTCCCCAACTGGTGGCACTGGCGCAAGTCATACCTCCTCGCCAAACCCGTCATCGAGCAGCGCCTCTCCGACATGACGCGCAAAGCCTCAGGGACCGACGCCGCCTACGATGACTGGCAACCGCCCGAGGACATGATCACCTGGCTGATCCGGAAAGCCCAAGCGGACAACCTCGGCGCCGAGCTCAACGTGGAGATGCTCTCCAAGCGCCTCCTCCCGGTCGAATTCGCCGCCATCCACACGACGGTCATCACCGGCTTCAATCTTCTCCTCGACCTCCTCGCCTCCGACCCCGCCCTCGGATACCTCGACACCATCCGCGAGGAAACCGCCCGCGTCTTCGCCGAGGAGAACGGCGCCTGGACGAAACAGGGGCTCGCCCGCCTGCACCGCACCGACAGCGCCATCAAGGAGAGCATGCGCTTCAGCCACTTCTCCCGCGCCCTCACCCAGCGGAAAGTGGTTGCGCCCGGGGGCGTGACCAACCCCGCCGAGGGCTGGCACGCGCCCTACGGCGCCCTGCTGATGCTGGACCTGGCGGGCACCCACCGCGATCCGGCGCTGTACGACGAGCCGGACAGGTACGATGCCTGGCGGTTTTCGCGCGAGAAGGAGGCCTACGAGGCGAAGGCGGCGGGTGAGAGGGGGGATGCGGAGGAGGCGATGCGGATTATGCGGCTGGGCATGGTCACGACGAGTCCGGAGTATTTGCCTTTCAGCCATGGGAGGCACGCGTGGTGAGTTTCTGAGTTCTGACGTCGAATGAGGTTGCGCATGTTGCTGATGGTTGGAACAGTCCTGGGCGGTTCTTTGTGGCGCATGAGCTCAAGATGGTCTTGGCTTATCTGCTGCACAACTATGATATCAAACCCTTGGCTGAGAAGCCGGAGGGGATGTGGCTTGGGTCGAATCTCATACCTGCGGTGCAGACCAAAATCGAGATCAGGAGGCGGAAGGAGACGGTTTGATGTGTATGTATATGATGTATAGTGTGATCGGTAAACAAAGTGGCATCGGTGGACGGGTAGAAAGGATAGACAGCATACAGCTTGAGCCCTTACTATGTGTTCATTGACATCTCAGTGGTAAGCTAAATACTGCTGCGCACAGAATCTTTTCACCAACAATCATTGCAGATGCCTGCGGCTAGGTGTACTACCACCTCTGGGTCCTATCGGCAGGCCCATTTCACTCTCACATAAGTGACAGCTCCTCTCCTTAGTCTCTAAACTGCTCTATCGGCTTATACCTCCAATCCGAAAAGTACGCCGGCGTCGACCCATTGCCGCCATTGGTTGTGGCATATATGCCCAGCAATGTCCCTATCAACCACGTCAGCCAGTCGCCCACTCCTCTAGGATAGGGGGCGGTCGTCGTCGGACAAGCAACCGGGTGAGCCGCAAACCCCGACAGGGAAACAAGAAAACGCAGGCAAAAAAAGAAAGAAACTCACCCGTAAACCCCCAACTAACCGCCTCATTCGAAACCTCCATCACCACCCTCCTCTCCGCCCTCCGCCCCTCCGGCCCCACCCCAAAAGCATAATGACTCGCATTACACGCCCTCACCTCCAGCACCAACCCCCCATCCCGCCACCCCTCCGGCACGGGGAACGCCACCGCCGCCGGCACCGCCGTGTACGACTCCCCCCGGAACCGCACATGCGGCACCAGCTCCCCCGCACCACCACCACCCTCTCCCCCACCATCAAGGGGGAGCAGCACAACCCCCAAATCCAAATGATGATTCTGCGTCAGAAACGCCGTCACCCCCGCCTCCTCGCCCTCCACAACCGGATTAAACCGCAGCGTCGCTGAGAAGGAAAACAGCGTGTGCTGCTGGCGCCGCGCGATGAAGGTCTGGCCCGCGGGGCCCGCGTAGTTGCCGTTGAGGGCCGTCAGGTTGAGGCGGGAGGGGGTGAGGCGCAGCGTGTTGGGGTGGTCTGCCGGGGAGGCGGTGTAGGAGGTGGCGATGGGGTAGCGCCAGTGGGTTAGGTGCGCGGGGAGGGGGTGGTGCGGGGGGAAGGTGAGGTGTTCTTCCTGGGGGAGGGATGGCGAGGTGGTGGGGGGGGTGACGAAGGGGCTGTTTGAGAAGGGGGGGGGGGGTGTTAGTTGTTTTGTTTGGGTGGTGGAAGGGGGGGAGGGGGTGGAGATGGGAAGGTTGGCGGCTTACCCTACGCCGCGAATGTCTTTTTGCTCGGGGGGCATTGGCCAACCGCTCATCTTGCCGGATATGGGGGTGAATGTTGGCCATTCGCCCTCGGGCCAGCTGACTGCGGTCATGACGGTCTCGCGGCCCATGGGGTAATGGAGGTATCCGGGCCCGGAGCGGGTGGACAGGGCGACCGCCCACCTAGGAGTTGCTATTAGCATCTTCCCAAGACTTCTTAGAGCTTTGATAGGGCTCTCTCTCACCAATTTCCGTTGCTGTCGTGGAATAAATCAGAATGGCCAACAGTTTGGACTCGGCCATGGTCAGTATCTTTTCGTTCCGCATAGGGCTGACAATCTCACAGTAACTCGTCGTGTTGGCATTGGTCAACACTGGGTTCCCGGAATAAGACTCATAGGGCCCAGATAGCTTCTTTGACCGGGCCATGGTCACCATGTGATCCACTCCGGTGCCCCCTGGTTCCCGTTAGTTTGAAATAGGTGTGCTTGGAGTGCTGGCTCACCTTCGGCAGCCAGCAAGTAATACCAGCCGTCTTTACGGTATATGTGCGGCCCTTCCGGAGCCTAAACCTAGAGTCAGGTAACGATTCCCCAGTTTCGATAGAAGACATACCATGCCGCCGGTCCCGTTCCAGATGATCCGCCATTCACCAACTGCGCCCGTGTCAAGGTCCACCTCGGCCTGCTGGATGTACGGACTTTGAAGGTGAGCATGGAACAATATCAGCAAAGAACACGAACGGCTTACCCAACCTGCCAAGCATGAGCGCCAGTAATGTACGCCTTTCCTCCTTCCCAAAAGGGTTCCGTGTCGTAGCCGGTGAAGTTGAAGTGGACGGCATTCGACCACGACTCGGGATCGTAGGGGTCCTTGGCCTTGAAGATGATCTGTAAGTAGGAGTCAGCTTTCGACTGTCAAGTTTACGGTCAGTAGCAGTCCCGCACGTTATCCCATCTGGAAGAATCCGCCTGGGGCCGGTCATCATCCACCAGTGTGGTGACCAGCCAGAAAGTATCATCATGGAATCTCAGGGTTGGTGCCCATATGCCGCTGTAAGGGCTTAGCCATGGCATTCATCAAAACCGGGAGCTGGGCTAGGTAGTTACCTAGTCGACCGATTGGTCTCAGCCAGGCGAGGAAGCTGTTCCTTCCGATTCAGCACATGGCCGATCAACTTCCAGTTCTGCAAGTCCTTGCTAGCGTGGATTGGGATGCCAGGGAAGGCATTGAAGCTTGATGAGGCACAGAAGAAGGTATGGTCATGCTCAGGAACATAGATACAGCTCGGATCTGGGTAGAAGCCGGGGAAGATCGGGTTGTAGAAGGTAGAGTTCCGAGAATGCCCCCGTGAGGCAGATGCACAGGCCGAGAGGCCTAATAGGAGGGAAGCGAGAAACATGGCGCGAGGATGAGATAATCTACACCTCTTACTTGTTCACACATGGTTGAAGCAAAGGCTCACCGTCAACTTTATGTACATACTAAGAGGGGCCTTCCCGAGAGCCCGGTAGCCGGCCCCGCAGACGGGAGGTATCCCATGTCTTTACCCGGAGTATAAACAAGGCGGGCTGGCTGCCCCCGGGTGGAAATAGCCCGAAGTTGGAGGCATATTGTGGAGGTCACGGTTGAATTTATGCCGATCTTGGGGCTCTTCAAGCATGGTGCCGAACCCGCTGGTAGTTCTCTTGAAGGGGAAAGTGAATGAGAGAGTGAGAGAAGTTGGAGTCAATTAATTAATGGTCGAGTCTCTTCCTGAAGATGATGCAGTAAACTACCTTAAGTAGAAGACTGACTTGAGGGTGCGAAAAACCCTACATCCAAGTTAAATAAATGACCAATTGTCTCCAAATTCTAAGGGCAATTGCGCGATGATAGCAAGGTCCAAGGTGTTTACAGTGATGAGAGAGAAGGTGTCGGGGGTGAGAAGAAGGCACCGCTGCACAGTGTCAAAGTTGAAAGAGGGGTCCACTCAGGGGCATATTTTTGAGGCCCGGCACGTGTCCGACCGCCCAAGGTGTGGGCACTGTGGGCCAGGATCGCAACCCCACCAACTCACTTCAGCGCAACAAGCCGCCAACCGTCAGGGTCACTGGAAAGGCAAAACGCAACACACGCAACACGCCAGTGCACGCTCAACACAACCTTGGACCTGCAACTTCACCCGTCGAACACTCACCAGATCCCAACAGCACCGAACGAAACGAACGACCGCAACCACCAAACCTCTACCACGAAACCTCGAACCTCGAACCCCGAATCTCCATCCCCCCAACCGCCCAAAATGCAAGGCTTCAACATGGGCCGGTACATCCCGCCCGACGCGGCGGGCACCACCACCTCAGGCAACCGGCTGCACGGCAAGAAGCACGCGCTCGGCGCGCGCGCCGCCAAGCTCGCATCCCAAGGCATCCTGATCGTGCGCTTCGAGATGCCGTTCGCGGTGTGGTGCGGGCACTGCACCCAGCCGACGCTCGTCGGGCAGGGGGTGCGGTTCAACGCCGAGAAGCGGCGGGCGGGCAGCTACCACAGCACGCCGGTGTGGGCGTTCCGGCTGCGGCATTCCGTGTGTGGTGGGGAGATCGAGATGCGCACGGATCCGCAGCACGGGGACTTTGTGGTCGTGTCCGGGGCGCGCAGGCGCGACTATGGGGACCGGGCGCGTGATGGTGGTGGTGGTGGTGGTGGGGATGGTGAGAGTCTGGTGGCGAGCGGGTTCGCGATTGCTACGCAGCGCGAGCGTGCTGAGGAGAGGGAGACGGCGTTTGGGAAGCTGGAGAAGACGATTAAGGACCGGGAACAGGTGGCCGGTGCGGAGCAGAGGATTGATGAGTTGCAGGATGCGGCGGAGCGGCAGTGGGAGGATCCGTATTCGTTGAATCGGAAGTTGAGGAAAGCGTTTCGCGCTGGGAGACATACCAGGGAGAAAGAAACAGCTAAGGCTGAGGAGTTGAAGGAGCGGATGGGGTTGGGGATCGAGTTGCTGCCGGAGAGAGAGGAGGATGCGAAGCGGGCGAAACTGGTCGACTTCGGAGGGCTGGATATCGAGGGGCACGACGGGGTGGACAAGGCGCTAGCGAAGCCGTTGTTCGATAGCGGACCAAGTCGGAAGGGGAAGAAAGATGACGAAAAAGCATCGAAAAGCGTGCCTGGAAAACTCAAATCAGAGATCGCCGCAGATCGAATGCGGGAGCAGCTCGTGTCGGAAGTCGTCAGCAACACCCGAGCCGCAAAAGATCCATTCCTTGATTTCGGTAGCAGGGAGAGCACGCCCAAGGGACCCGCTCGATTTCCCGGGCTCAAGAGAAAAAGGCCGGCGGCGGAAGAGGCACCAGTCCGCCCAGAGCCGGCGACAAACGAGGAGGATACACCAAAGGAGGTAGTTGGCATCACCGGTTTGGTGAACTACGACTCGGAATCGGACTAATCCGCCATTTTCCGATTCCTGGCTTATGGATTTATGATTACGGCGCATATGGTTTAAAGCGAGGTTATGATACCCTAGGTTGCTTTTGGATTAGGAACGAACACCCCTTAATAGAGCAGTATAATGAAAGCATTGGATTTCGGAGGCCGCCCTCCGGCTACATGATGTTGACTTGAGGTTGCTTATTACCAGCATGAAGGCAAGCACTTTCGTCTCACCCTTGTCATCAAGTAGGCGATGGCCTATATTCACATCCCGCTTGTTGAAATACTTGCTATAAAGCCTTGAAACCAACTCCCATGCGCGCCAAATTACCACTCAGTGAGACCGTCCCTCCGGATATGCCAGATTAGAATGAGAAAGCAGAGCGCAGAACGAAACCAGGTGAGAAACCCAAAGCCAGCCTTATGCAACTCCTCCCAGAACGACGAAACCCAATGCCTGGAGGCGAGGGAATGATGCTTATTCCTTGCTTGCTCCCAACCCTAAAAGAACCCCAATCGCCACCGTATCATACGTCATCCATCTGGCCCGCCGGCTGTGCCTCCTCGTCATCGTCGTTGTAGCTCCCCACCGAGGAGAGGTCATCGTCGTCTTCGCTCTCGGCGCCGGCCTCGTCCGCCGCGTTCTTAGTCGCATACCTCGAGACGTAATCTGCTCACCACATGGATCAGCGTCGCCCTGGCCACTTATCGCAGCCCAGAAGGTATAGACCCACCCTTGACCTTCGCTTCGTACATCTTGGAGTCCCGAAGCAGCAAGGCGGCCGCCTCACCGTTGAGCGGGTCGGACGGGTTCGGGTAACGGAGGAGCTGCGGCAGGAAGACCTCGAAGATGTTGATCATATCGAACATGGGCGACCACGCTTGGTTGATGACATCCAGGCACACGGATCCAGACCTGTCGTTTCAGGTTAGTCACCCCTTTCCTCTCGTTTCGTCGGGCCCCGGGATGCGCCAGTAGGTGGTTATCTCGTCGGCTTTCCCTTCCTCCTCTGCCCTACTCACAGTTCGTCGATGTTCGGGTGGAAAATCCTGTTCACGAAGCCAATGCTAGGGGACTTATACGGGTACTGGTCCGGCAGTTCGACGTGGACTTTCCAGATGCCGCCTTCGAACGGAGCTGTGTTGGGAAACCATGTCAGCCATGGTTTATAAATCGACGGCCGTGCGTTTCGGAAGGGTGCGGGACGTGTGACTAACTCTCCGAAGGACCCTTGAACTTGACATAAAACTCCTGCCTGCGTCATCGGTGCCTCGGGTTAGTGCCTGCCGGCGTTGTCGGGCGAGCCGCAGTCGTGGGGTGGAGCTTACACTGAAGGAGTCTAGAGTTAGCCGTGCGCTCAAAACCTCATAGCAGAGGTGCAGGCACGAAGGCCGGGGACGGGGGAACATACTGCTATCTCGAACCAGCGTCACTTCATAATCGCTCATGAGCCTTCACTGCGGTTAGCGCTCGGTCATTTCTGGGTCTTGTCCGTAGAGGCATACATCTTCATGACCTAAAGTTCTTTGTAAGTCGGCATCCAACATTGGGTCCTGTGGTCGCTCTGGGACCAACCAACTTACGTCAGTCTCGATACGGCGGCGAGGGGAGGCCATTTTGGAACTCTGTAGGCGGTTTCTTCCGGGATTTCTTCTTTGCGGCACACTCGAAATGGCCTCGTCTTGCTTGAGCTGTCGATGTTGGTAACAGACGGTTGTTCGGTGCAAGGTAAATGTGGTAGTTTGGGGGAGCGGTTTGCGGCGGCGGTGGCGGATGGAGTTGAAGCGGAAGGTCGGAAGTGGGGAATGCGGAAGCCGTTAATGGGACGCCGGCTACGTTAATGAGCAGATGAGGGGTTGATCAGTTGACTCAAATGTCGTGTCCCAAACTGGTACCTGATTCTCGTCCTTTGTGCCTTAATCTGCAGCCCGATAATCTGGTAGGTTCCAGGTCACGCAGGTGAACTCGAAGGAAGCAAATGAAAGGTGCACACCACAAATAGCCTTATGCACAAAATATCAGGACGGGTTGGGCCTCGAAGTGGGCAGAAAGTGGTGGGCTGTCGGCCGTTTGGGCGATAAGGAACGCCTGTGGCAAGGTCCACTACCTCCGAGCCGTTAATCAAGTTCCATACCAACGTCGCAGTCTGGACAAAGACAGCCAACGCTCGTGTGTTTCGAATCGATTCATGGGGTTAATGTAACCTAACTATGGTGCTATTCTCCCAACGGTCTGTCCCGAGAAATAACTATTCTCGCGCCCCCAGACGAGAACGCCGAATGCACTTTTGTTGTTGCTGAGGACCACGGGAGCATTTAAGGGTCCAGTGTTCGGTGTGCCCCCCTGTCGTCCCTTCCGCAGAGGCGAAGGAGGCGGTGACGCAATGCCATTGGCAGGGGTCAGGAAGCTTCTTTGTCAGGTCCGGATTGTGGGATCTTCACCCGACATCAACCCGCAAGGTCGCCGCTTACTCATGCATACGAGGACCGTGTAGGGAGATGGAAGTTATGGACGGGAGTTCCTTAAATGGCTCAGAACTTGCCCGAGCCGAAGACACATGCACTGTTTAACGAACGACCCAGGATAGGTAGAGATATTATACATAGGTAGGTACCCTCCACCCACGAATGTCTTCATGCACCACTCGACATCCTCAGTGTGAAGTGATCAGTCTAGGTCGCATGGTGGAAAATACAAATCATGTTCAAAGCGTTAAATCCCCCGGGCCGTTCTTGAAGCATCCAATGCTCTGGTATTGCTGATGGCGGGCCGGGTAAGGCAATGCGGGCATTTTGATCAGCTCCTGCCTCACTTTGATGGCGGTGTTCGGTTAAGAGTGCAGTGGCTCAAACACCGTCCGCGCCTGCAACTTCAAACTAAATTCGGATGATATTTCAAAGTCCCTTATTTGTTGCCCCTTTTCCGCGATACAAAATGTTTCCCTTTTGAAGCGACTTCACTGTCAGAGCAAACTCCGAATACCTCGGTCCCTCAGCCAGAGCCCCCATGTCCCCAGGGGTATCAGCCAATCAGGCCTCTCCATCTCACGTGGGGCTGAATTCAGCACCAATCCGATCAGCCGAACCCCAACCCGCCGCAACCGTTTTCAGCAGAAAGATGACCACAACTCCAGCTGGTCCCTCAGAGATAATACTCAATTGTACGCAGCAAAAACTATCATGACTCGGTGAATAAAAGTCGCAAAAAACACCACAACCATTGGATTCCTGCCGTTCCTCTTTACTCTTCTTGCAAGCACCACAGCGTTTTCCATTTTACAACAACCCAACCCAACCTTTTTTTACTGTGCATAATACCCCTGCAGCGCATCCTTTAACATTGGAACACACGGACGCAACACACACACAAAGTACCCATGTACCTCTCCTCGGTCGCACGGTCGCTGTCCAGGGGCACGCGACCGTCGCGACTCGGGCTCTCCCCTTACCTACCACTATTATCGACGACGGCACAACGGACACAGGCCCGATGGAGCTCACACTCCCCCATGGGCACGCCGCCGGCCAACCCCAGGAAACCGGTCACCCTCCCTGTCCTCAAGAAGATGCACAAGGGGGGTGAGCCCATCACCATGATCACGGCCCACGACTTCCCCAGCGCCCATGTCGCCGATGCGGCCGGGGTGGACGTCATCTTGGTTGGTGACAGCCTGGCTATGGTTGCCCTGGGAATGGAGGAGACAAGTGAAGTCTTGCTTGAGGAGATGCTGCTACACTGCCGGTCCGTGGCACGTGCCACGAAGGCTGCGTTCACAGTATGTCTTATATTCCCCCCTGTCTTCCCTGTCTTCCTTCCCTTCCCTTGCCAACCAGCCTTCCCTTCTTAGATTGGCGACCTTCCCATGGGTTCCTATGAAATCTCGCCAAGCCAAGCACTTGAGACGGCCATCCGCTTCAAGAAGGACGGGCGCATGCAGGGTGTCAAGCTAGAGGGCGGCCAGGAGATGGTGCCCACGATCCAAAAGATCGTCGGCGTCGGGATCCCCGTCCTCGGCCACGTGGGCTTGACACCGCAGAGGCAGCATATCCTCGGGGGCTTCCGTGTCCAGGGCAAGACGAAGGCCAGTGCGGCGAAGATTCTCGATGACGCCCTCGCGCTTCAGGAAGCGGGCTGCTTCGCGCTTGTCATAGAAGCCGTCCCCGCCGAGGTTGCGGCCCTCATCACCGAGAAGCTATCGATCCCGACCATCGGGATAGGCGCCGGGAATGGCTGCTCGGGCCAGGTGCTGGTGCAGGTCGACATGACAGGTAACTTCCCGCCTGGGAGGCGCATCCCCAAGTTCGTCAAGCAGTACGGCAACGTGTGGTCGGAGAGCCTCCGGGCCATCGAGGCGTATCGGGACGAGGTGAAGAGCCGGCAGTACCCTGCCCCCGAACACACGTACGACATGCCCAAGCAGGAGTTTGAGGGGTTCGTCGAGGCGACCAAGGGTGTGTAAGCACGCGAAGCATGCATGCATTGGGTGTTGCATTTTCGGGCGTATGTCATATATAGGTTAAGCGTTGTGCGGACGGAGCATGTCGGCGGCATTTTGATAGCGCATTGGCGGATACCATATGTTGATAGCCAATTCTGTAGCGGTTTGTTTTTGGAATTGGCGTCCCTGGGGTTTGGCATTTGCCGATTCCGGTGGGCAATCCCACATTTCTTCTACCCAAACGCCGGCGTCACCGAGTACGCGACGTTGAGGTGATCGCTGGAGTCTTTAAAACACTGTAAAAAGTCAGCACTCAGCCCTCCAACCTGAGAGACAGAGAGAGGCCGACCCTCCACAAGTTCCCCACCACCTCATCCAGCGCAGGCGCGAAGGTGCTGTTGATGTACAGAAACACGCTCTCGTTCTCCGCGACCTTGAGCATCTTCCTCAGGTACGCCACGACCGACTCGAACTTGTGCGTGCTCGCGACCTTAACCAGGTCCCGCCGGATCGCCGGTGCCGACCCGACCGGCCGAAACCGCACCACGACCTTCTCCTGCGGGAAACCGCCTGCCGCCGCGAGCGCGGCCGTGGCGTCACGCGGGAGCGCCGTCAGGACTGTGGACGCCGCCATGGTCAGGGGAAGGTCTGGCGAGTCCCGGCCTTCGAGGACTGGGGAGGCGGGCGCCGAGTCATTGTTGTTGTCGTTGTTACTCGGAGAGGCGCCGCTCATCTTGTTTAAAATGCCTCGTTTTCTTCCCTCTGAGCACGTCGACCGCGTTTCGCTTCGCTGGCTGTGAGATGTAAATCGGATTACTAGGCTCTACGGCGAGTGCGGTGTTTTGCGAAGGATGTTTGTTGTAACTGGGATTAAGTTGGCCGAGGACAACCCCGCGCTGTTGACTCCTGTCGATTCCATCATATGCACTTGCACGCGCGGTCAAAACCGGGGTTAGGGTATGCACAACAATGAGCCAACCCTGTTTGAGTGAGTTGGAGCCTCCTGTTTCCTAGGAGAATTGTCATTTTTAATGAGCCGATGACCACGGGCCGTCAATTCAACAAACTTCTCAGTCTCAACTTCCTCATTAATGATTTTCCGTCGAGCTTAATCGGCAACCAGCGGCGTGCGGCTGTATTTTCCGGAGTGACACGAGTGGGAATCGAGAAAGCGCGCTGGGGTCCAGACTGGGGCAGACCCGCAAGCGGGCCGTTGAACTGCTGAGCTTCAGGGGCCCAGACCTCGGCCAGGTAAGGCTGAAAGCCACAATTTTCAGGCCTTATCCAATGGGAGGGGGGGATTCTACCAGCTCTTGCCGTCTTGGCGTATGGAGCTGGTACCCTCGTAGCCTCCAAAACGAAAAAAGTGGCATGATTCTGCGGACAAATGGGCCCAATCTCGAAAACACTGCGTCAGGGCAACAGCGCCCGATTGGCCTCTGCCCGCTCCCTCATGAACAAATTTCTGAGGTGAATTTCCCGTGCGGACTAACTATCGAACCACCCGACAATATCTGAGCGACGCGAAACCCGATTGATACCTTCCCCTCAGGAACAAGCCTGGGGTTTGTTGAGAATGTCTCGAGCTGATTCAAGATCAAAGGTACCATCTTTCGGTTGCCCAATCCAACAGCCGGTATCAATTAAGCTTTCGTGAAATCGAATGGTCTGCTTCCATGTATGGATCAAGGTACAAAGTCTTCGTCGTCACCTCATCCACTCATCCACCGACTGCCGTCTTCCCTTGCTGGCTGGGTTGCCCTTGCCGAGTCTTCCAGGGTGTCATACTCCTCCATCTTCAACTGCCAGTGTTCCCATTCGAGAATCTTGCGGAGACTTGTAACTCCAACCCTGTTTCTCACTGTTCACCCTCGTCCTGGTATCCCCGGGCCACTGTTTTCTGATCGCGGGAAATCATTGTCGCCACTTCCACTCAAGTGCACCTCCTTGTTACTCGACGTGTCTCCCATAAGTCATCCGAATCGGGATTTTGTTCGAGAACGGCGGTATATGCTCGCCTGCACTGTCTCACGATAATATCTCGCCATTCATCTACCGCCTTTACTCCTCACTCTTCCCTTTTGTATTTCACCCCCCTCCGTTATACTGTCGATCCGTCTACACAATAGGTGATTTCTGAACCTCACCTTTTCGTCGTGCCGTTCTCTCAGTGCCGCTACCGAACCCGTCCGACTCCGACTTGTGCCCACCACGGCCCACCCGACTATCACATGCAGCATTTCGCTGTATTTTGTGCTTGACAGGCGTCTTCTCAGTCTAGGGGTCTCCGGCCTGGGTGCTCTTCTATTTACCTTTTTATTACGGCACTGGCATGAACCGCAGCGATGGACTCGAACGATCCATTTTTTCGACAGCTCGAGTTCTTCCCTATGTCTGACAACCGAGTATGACCTCTCTCACTTACTATGCCGCTCTCTTGCTCACGTTTGTCAGCAGGTTGACTCCGTTGGCCAACCCTTCTCGGCCGGGACCTCCACACAACCTCCCTCGATATGGGAAACAGCCGGGCCAGCCCTCGACACGGGGCTTACCATGTCGCCGTCAACAGCTCCCACAAGCCAAACACTCTATTCTGTTACCCAGCCATCTCCCGTCACCGGGTTCACAGCCATGTCCCATGACGCCTTATCAAAACGGAAGTCACCGGCCCAGGGGATCCAATCCAGGCCAGTCCTGCCAGCCCGGGCCCCTAAGTTGGCCGATATGCATGAGAGGAAACGATCGAGGTTGAGCATGGATGTAACCACGCCGCTTGACTCGGTCGACTACTGGATCGACTTTGACAACGACGACAGCCTTCCCAGCATACCCGAGACATTCGAGCCTCAGGACCCGGACAGTGTCAAAAAAGACAAGGCTCACATGCGCCGGTGAGTGATATGAGACGTCTTGACACCTTTTCTCTCCCGATTTAAGAGATGGACAGTGACTAATACTTTTGAAGGAGGCCTACCAATCCCACCCCCTCGGCTTCCATGTCGAAATCTGACGATTTCATCGACGACAGTGCGCTTGACAACGCGTTATCGGATGAAGATGGCTTCTCGTCCATTAATCTTGTCGACCAACTCTCACAAATCAGTACGGTACCGCCCCAAGAAGTGCCGCCACGCGAGGGTTTGTACTCGACGCCCCTGAGTTGGGAGCGGCCGCAGTCGGGAATACGCATGGATTCGCTAGCCGGCTTCCATGGTTCCTCGCTAAATGAAGCGGAACAAAGACGGCTGATTGCCATCGCCATGAACCCAGGGTCGAGTATGGGAGGCCTTGGCTCAGACATCAACTTCAACCTCGGGATGGCCGCCGGTATGGCCATCCCGTTTGGGACCGGACTCGAAGGCTCCAGGATAGGTCAGGGGCCGAAGCCAGTATCTCCACCGCACCCATCCGGAACCCAAGGCCGTACAGGATCGTCAAGCTCGCTAAAGAAACAAGGAAACGAAAAAGGGAAGGAGAAGCTGAAGACCGGAGACAGGGCAGCGCACAATGACATTGAGCGGAAATATCGAACGAACTTGAAGGACAGGATCTCGGAGCTAAGGGATGCGGTTCCGGCCCTCCGGACAATATCGGAAGAAGGTGACGAGGGCGAAGAGATGCAGCCATCAAGAGCGGCCAAAGTCAGCAAGGTGCGTTGGGCTCAAATTCACTAAAGGAGCGGGAAATTGTTGACAAGACTTTATAGGGCACTGTTCTCACCAAAGCAACCGAATACATTCAGCTCCTCGAACGACGGAACAAGCAAATCGCCCAAGAGCACCGAGATCTCTCGAGGCGACTACAGGCGTTTGAAGAATTACTGAGCGCGACGGCCGGGCAAGCATATAGCATGCCAACCTACAGCAGAACTCTATTTGACCCAAGAGGGTTCTGCTAGCGCATCCCACCACTCACCTACTTGCTGCAAACTTCTTGTGCATATATATCTTTTCAACTTTTTTCTCGTTTTTTAACTCACTCCAATCATTTCTACAATTAGTCATGGCCCAGAGAGGAAAACGAGGCCGGAACACTAGAGCATACCTCTGCGGCGCGGCATTGCGCGGACGTTCTTCATGGCATTACCGCGGAAGTCTGGAGACTTAAGGGAGGTTAAAATGGCGTTATACTCGCTCGCCACGGCTTGCTCGAGTGTTCCCATCTTCTACTCGGGAACTGTTTTTCTTGTTTTGTTTTGTGCTTATCGGGATACGGAGCCTAAACCACAGGCCTGGCGTTAACTATGTAACGGCATCATGGGAACGGACTGAATCACATCTCCACTCGGCCTCAACGGGGTTAATGGGGTCACTAAAGGGAAAGGCGTTTCTATCTCATTCGGCCAACCGGTTGGTTGGGATCGGCGGGGGTCGGTGCAAAATCAGGGGCTCGTGAATAACGGCCTTTGAGAAGAAAAGTTAAAATACACATCAATCCATCTTTTTTTACACGCGCTTCTATCAGACATGATATTACACAGTACAAAGTGATATACAAGGCACCTGCGCGCCAAACCAGTCTATCTCAGCGCCTCGATGTCCTCCACTTCCTTAACCGCCTCGGGCGTCAAGACCAGCGGATCTTCCTCGTCCACGCACACGCTGTCCTCAATCCGGACCGCCAACCCCCTAAAGTGCTCCGGGAACCTCTCATCATCCGGGACGTAAACCCCCGGCTCGATGGTAACGCAATGCCCCGCCTTCAGCGGCACCGACCGCGGATACCCCGGCACGTCATGCACATCCAACCCGACATAATGCCCAACATGATGCGGAAATAGCGTGCCCATCAGGTCCCCCCGCCGCGCCATCACCCCCCCACCAAACTCAAACCCCAACTTGACCAACTCCCCCTGCAGCGCCGCCTCCGTCTCCCGATGAACCTCATCCAGCGACAGCCCACTCCCCGCCTTACACAACCCCACACTCGCCCTCTGCACCCGCAGCACCGCCGCATACAAATCCCTCTGCGGCGCCGAAAACCTCCCCCCGACAGGCCACACGCGCGTGATATCCGTCACGTAACCCCCACACTCCCCGCCCGCATCCACCAGCACCGTCTCGCCCTCCCTCAGCCGCGCCGTGTTGTGCGTGTAGTGGATCATGCGCCCGCGCGACCCGCCGGCAACCACGGCGACGTAGGCTTCCCCCGACAGGCCCCCGCCCGTGAAGGCGTGCGCTAGGTAGGCGTGCAGCTCGCGCTCGCACGGCCAAGGGCGGCGCATGGCGCTGGTGAAGGCGCGGCCGGAGACGCGGCCGGCCTGCCGCATCAGGGCGATCTCGGCGGGGGATTTGAGGGCGCGGTGTTGGTTGACCAAGGGGGAGAGGGGGGCCGTGGAGGGGGTGGTCGGGAGTTGGTGGAGGATGGAGGGGAGCGGGGTGGGGGTGGGGGTGGTGGTGGTGGTGGTGAGGTTGAGGGAGATGTCGGTGTAGATGCGGGATGCGGAGCGGAGGAGGGGCGGGAGGAGGGTGGGCAGGGCGTGGATGTCGCCTGCTTCGTCGGCGTTGAAGACGTCCTCGGCGGCGCGCAGGCCGCTCCAGGGGCCGGACCACTGCTCGGCGACGGGGTCTTTGGGGCGGCAGAAGAGGTGGAAGGTGTAGTCGCCGAGGGAGGGGCCCGTCTTGCGGATGACGGCGAGGGATTGTGGTTCGGAGAAGCCGGTCAGGTAGAGCAAGTTGGATTCTTGCCGGAAGGGGTAGAAGACGGCGCCGGAGCGGTACTTGACCTCGGCCGAGGGGAGGATGGCCACGCCGCCGTCGGCTAGACTGAATGCTAGCTTGGCGCGGCGGTCGGCGTATTCTTGGGCGGTGATTCCGGGAGTTACTAGAGTTTTATTGGATTATTTAGCTAATGATCACATATCGTTTGCAGTAATTTAATAACACACAGACACACCTTCACCAGGTTTCAAAATGTGAGGATGCGTCTCATAAACGGGTTGGCCAAACTCGAGTTCGGCCGCTGAAATTGATGTTGCATAACCGCGGTTCCATGTCCTCCTTGGTAGCAACGATCTGGTAGGAGCCTGGAGGGGCTTGTGTATTTGCCGCAGAGCGACCCTGAGGAGTCTCATCTTGAGAGATCTGGTTTTGTTGTGTAAGTGAGCGAGAAGTGAGTGAGAATGGCAAAACTGTGAATTTGCAGCTGATGATCCAAATCGGGTTTGGTTCCGAGTGCCCCCCAGATTCGACGCAGTACCCTTTCCGTATCGTATTTACAGGACCAAATACAGTACCTCCCACCTTGGTACATCGCATTCGAGCCTATTTCTTTTTCCGCGTTTTTGTTCTTAGACTACACGCATGCTTTGCAATTGGGAATGACCTTAGTAAGAGGAAGATAAAATATCAAACTTTCTATTTCTGTCTACCCAACCTCGGAAACCGAGGCCACTTCCATTTGTTTTCAAGGTTACTGTGCAGTGTACGAATAATTGTCAGTCTGTGCCAGTGCCAGCGGGTGGCAGGGCACCCAATTGGGGACGTTGCTGTGAGCGACAGCGCGCCCCAGCTGGCAGCCGCGTCTGTGGGGCGAAAGTTTGTTGTGCTGCTCGAAGCAGGCTTAGCTCGCGGGAGCTCGGGCTCCTCCCGCGCCAAAAAGCCCTTTCCCGTCAAAACTGACCTGGAACCGACCTGCACTGACCTGAGACTGGATCGAGGAGCACCACTCATCGACAAAAGACGCCTCTCCGACACTCTCTCCTATGGGATACGGACTTGCCAGCCGCATGTCGTGATCCATTGTCCATTCCTGATTGCTGCACCGACCTCTCCCGCCCTTTTCCCGGTGCGCTACGCGGAGGAGTGTCGCTGTGCAAAAAGGGACGCGTTTTTGGTGCACGCCAGCTCGCGTGTGCTTGGTCGCTGTTGCCAGGTCCCCCCTCCCAGCCAGCACCAGCACCGGCCCCTCCCACTCCTCCCGTTCGTGGCCATCCGCCAGGCCACCCAAGCTGCACCTCGACAATAGCCCGCCAGAGATTAAGCTGGGCGTGGCATGTTTGACGAGTCATTTGCATGACGGCAGTATCTCTATCTTCCAGCCTCGGCCTCAACCCAGCTCTCCGCCATGTCGACGGCGAAGAGGATCCCCCTCTCCGCCAGCAACCCTAATGTGGTAAACTCGCCAATGCGAGCCCCTTCGGGCTTCAATGGCGCCAAGAAGGTTCGCTCGCATGCGGATACGATGCGGGAGGAGCCATATGGCCAACCTCCACCGGCGAAGCGCCAGATGATCGAGCGTGGGATTGCGTCGCCGTCACGGCCCAAGACGACCCGAACCATCGCCCACCGAGCGGCGACGCGGGCAACGGCGAGCACTGCCACGGCACAGAAGGCGTCCGCTGCTTCCCTGTGTCAGCCGACCGACGAGGAGTTGACGAACCTGCGGACGTGGCAGACCCAAATCCGCTCTCGTTTTCCCAAGATGGTGTTCTATTTCGAGGGCATCTCCGACGAACAGCGGTCCAAGCTCGCGAAACAAATTGGCCGCTTAGGTGCTGTAAGTAGTCCGTATTGTGCTGCGTCTATCCCGACACACCAAACTTACCACCCACGCGTTATAGCACGAAGAGAAGTTCTTCTCTATCAACATCACGCACATCGTCACGAACCGGTCAGTCCCGCCAGAGAAACCGAGAGGCGAACGCGAGGAAGACCCGGATGCCCAGGGCGACAACGAGCATCCCAAGACCATCGACCCTTCGCTCCTCAACCGAACCGCGGATCCAACGAGGCGAAAGTTGGTATACGACACCCCGGCCGGCCGAAAGCCCAAAACACGCAGCACGGATGTTCTAGACCGCGCTCGTGACATGGGCAAAAGGATATGGTCACTGGAGAAGCTGAACAAGATTCTGGAACTTGCGTTGACCCCGAACGAGCATGTGAGTGGTACGCGGAGCCACGGCACAACGCAGGGCACCAGCAGGGCAGGGAAAGGCGGGGCCGATTTGGCTCAGCTCCTAGATCACGAACGCGAGCATGGCCCCTCGGACCGCGACCCCACCGTGTCGAGGAGCGATCTGGTCAAGTTTACCGGTCCGTATATCTACGTGTACGACCTGGAGGAAAAGACGAAGCCCGTCATGATCAGAGAATACCGGAAGGCTACCGATCCCAAGGACCAGGACTGGCCGCAGTTCCGGGTCACGTCGCAAGGTCGATGTCCGTTTGTCCTTGATGAGAGTCATGACCATCCGGAGAAGGAGACCCGAGCTCGAACCAGGGCTGCCAAGGCCGCCGCCGCGGAAGCGGTAGAGCCGGCAGCACCGAAGCCCAAGGCGTCCGATATTCCACTCAAGGTCAGCACAGGCAAACGCACATTGGCCCAGATGGAAGATGGGCACAATCGAGGGGCCGCGGGCATCCGAGCGACCGAGTCGTTCGACCGGTCTAAGATCGCGAATCCGCCATCGCTAGAGTTCCGTTCCCAAAACGCCTTTATCAGCCACGCAAAAGCGGGCCGTTTCTTGGCTGGTGAGCCCGTGGCATCCGGCCTACAGCCGTCCAACGTCACGTCGGCGATTCGGTCGCAAATGATATCATCCACTACTGGTGGCGTGTTGGGAGCGAAGGCCGGGACGAGCAAGGAGATCCACGGACTTCAGCGGAAGGTTGTCATATCCCAGGATCCAAGCTCTCGCCGTATGGCCGAGATGAGCCACGACAACAACACATTTGTCCGGTCAGCCAGCCTCAGCCAAGCAATCCAGCGGAAACTCGACCCAGTCCACGAGGACGGGATATCGAGACAGAGAGAGAAGCTCCGCCGGACCACCAGCGTGCCGGTGCCCCAGCTGAGAAAGCGTGATCCTAAGCCCGGGTATTGCGAGAATTGTCAGGACAAGTTTCCTGATTTTGATGAGGTGAGTCCAGCGCTTCTTTCCTTGTCCACCGGCCTCGGCTAACTCGCCACAGCATATCCTCTCCCGCAAACACCGCAAGTTCGCCGAAGACGACGGCAACTGGGCACAGCTCGACAGCCTCCTGTCCCAACTCGCCCGCGAGCCCCGATATTGAGCATCCGCTCCCAGTAAATCGCGCTACCCAGGCGCCTCCATCAATATCCCTTTTCACGAATTGCCCACCCCTCAGCAAAAGAAACCAGCCGGTCCTCTTACCCGGCACATTGCTTCGTTGTCAACGACTGGTGCTATTTTGCACTTTTCTTCCTGTCTTGGCTGCCTTGCGATCAATCAAGTCACAACCAGCTTTCACATCACGCCGCGGGACGCCGCATTGAAACCGACATCTAGCATTTAACATGGGGAAGTAGAGTCGATTTTGAGTCAGAGCGAGTACATATTCCGACGCATTTTTCCTGAGGGCGGCGGTTATTGGTGTTGGCGCATGTGGGGAGCGGCGGCGTTATCTGCATTTTTGGAGGGCTGTCGACCTGTTATTCTTTCAATCTTACTTTGACTGGTTGCCGTTGTGGTGGTCAGGACAGGAAAAGGGTGGACGATTCTTGGTCGGTCGGGCATGAAGGGGTCAACGGGTTTTGTGTGCTGAGCAAGCATCGACCGGAAGGTGGTGCAGCGGCGTTCAAACAGGTGGTGCTCCGCGACCAGGGGGCGGCCGTTTCAAGGGTCTATTGTCGATCCCGGGGCTCAAACTTTGTCGAACGTATCGTGCTGGTGGATGAGCAGACGCGGCGGACGGGCGGGCTCGATACATGGCTGTCGCCTGATTTGTTTGGCGGTGGCTACCGTGATTCGTGGCCGGTGTACCTGTCGCGGGCTATATTACGCTTTTTGCATGCGTATAGTGTATGTTAGGATTATGAGGAACGTTACCTACCTTGGTTTCCATGTCTGCAGGCTGCGTTCGGTGGCTCCTGGGTTGTCATCTCTACGCTGTCATGGGCAATACTTTAAGGAGTACCTGCCTCGCGAGTCCAATCCATACACTGTCAAGTGCCACTGAGAAGCCCCCTTCCTCAGGTATACTTGCAAACTTCCTTATCCTCCCCACCAGCCACCCCCGACCCCGTCCGTCGGCAGCGACGAAGCCGTCGTCATTTCTCACACGTCCCGCACCCACCAAACCCTGGCCACATCTTGGGGTGTTGGAACAGACCTCGAGAACTCACGCCATGTGTACCAACCATGTCCAACTCCGATTCCTCGAGACGATGGACCGCTATTGAATTTCGGCAGCATGGGTGCGGACCGGGTTGCGTAAGTGTTCTCCTATTGTTGTTAATGCCGAAGCCCCCGGGTTAATGTGCTGTCGCAGATACACACTCTTGAGCCTGCCGGCAGCGCAACGCTCGGATGTCACAATTCGCACAGTTGCTTGCACTAATTGACAAGCTGCCCGTGGATTCCGCGAGAAATATGGTATTCGCGTCGCGTATTGCGACTATATAACAGTATGAACCCGCGAATACCGACCGGACTCACTAGCCCAAACTAAACATCAGCTACCAAACACATGGAGATATAATCCAAAACCAGGAGATCGATATAGTCCTCATCTGTCTCCAACCGCCTCACGCTTCGAGTAGGCTTACAAACCTCTCAGAAATGGTAAACACGTCCTACTTGACTCACGCAGCAGTGGAAACGTCCGAGACACGGCCCGCCTCTTCCACGACTACGCCCTCCTCTACTCCAGGCTCGAACCGGGACGCCCGATCTTGCTCAAGGCTTCCCCTTACCGCTTCCACCCGAGCTGGCTAGCGTTCGAGAGACATGTTGACAGGCTCAACATCACACTAGAGCCGAGGGGTATGTTCCGCCCGGAGGTCGCATATCTCATTTTTCCCGGCCCATACTGGCGGTGCGTTCTGGATTGACTATGTTTCTATCAGTTCGCCGTACTGGGTGAACGTCCTAGGGAAACACGACTGGCCGTGTGAGAAAGCCAGTGTGCGGGAAACGACACTTTAGTGTTTGACATGGCATTCAAACAATATAATTGCTCTAAGTCAGCGAATTTATGCTATTTACGAGACTAATAGTTTAATCCTTTGAAAGGGGTGAGTGGCACTGATCTAAACCACGAAGAAAACCCCACACGAGTTGGAACCCCTGACATCAGGGGTCAGTTCCACATCTTCCTCTTGCAACGCCGAAACCAGTATATGTCCAGTTTGGCAGGTTCATCTCTGCCTTGTATTTTCAAGATGATCAAATTGGAGTTGAAGCACGGGCTGCCCACTTGCAAGCGTCGACACCAACACGAAACGTCGCGGAGCTTGGCTGTGATTTTGCCGTCTCCCAGCCGGGTAATTGATCCGTGAGGCCACTTGTTTCTTCACAACCCGGAACATTTCCGCATCGGTTCTCTCACTCACAGTGGTTCTCAATCCAGAGTTTCGGTATCGAAATCTTCTTTTTATGGCTGTTGTCTCTGTGTTATCTCTTTAGCCCCTGAACTGGCCTGACACCTCGCCAACAGCCAAACAACCAACAGCACCCGCCCCTAGCCTTAACATACCCTCACACAACACACACCAAAGGCAGAGCCAAAATCAACCATGGAAATCTACACCCTCAACCTCACCCTCCTCCTCACCCTCTGCCTAGCCCTCTTCCTCCTCCAACACAAACCCAAACACAAACCCCAACCCCACCCCCCTCCCACCACCACCAAAGACACCACCACCACCACCACCACCACCACCACCACCACCACCACCACCACCAACCCCCCAAAACCAACCTCCAAATCCACAACCCCCTTCCTCCTCGCCTACACCCTCGCCACAACCTCCGACTGGCTCCAAGGCCCCCACCTGCACCCCCTCTACACCACCACCCACCACCTCGCCCCACAAACCATCTCCCTGCTCTTCACCACGGGCTTCGCCGCCGCCGCCCTGTCGGGGCTGTTCACGGGCGCGTGGGCCGACTCACACGGCCGTAAGAGGGCGTGCCTGGCCTTTTGTGCGGTCTATGCGGCCAGCTGTGCGCTCACGGTTGGGGTGCTGCCCCCCTTTCCCCCCTTCGGGGGGTTGGGAGGGTTGGTGGTGGGGAGGGTGCTGGGCGGGGTGGGGACGGGGTTGTTGATGGTGGGGTTTGAGAGTTGGGTTGTGGGGAATTTGAAGGAGAGGAAGGGAGAGGGGGAGTTGGGGTGGGTGATGGGGGCGATGAGCGGGTTGAATAGTGTTGCGGCGATCGTGTCCGGGGTGGGGAGTGAGTGGGTGGTGGTGAGGGCTGGGTCGAGGAAGGCGCCGTTTGTGCTGGCGGTGGGGGTGTTGGTGGTGGCGGCGGGGGTTATTTGGTGGGTTTGGGTGAGTTGTTTTTGTTGTTGCTGTTGTTGTTGTTTTTATCCCTCTCCCTGGTGATGGGTGGTGGCTAATGAGAGGGGATAGGATGAGAACTATGGCGAGGCGGCCGAGGTGAAGAACGAAAAGGGGGAATCGAAGAGCAGAGTCTGGTCAGTTCTGTCTAACCCGCAGGTTCTCGCACTCGGCGCCGCTTCAACCATCTTCGAAGGGTCCATGTACCTTTTCGTTTTCTTCTGGGTGCCTACCCTGAAGTCGGTTCAGTCTTCGCCGGGCGATCTCCCGTACGGGCTCATCTTTGCGAGCTTCATGGCTGCAACTCTGGCATCGTCCCTCGCCTTTAACGCCATCACAGAACGGCAGCTAATGCGGCATACGACCCTGCTCGTGGCCATTCTGGCGCTCTCGGCAGCCTGCTTCTTTTTGTCGGCGGGTCCCAAGTCCGAGCAGTCGGCCTTCTGGGTGTTCTGTCTGTTCGAGGCGGCTGTGGGGATGTACTGGCCGTGCATGGGCTACTTGAAGGGGCGACTGGTAGAGGACGGGGTCCGCGCACAGGTTTACGGCATCCTGAGGATACCCCTCAACATCTTCGTCGTGGTCTCCTTACTCTTTACCGGGGATGGGGACTCCTTTGGGAATGTGTTTTCAGTCTGCTCCACCTTGTTGCTGGCTTCTTCTGGAGCGCTGTGGGCGGTAATGGCGGTTTAGACTTCACGGACGACGCCGAGGGGCGAAGTCACGCCACGAGGACAAACAAAGACAAGTACCAGCCAAACCGGTCATACTTGCGAGGCCACAGTGCCCGTCACACTTGACATTTCCCATCGTAACCAACCGCAACCACCATCACAGTCACCTCGCAGCGGCAGCCGTTCGTTAACCCTGTTTCTCGGCATGCAATGGAAAGCGGAGCTTGGGGATTGGGACCTGCAGCTTACTGTGTGTTCTTCGACGTGCGCCCACGCGGTTCGCAGCAAGTACCCGCGAATCCAGCACCGTGCTCACCGCCCGCAAGCCCCTGCTTGCTTAACCTCATGGAACACGACAGGGAACGTGGGATTGGGGACACGGCGGTACGCGAAAAGGGGGGATGGGGGTCTCACCGGTCAGCGGTACATACCGAGCTGTGAATAGCCTCTTGCCTCTCGTCCTATCCGAAGCGAGCCAGCCAATTGACAGATTATAGTGGCAACCCCTGCGAGATAGCAGAACCGTCAACTTCAAGAATTTTTCGTCCGATTCCGGCCTTGTCCTTGTCCGTGAGCTGTGCCATGACGTCTCCTGCCCCTGAGAGCCCGTGGGGGTCGCCGTCGCGTTGATCATGGAATTGACCAATGACTCGTCATCTCCCCAAGGCAACAAAAAAAGAGGCATATCGTGCCTCGAACCGGTTCGCGAATTTGCAAGGACCAATTGTTCCTTTTGATTTCTCCCCTCAAGTGCAGTCTTTTACTCCGTGACCCGGCGCCGGCAGCTCAGCCTCAGCCGCTGCCGGGCCCCGAAAACCCCCACTCCACCCAGCCGGGACTTCCGTGTCTTTGCCGGACGGCAGTCGGTGGTGGCCCGAACGGGTGTCGGGAAGCTGGGGGAAAGTTCTACCCTTGCCCGCCGACCAGCACCCGACAGTCCTCGTCAGAGCCGCCGGTTTGTGGAATTTCAGGACCCCTGGGACTCGCTGGGACTGTGTGGGAGTCAATAACCTCGTTTAGCTTCTTTTAGCGGCCCTTCGGTGAACACTCTGGGAGCCAATCATCAACCAGGGGCTTTTGAATCGCGCCCCTCCCCCGCTCATGGTGCATGCGTCTATGACAAAGGGTTTCCGTTTCTGTTTAGCTCCCGTTTCGCCGTTCGTGACGACGCATGCCAGGAGTTTTGTGCAGTCCCGTCTTTGACACAGCAGTCGGGCGGTTGTCTGTTGTTTGGTATGTCCTGTTCGAGAGTGGATTTTCCTGTCGACATGTCAGCTTCGCAGGACTCGTGACAGCCTGCCTGCAGGTTCCCTTCGCAGCTGCATTTCATCATTTCTTGATCGGGCCGCGTTGTTGGGGAGCCAAGTCGACAAGGCCAGGCAAACGGTGCGGTATCTGGTTAATGAGGATCGATAACGATCCTTCACCCATCGCCGTCGCTCTCCTCCCCCACCAGGCTCCGAGCTTTTTGGTGAGAATGGGGGTCAGCGTGGCGGTGCATGGGTGCCAGTACAGTCGACGACGAGGATCACACACTGTAAGCCTTGTATCCGATCGCCTCCCGCTCTGCAGGTGCCAGACCGCTGGGTGTCTGCTGGGTGTGTGGAGGCGCTGGCCGGTGAGCGGCCAGGTGGTGTGTGGAACTTGAACTTGCCCCAACGACGCAGCCTGTTACCAAACCCTTACATAACTCCGTCCGCTTTCAAGTCTCGGGTCGAGTCCAACCCCGAACAGTGTCGCGTGACCGATAACAACCACCAACCATCCCCATCTGAACACAATATGAACGGAGGAAATGGTACTGGCTAGTTGCAATGTCCGCAGTGGATATCAGAACGAATGGTTCGTATCAATTCCACCATCGACGCTTGCTACGGACCACAAGAAGCAAGTTCATCGAATCGCTCACTTCCCCAACCACGAAATCATGGAGCCACCCACAAGACCGTCAAAGAGAGATAACCGGCCAAACGCAGAACAAGTCAAGTAGATGTCGTCTTCTCCTGATCTCACATATTTAACGAATTCGATGATGCCGCGTTCTGGCAGATTCAGACAACGGAGGCCTCTCAGAGTTCCTCGAGTGTAACGTCGGTGGACAACGCTGCGAGTGTCGCGTGCCCTTTGGGGGTCTGTCGGATAACGGCCGCGGCGAGTCGAAGATTCGCAACCAAAGGGGCCCGACAATCGGATGTGAGCAACGGGCCGTCTGCATAAAATACCGTTTCCGTTCGATCTCGCATCGGCCAAGCATTGGGATCGTACTTCCACGCCCTCTTGACCGCGCTGACCACGTGGGTTGCGTATTTGCTGCGGAGAACATGAAACTGATGCCATCCCCCTCATCCCACACTCATCTCATAAACGTCCACCTTGCCCCAGCCACATAGCGAAGCTTTCGGGCTCAGGAAGCCGTTCCCCGCGCGGGCAGGAGCCAATGGGGAGGAGGGTCGCCTGACGAAGCGAATGCGGCTTCATCTGACTCGGCGATGCCTAGCCAACAGGCCATAACCACCCAGTGCTGTCTTCAACAAGGTCCGCTCTTTGTGGCGTTTATCGATCTGGCCGGGTGCATGCCACTAGTATCAACAACCATCCTCAGCAGGGACCATGGTCCTGGCTTGAAGAGATCGAACCAAACCTCCGGTATCTGCACGTCATCGCCGTTGACGTGTGACAGAAGTTTCTTGGCCACCCGTTGGTTTTCCGCCCACACTTTGCGCCCTGCTGGCGGCGAGCAACTCTATCTCGATGAGGTCATCGTTGGGGAGAAGTTCGAGGGCTGGCATCACTTGCACTTGCACGTATTATGGGCTATACTCGCCATCCAGTCAAACATGTCTCGGACGTGGAGACTAGTTCTGCGAGCAGTTGGAAGAGCGATCAGTTCAAAATCAAGCGAGAGATTGGCCGAACTGTCGACGACCGAAGGGTAAACCTCGAATGGGGCCTGGCTAATGAGATAAGCGCTGGATGAGACGAAGGAAGGAAGAGAGGGGCTCGTGATTTGCAGCAAACGTTCAGTTGAAGTTGATGTGGCTCGTTCATCGCCAATTGGTGGAATTCAGAAACGACAATGTTTTTACGTCGCAGAATGTGGTCTGATAGCGAAACGCGCGAGATGCGCCGTGGTCCGTGGAGATGGAGCTGCCGAGGTAGCTGCTGGTAAAGATTTCCGAGCGGCGGTTTGAGAGCCCACCATGCTTCTGCGTGCAAATTCCAGAACCGAGAAGACCGCCGATGGCTGGGCTCGATTGTTGAGGGTGGGAGCAGGTGGTGCTGAAATTGAAAAGCGTGGGGGTCAACAGATGAATGGCCCGACTCAAAATCTGTGGTCATGTGTGCCGATGTGGGGTCCATTCCTGGTACGGTACACGAGCAGGAAGGGACGATCAGCAACGTCGACCAGACCGAAGCGAGTTCAACCAACCATTTTTGACCAGTACGACCCTCCCACGATAACCTAAGCGGCGCGTGTGCTCTGGTCCTGCTTTGCCAGCGAATTCGGAACTCTACAGATCTGTATAGTACTATATATCGCTTCCCAAAATAGCTGGAGGACTCGAGTATTGACCGATTGCTGGAAGTTGGACCCGAGTCACACGATCTTCGATGTCAATCCGCATGCTGACTTGAAGAGGATCCCCGGGATCTGCAATGGACACAGTGGATGTCACAGTACACTGTCTTCGCACTATTGGGATAGATTGCAGGGGCTAGAAGGACAGAACGAAAGGGAGCCTGACTGTCCCGCAAGAAGCAGAGAGAAGAAGCATCAACACCTGTACTCGGCCGACCTTGTTGTGGCGGTTTTATGTCTCAAAAGTTTGGCCAGAAAAGAGAAGCCACATTCCAGGTTGTTTTGGCGAGAACCGCAACCCCGGAATCCCAGTTTCAGGTACTGCCGCTGAAAGAGCGGGATGGCGCACTGACCAGCGCTCTAATTTCAGATGAACCGGGGACAGAGCGGGGGAGAGACTCCTCGCCCACACAAAAAGCTGGGATTTCCAAATCGGGGCCTCGAACTGAATCGACTCTCCACCACCAAAGTGGATCTCGCGATGTTTCGTTCGGCTCTTCTCTGCCCAGTGCCCACGAAGGATTTCCCCTCACTGGACTTGAATGCTACATTGCTACGTTTGTCCAATATTAGCCCGATCCCCGCTCCACCCAGGCATGGCCAATTCGAGGGAAACAGCAACACGGCGCGAACAAGTCACCCTTGCATCACAAAGCAGGACTGAAAGCAACGTCGGTCAGACAATTACATACGCAAGCGCCCTCAAGCGGAAGCCCCCGTGTGGCTGAGTGGTCCGATGCCATGTCGAGACCGTGTCGAGACCATGTCAAGACCATGTCAGGTGCCCCTCAGCAACCCCTCACTGCCCCTCCATGCGCGTCGTCGCTCCCCAATCCCCAAAAGAGCCAGTCGCAGAAAATGTGAGCGTACCTGTGGGACGAAGGGACGTTGGGAGGCCGCCTTTCTCGCTGGAAATTGTTTGACATGCGAGACATGGTCGTTGGCAAGAGCCCTTCGACGACTCATTCACGCCAATTGGGCCCACCGTTAGGTACCACCAATGCAGAGCAGCCAAGCATCTGCGGCCCCTCACGCTACTGCCGTCCTTTCCGCACCTCCTCGACTACCGCCCTTCCCGTCGTCCTGTAAGTCGAGCAGTCGGAGAGAGGGGAGGGCGAGACTTGAAGATGCAGTCACTACCTCACGAGCCACTTGTTCGACTACCAGACGCCGCAGACGTCCTCGAGCATCGACCTTCACGGCTTGACAATTGCAACACCGTCCTGCTGACGAGCCTCGTTTTCTGTTCTTGGCGAACCACACCCGTCAGCAGACCAGCAGTTTCCCCTGTCAGACAGTGTTTTTGCCGAATCAGGTGTTCCGGTCTGCACGAGCCGATGGGCTGCTGTTCACGGCACGCGAACCGAGGCTCCAGGCACAGCCTTATGTCCGGTCCCAAGAACGGTGGACCCATGGCGGCGGCTCCTGACTGCCGGGCAAGGAATCGGGCAATGACGCCAGGCGAGAGAGTTCAGCTGCGCCGGATCGACACCTTTGTTCTGGGCGGGCGAGGCAGTGATGTAAGAGGGCTGGCGCCGAGACTAAACCAACGTCGGCCACTCGTCGACCAGGCGGCCTTCTCCTTGACTTTTAACATGTCCGGGTCTCGGCGGCGCTGGGCAACATAACCAAGGTCTCGGGGAGCCCGCTATATGCTGAGGCTTGCACGCCCGCCATACAAGGCTGCAACGGCACGGCGATTGACGAACAGGACCTTTGGGAGCCTCGTCACGGCAGCGCTCTGCAAACCGCGCTCACGCGAGCGCAAGGCCAAAATGCATCAGACTCCGTCCTCGAGATTGACAGGACACGGACGTGCCAGCCGTCCTTCTACCTCTAAGCCGTCTCCCCATTGCCTCAGCCCGTCCCGACTCGCGGCGGCATACGTGGAGTTCAAGGAGCGTGCCACATGTGTATCAGGATAGTATCGACCGATGCGCCGAGGGCAGCTGATCATGCAATGGCCATTAGCTCCTTGGTGTAAGCACAAACAACAATCAGCACTGCCAATCATAACTTCCTGGATCCGCCCAGAAGAATTCTGGGGCTCACGACTTACTCGGCGCGGTTCGGGGCTCGATATCTTCCCGGCGCCCAAGGCAAGGCCCTGCGTGAATGGGAGTGAGAGGGTTGAATAACACCACCCGGTTTCCAGACGACCTTCCCGGCACCAAGCAGGTTTCGTGCTTCCCTTCTAGGTTTAGCTTGAACCGCGCCTTGGCTCCGGTCGTTCTTCGATCTCCCAGCTCAACCCCCACACTCGGCATCCGCTGATCCAAAACCAATCCCTGCTCCCCGCCGGGCCCAGGCAAGGGGGCACCCCGGATTTGAGAGCCTGGCCCGTTCTGGAGCGCGCACTGTGCGCAGGTACTCGGCGCGCCAAGGACAACGACGGCTCCAGCACCCTTGTCGACAACAGAAGGGCGGGCGCGGCGACTTCGCCTTCCGCCCAAACTATGGGAGTTGATGTTCTCGAGAACTAACCATGACAAGTACCAGAGTACCTTAGCAGACAAGCCGTTAGCCGTCGCCGCGCGGCGGCGCCATCCTCGGCCCAAGTTTCCAGCGAGCTTCCCTTCGCGTAAAACGCCACCGCTGGGCCCATCCAAGGGTCTCCAACGCAACAGGAGGAAAAAGAAAGTACGCCGGTACTTCGCACCTTTGGGCATCGGACCATGCCTTGGTCCTTGCCATCCGTGACTGCCATTCCCTGTCTTCAACTCTGACCCCTGTCTTTAGCGTTCGACATGTCAGTCATTCCACCTCCAAGAGTCGTCGTGTATACAAATACGCTGTCCTTCCCCCCCTTTCCCGACATCATCTCCCTCATCATCCTATACTACTCATCACAAGCTTTCCCAAACATCCCTAGCTCTTCTCTCGCCCATACCTATTCACACTCACTCAACGAACCATCACCAACCATCGTTGTTTGACTCCGTCGTTCACCATGTCTCCCCACAACGACGCACCCTCCCCCAGCGGCAGCTACACGGCGGGCTTCAACAGAATGCAATACCACCCCACGGTCACCTCTAGCCTCATGACAGGGCACCTCAACACCATGGAGCCCCACTCCCCTCTCAGCAGCTCGTACAGCACCACCTCAGAAAGCTCAGACTTCCACATGAACAGACCACTTGTGCCCGGTGTCTACGTGCCGACCATGTGCTTCTTCGAGGAAGGCACCGAGGATGTTGACACCGAAGCCATTGCACGCCACGCGGTCCGCCTTGCCCAGGCCGGGGTCACCGGCCTGGCCACTCAGGGCTCCAACGGCGAAGCCGTCCACCTCACCCACTCAGAGCGCCAGCTCGTCACCTCCACCACCCGCAAAGCCCTCAACGAGTCCGGTTACGCGCACATGCCCATCATCGTCGGCTGCGGCTCGCAGAGTACGCGCGAGACCATCCAGCTCTGCCGCGAAGCCTGGGAAGCTGGCGGCGACTACGCCCTCGTGCTCCCGCCCTCTTACTACGCCCCGCTGTTTGCGCCCGCCTCGGAGACCATCACCTCTTTCTTCACCGCCGTGGCTGACGCCTCGCCCATCCCACTCATCATCTACAACTTCCCGGGTGCCGTCGGCGGCCTCGACCTCTCCTCCGACACTGTTGTCCGCCTTGCGGAGCACCCCAACATCGTCGGCGTCAAGCTCACCTGTGGCAACACAGGCAAGCTGAACCGCGTGGCCGCCGCCACCCGCAAGCTCGCGGGGCCGAACTTCGACCCTGCCAAGCCGGAATTCCTCGTTCTCGCGGGCTCGGCCGACTTCACTATTCAGTCGCTCGTGGCCGGCGGGCACGGAATTCTTGCGGGGCTGGCCAACATCGCGCCCAAGGCGTGCATCCGCACCATGGAGCTATACAACCAGGGCAAGCTGCCCGAGGCGCAGGCCATGCAGGAGGTGGTTTCCCAGGGCGACTGGACAGCAATCCAGGGCGGCGTAGTGGGCGTCAAGTCCGGACTGCAAGGGTGGATGGGCTACGGCGGTCACGCGCGCAGCCCGCTGCCGCGGCCGAGCGGGGAGCAGGCGCGGCAGTGGAAGGAGGGGTTCAGGGACCTCGTCCTTCTGGAGAAGAGCCTCTGAGTAACGTCGTGATGACTTTGACGCTTTACTAGTGTTTTGGTTGGGTTCATGGCATGGGAAAACCTCCCGTGGAGCATTGGGGGCCTGGGGACGGGGCCGGGGACGGGGATACGGACATGGACACGGACATAACTACGGCGTTTCGTGATGGAAACCATGGAACAGGGGAACAAAAGAGATAGAGATGCGCCTATCTCTCGGCGTTTGCGGGACCAAAAACCAAGGAAACGTGGGTTTCAAAGCTTAACTAGTATTTTATTCTAATGCACACCTCTCTTCATCACATTTGCTTGTCTTTGGAACTGGGCAGCTGCCAGACACAAGCAAGTCGAACCATGCTTCGTACGTCTCACGCTCTATTCCAAGAAGTTGGGAAGTCCATAGCTTTCCTCGTTCCCAAGGTTTGTACACTCCGTTGTGTTGATGCCAGTTACCGAAGCAGACAGAGGCCACTTGTGATGCTCTCCGTCCATGAATATCCGTCATCTCACTCACACGAAACACAAATGCATGACGGGTTGTGAGGTCACTTTGAGTGTAAAGAGTGAGTGAGGCCGGCACCGAGGCGGCGGAACACACGCGAGGCTCGACCGTTGCGAAGCCGGCGACAGGTGTTCGGGCGTGTGCGCGGGATTCCTCTCCTCCCATACAGCGAGCCCAAACTCCACCCCTGCAGGCTTTGGGTAGCATCACAGCACGATCGTCGGTCTCTCCCCCTCTGTCAGAGCGCAGCCTTTCCGTTGTGAGAGAGAAGGCCATGTTTGTCTACCTTTGGGGCCTTTGGCGGCGTGCAAGTGCTGACAGGGTACCACAAATACTTGGCTCCCTCCCCGGTCTCGCTCTGGCTTGCCTCTCCCTGGCGTCAGCCACCTCCGCTCTGATACGGCGAAGCGAGGTGCCACGTCTCGCGGGTGTCTCTCTTGTGGAAGCCGGTTCGCTCGATGTGGGCTGTTTTCGGTTCCCGGAACCTGGGCCGGGGTGCGCCACGGCGAGGTACATATGTATGTCGGCATGTATATGTACATCCACTCTGAGTGCATTACCAGTTCACACGGTGGTCCGAGGTACTTTACCCGAGTGGTTTTGGGGGAGGGCAGGGAAAGGTAGCCAGGGGGTCAAGAACCGCACAGCCGGGTTAGGCGCGATTGGAGGGCGTGATCCCCTCTGGCGGACAGTTCCGGGATTGGGAACCCCTTGTTTTCTGTTGGCTGCGGCGGCAAGATCCCATCAAAACAAGCCCCTGTCGTCAACATCATCGCCGATGGGCGGAGCCCGAGACTGACTGAGGGGTGGGGGTTCTTCAGGAGGAGGCTCCCAGCGAGTGCTCCATGGAAGTTACTGCCGAGGGCAGGCCACGCTCTCTCGAGCCCCGATGAGAATACGAACTGCAACCACTGAACCCCGTTGTTGCACGCCGATACCTAATTACGGACAGATGGGATATGTAACGACACCAGAGTTCCAGAGTTCCAGGACTCCAACCGGAAATTCGAAAACCGAGAGCCGTCCACGGGTTCATTGTCACGCCCACGGGTCCGGAAGAAGGTGCAGGCCTCGTGGCGTCGGACAGGCTTGGTGCTGCAGATAACTCGTGGTTCTTCGTTCTTTCTGATTCTTTTCCAGTTTCATCGGTCCGAGTCCAGTAGGTCCAACCTCGAGAGTTAGCCGAGGCAGGCACGATGGTTCCCGGATCAAGGGTCTCGACCCGAGCTAAACTGAGCAACAGCACGATGCAGGAAGGTGCAAACACGAACCCCCACGCCAGGCACATGAATGGATGGAGCGAGCGACGGGAGCTCAATGAAAAAAAAATGGAATGGAGCTTGGCAACTGCAGTGCCCGACTGGTTTTGGGTCCATGTCAATCTCGACAGGAACCGAAACTACTGGACCAAACAAGACGCCGTTGCTCTTACCGCCTGTTTTCTCCACGACCGCCGTGGCCGACCCAGCCACGTCGGATGAGGACTTACCCAGCTACCTTACGTACCAAGTTGTGTGTACATGCCCATTATTGCGCGCAGCTCACGAGGCCCTAGAACAAACCGCGAGGCCGTTCTCCCCCCACCGAATCTGCAGCTCATGCTGCAGGCCGTGCAACTACTAGCCTTTCAAAGTCTCGATCATGGCCCCGGCAAATCAAGAATCGCGACTTCTTCGACACTGGGGGGGTGGATTAGGGGGGTAGAACGCTCAAGATGAGTCGGGTATGTCACGGCGCCAGTGTTCGCCGAAGTCTTGACCGTACCATTAAAAAGACGCTATGTTGAAGGGCCACAAAGTTCGCCATATCGTTACAAAACACGCTGCGGAAATGGGCTTCGGTGATTGCGAAATCCAGGACCCGTCCAGCACCTTTCCGTTATGATGAAATGGCCAGACCCCGTCTATCACCGATCGATCACGTTGGCATCGTGCTTTCTGACCCCCGCTCTCCTCATCGACCCCCAATTTATGCCTGACAAGGCCTATAGCGCAGCCGGATATCACGGTGCAAGATGTGGAGAGCTGCAATCTGCGTCACCGCAGCTCTTTCATGGGGGAGGTTGGGGGGGGGGGTTCAGTCAGCGCCTGCCCCTAATGCTACCCCTTTTCCTGTGGTCGGAGCTAAAAACAGCATCAACAAAAACACGGGGCAAACACCGGCAAGACTCAAAATCAACACGCTATGGGCACGGGGAGGGCCGCAATGGTAACGCCCGCGGCACCAGTCTGACGGACGGTCTGGTCTAATTTGCTCATAGGGGTCCCTCGGTACGTACTCGGTTTGTCCGAGCTCTAGGCCATGAACAAAACCGATGAGGATTCCTACTTTGGAATCGCAGGTATTGATGCATACCCCTTGCGTCAGCACTTCCCTAACCGGTTAATCGTCCGCTAACAATCGATCAGGAATTCACGGATTTCCTCACAGTGCGTGGAACGGCATTAGCCATGTAGCTGGCGCCCCTGGGACGGGGTTTTGTCCTCACGGTGTATGTGTGCTTGATGCCTGATATGCCGCCCCTTCACGAGCCACGAGCCTTCAGCTGACCATTGGCGTCAAGGACCTTCTCTTCGTTACCTGACACTAGCCATACGTGGCAATCTTTGAGGTTCGGGATAGCCCTTGCAAATCGTGTGATCGACGACTCATACTCCTCCGGCAGGTTTTGATCTCACGCGTTGAGAATCGCGGGCGAACGCCCTCCGGCCCTCCACCCCGAGTATGGAGGAGCAGCTGTGACCCTACGACGGCCTTACTGGGACTGGGCCCCGCCGCCTATGCCATCAACGTCATCGTCAGGGCCCCGCGCGGCGTGACAGAAATGGCCAACTTTTCACGCGGTTATCGCTTCCAGCGGCTACCCCTCGAGCTCGGTTTCCGCGGCTTCCTCGCAGCCTACCCCTAAGGCATCAGGTGTCTCGGCAAGGGAGATCGTCTGAGCAATATTACCGCATTCAATAAAGCAATGGTCTTGGCAGTGAAAGACCTGACCACCGATGTTGCCAGTCAACCAACGAGGAGCCACGTCTGGGGAGGCCCGTCAGACCCTCGGTTGCCCCGTGAACGTTTGGCCGCGGCTAACGAGGGATAGGACGATATTTTCGTGAGAGGAAGGACCTTTGACAGCTCCGGCTGACGCGTTTCAAGCCTCGAGTTTCCCCATGGCTTGGTTCGTGCACTGTCCGTCTGCACTGGGACCTTTTCGGATATCGACTGGGCGGCCTTCGGTCCCTTGTTGTAGGTTGTTCAACCCCAAGCCTGGGGAAAGCCCATGCTGATCTGAGTAGCATGTTGTACCACTGCAACGTTGACCGGCTCGTTGCAATGTGCAGGTGATTCACTACGAAGAGGACATGTTCACCAATGAAGCAAGTTCTACCGGCCGGTACGCAACCCTCCAAAGCAATATTGTCATGGCATATAGCCCTCTAAACTCTTATTCGGCGAGAACATGAACTTCCACACGAGTAAGCCAGGCAGGAACATCATCACCCTTGGGTACACATACCCCGAAATGCCCGATGGGAAGATCCCGCCTAAAGCGCGTGCCAGTTACGTCAGGGCATATTTGGACTTCCTGTATGCAGGAGGGGACGACGGTTAACAGAAGCAAAACACTCCTTCTAGCTTTATTACATCTCGTAGTCGCCCAGTCGGTCATTGGACGCATGTCTTTTCTCACTCTCCCCCGTGACGAGGCAGCTTCAGTCAGCCTGCCACTCCGAGAAGTGCTCATTAGGAACCACGCAGTATGAGGGATTTGTCCCGGGAAAAAGCTGTTTTGTTTCTTTAGCAGGAGATGACCACCGAGATACGGAGAGTAAGTCTCTACTATACAACCCGGCCCCGGTAACGTTTAAGGCGGAAAATGTGCGCGATTTCTGGTCAATGCTGGAACCCTTACTGATGTTGATTCCACAGTGATGACCACCAGGTACCAATCACCATGATGCCCAGCCTGAATATCCAGAACCTGAGCATGAAGTACATGCCACGGGTTAATAACTCAAGTTTTCCCGTCTTTGGGAACACAGACAGATGACCGGTCCAGGTGCGCCAGCATCAATGTTGATGGTGTTGTCAGGCGTCAATTTCTTGCTGTTGTGCTACCGCATGGCGGGCTTCTGTGTTCACAATGCGCCCGTTTAACAAGGGCCTCCTCCCGGGTTGGTCCATGCCTGGTGTTCTGTGTAACGGCGGGCAACTCACACCACCAAGGACTGAGCTGAGATGTTTGGTCATGGTGTAAGAGTGGCGTGATGGTGAGTGGCTTTTCTTGTCTGCGGCCGTTGTGAAGGGAAGTAGTTGATGTAATTTGTCATGGAATGGGCAGTCTCGAATGGGGGGGAGCAAGTGATATGGGACCGAAATCTGTCACGATGCTGACCCCCACGGTTGCCTTTCGGGAGTATTATATTGGAATTGGCATTGGGCATTTCCTGATACCTCAAGCTTTGATGGTAGCACTAGGCACTCTTGACGTAGGGCTACAACGTAACGCCCACTTCCAAACCGCCGGCGCTTCCCTCTTTGTCGTTTGCCCCGAGGAGAGGACGAACAGCTGGGTTTTGAGAACGGTTGGCGAATGACCCGGTCCCAAATATCCAAGTTTCTGCTTCTCCTCGCGAGGCGAGCGCAGCATGTCATGAATTAATGAGAGCACTCCTAGCAACAGGACTACAATATATATACTACCCGTTGGATGCATCGAGCCATTGGTTATACCCAACTTCCCGCGTCATGCAACTTTACCTAATAGCGTAGGTAGAGTGAAAAACTGTTACTATTGGCCTTTGGTATAACCCTCCTACGGCTCTTCATTATCTACAGACAACTGACCTACCTCTCGTGTGATAATATCCCGATTTTCGTGTATTGAACTGCGACGGGGACGAGGTAGCCATCGGATAGCAGCACACGCAGCCACGGCGTCTTCAAAGACAGGCTTAAGTGCTTGTGTCTTTAAAAGAGTTCCGTTCGAGTGTGATGAGCGTGGTCGTTGGCATTATAATTGAAATAAAGGAACATACATACAAACATGCCCATTAGTGACACCACCCCCGAACGCGCGGCCCAACGTGAGCTAGACATTATCCACCAGGCAACGCTTCTTGGGTATCACTCGAAAAGGGATGAAGAACATCATGGGCCAGCACTACCGTCGCTGACGCCTCCAAACCGTGCCCGATCCCAGGCCGCCGGCGAGGTTGCGAATGCTTCGAAAACTACAAACAGTTATGAGGCTTTACGGACCGGACCCTAAAGCTGCTAGAGCAGCACCACAAACGACTCTCGGGGGAATCGGACAGGCGGTGGGGCAGGGATGTTTGAGGTAGTTGGCGCCGGAGCGTCGGGGCCATGCCAAGCCGGGGCGCCGGACATTGGGCCGGAGGAAATGCCCGGACTCTGTGTGTTGGGTGTTGGGTGTTGGCCGAACAGATAGGAAGTGTAACTAGCTGGGTTTGCATGTGGCGCCGCTGCAACGGTTCGGGAGGTCGGGATGGCCCCTGTTCCTTCGGCTTCTGTTGGTAGTTAGTTGACTCTGTTGGGTTGAGGAGAAACAATGCGCTGGCGGCCATGCGGGAGTGTTTTTGTTGTCTCGGGTGAGAAGTTTTCACCGCCTGGCTGTTTGACGATTGTAAGGATGGTGATAACTATCCCGGTTAACCATCATGCATTCCGACCGGCGAGAACACAGGAGCTGGCTGTAATGGAGAAGACGATAGCACTGGTGTTGTGTGGTTGTGGTGCCAAGGATCTTGCCTTGATATACTGCGGGGTTTGCCCTCCCACCAACCAACCGGCTACGGTGGATGTCCACATCCACAAGTCTTCCGTAGTATAGTGGTCAGTATGTGAGCTTGTCAATGTTGGCATCCTCCTTCATAACAACGCTCGAGACCCGGGTTCAATTCCCGGCGGGAGAGACCTTAACTTTTTCCATTTCATCCCACCTCGAATGGAAACTTGGGCTTCACTTTTGCCAAGTCTGGTCTCAAGTCACACACCAGCTGGCGAAACGTGACCAGACCGGCCGAAACAGAGCCATCATTTCATCATTTGCCAAGCTGCTGCAAGGTCCTTGTGTTTCTGATGCATCTCCACGGGGCTGAAATCAATTGTCTCAACCGGGCAGCACGTCGGGTAACGGCAGCCGATCACCGTGGCGTTGGAAAAGTCGCCGATGGTGTTTGTTGGTGATCATCATTTTGGAGTCCGGAGACGCACCCCAGCCGCCGCAGGGCTGAACCCAAGACATGGAAAGTCAACAGTCGACGCCGGCGGGCCCGAGTGGCGGCAAACCGCCGAGATATTCATAGCATCCGTCGATGGTCGCGCACACGAGATGGGTCGCGTCAAACTTTACAAGTGCCGAATCCGAGCTCCCCTCGGGCTTTGCCCCCACCGCCCGGCGCCGCGATGGATCGATACGAATCTCTCCATACCTTTTGCCGGGAGGCCCCAGACAATCCACAGTTGCTGACAACGCAGCCCGTGTTTGGTGGGAGCGTCTGGCGACGCCGAGGGGCTTGGAACTGATGAGACAGTCATGGTTGGGGACTCGCGGTTTTGATGGAACGTTGCGAGCTGTCTGTTGCTACCATGTTGTGGTGGTGAGGTTCGGCGCCTGCACGCTCCGTTCATTCATTCGCGAGTGAGGTTGTAAGAGGAGAGGTGAAACCGGAAAACTGGACGGCGATCTTGAAACTTCGCTACCCGATATTGTTCTGATCGTTTGGAGACGCTCAGATGGGAGAAACTGCCGCGTTGAGAAATGGCCCGGGAGGGAGGATTTTTAAGTTCTTGGCTGGTGCGGTCTCCTGTTTCAGGGGCTTGGGGAGAAACATCAGCGACCACCGCGCATTCGCCGGGCGGTGATGTGGTGGTGGGCTGTCTGGTCAGAAAAAGCCGAACTCCGAAGGAAAACAAGAAATCGAGTAAGACAAATGTAAATGCAAGAAATCGAGTAACTCGAAGAAAAAGTAACTAAACTGAGTGTACTTTCTTTCGGCTTCGAACTGGTCGACTTCCGTTTCGTTCCTTTCGTCGAGATGGTTTGGTCAACATCGACACTCGGAGTTCGGCTGAGGTTCTTTGGGGTGGCCGGAAGGCTGGCTGGGTGTCCGCCAGCCACCGAACTACTAGTCTCGTTTCCCCGCGGGCCGATTTGCATGATCCTCATGCTTTCCAGGTCACATTCAACGGGGCAACCGGGCAGCAGTCCTTACTGGGCAGGCGCTAGAGCGGACCAGCGGCAGGCCCAGGGGCTTTTCCTCCATCGGGATTGGCCCGTGGGTTTGACGACCCCTTTTTCGTGGTTGGTGTTCTCTGCGGCCGACTGTGCGTGCTGCACGCGCAAGCGCGATAAATGGCGTGGAACCCCAGTTTAAGATGAGACATCCAACTGTTTTTTTAGCTTGCTCGCCGAACCATTCTGGTGGATGGCTGGCAAGCCGAGCTCCACGAAGCCCTGCGTTCGGGTGTTGGGAGGAAATCCGAGAGCAGGACACCGAAAAAGGGAAATGAGGGCCAAGCCCAACAGTCCCAACATGGAACAACACCAGCACTTGGCTTGATGTGGCCCAACTGCCGTCGCGATAGCATATGCCATCCGCACACGTGTAGCGCCGGATGAGCAAAGAGGTAAAAATAGTTACACGAGCTTGAGGCTGAGTTCTTGCAGCAAACGGGTGAGCACTGCAGAGGAGGGACAGCATCAGACCACAGGATCTGGCCTTGGAGATCTCGCGCGCGTTCCCGGGAACTCGGTGCAGACTTCAAAGGTTCAAACCACACGGTTGTCGGCAAACGGGTTCGTATTATTTTGGCATTATTGGATTGCCAATGCATCACGCCTAGATTGCCAAGCAGAAATTTCAGAGTGACCCTCAACCGTCCGCCGCAGCGAAGGTCTCCGGGGATGGATTTTGGCATGCGCCGGGTCGTGGGCAAAGCAGGCTTGGCAAGCTATCCCTGCTTTGCCAAGAGCCACAGGTGCAGGAACGAACGATCTGATTTGTTAGCCTGACACAGTCGCCTGGTCAGCTTGGCGGCTCTGGCAGGTGACATGACTGAATTTCGCGAATTTCGGACGAGGAAGGCCTCAAGGCTGCAGGTCTGGGCATCCCTGGGCGGCCCCAGACCAGGGGTTTGATCCATTTTGGCAGGGAAGTCAACACGAGAGGACCCTGGCGAAACGGGGCCGAAGGAGCCACTGTCTTTGATTGAAAGCGCGATGGGGCCCGGATCGCTGAACACCTGTTGATCTCTCCTCTTTTTCCCTGTCCATCTCACCACCGCAACTTCTGTACCCAGCCCAGATCAGCCCCGGATTCGTGGCGTTCAATCGCTTCTTCTGTCTCTCGTTCACTGCCTTGCTGGCACTATTTTCACATTTAATAATACACCCACACTCGCTTCCGTGCGCCCCCTCGACTGCCTCCTTAATAACACGCAGATCCTACTTCGTAGATCAATCAACAACACAACTCGCCGCATCCTAAGACTTGCACAACTTCACAACAGTTACACAAGATGCTTTCCAAGATCTTCACCACGGTGGCCCTTGCGGCCTCGTTGGTCTCTGCGCAGACCTTCACCGAGTGCGACCCCACCAAGCGTGGTGAGTACACACTAACTACCTATCCCCGCCACTTGTCTTGCTTTAGCGCGTTGGCGCGCTTTGATAGCTCGTGGAGTTGGTTATTTGCAACTTGTCGCGCTAACATGACCGTTTCACAGATGACTGCCCCAACCGCAAGGCCATCGGCTCCAAGCCTGTCGACATCGACTTCCGCAAGGGCGCCAGCAGCTTCTTCAAGAATGCCGATGGCACCACCCTGAAGTATGACGACAACCTCGGCGCCGTCTTCTCCATCTCCAACGACAAGCAGGCGCCCACCATCGGCTCCAAGGAGTACATGTTCTTCGGCCAGGTCGATGTGACGGTGCGGGCTGCCCGCGGCGTCGGCGTCGTCACGAGCTTCGTGCTCCAGTCGGACGACCTCGACGAGATTGACTGGGAGTGGCTCGGCGGCGACGCCACCCAGGTTCAGACCAACTTCTTTAGCAAGGGTTGCACCGAGACCTACGACCGTGGCGGCTTCTCGCCCGTCGCCGACCCGGTCAACCAGTTCCACACCTACACTATCAAGTGGACCAAGGACCAGCTCGACTGGATCATCGACGGCGCCGTCGTCCGCACTCTCAAGAACACTGGCATCGACGGCTGCGCCGGCTACCCGCAGTCTCCCATGCAGATCAAGCTCGGAACCTGGGTCGCTGGTCGCAAGGACGCCCCGCAGGGAACCATTGACTGGGCTGGCGGTATTACCGACTTCACCGACGCTCCCTTCGACGGCTACTACCAGAGCCTGCGCATCCAGGACTACATGGGCGGCAACGGCGCCAAGGAGGCCACTGAGTACCACTACACCGACCGCAGCGGTTCGTGGCAGAGCATCAAGGTCGTCAACAACGGCGAGGAGTCCGACTCGGACGAGACCACCAGCTCGACTCGCAAGCCCAGCTCTACCTCCAAGCCTTCCTCGTCCGCCACCACCCTCACGACCTTGAGCTCGTCGGCTTCGCTCACTTCCAACGGCACCGTCACCCAGACCACTGCTGCCCCCACCCAGACCGATGGTGATGACCAGCAGAGCGCTACTGAGACTGCCACCGAGACCATGTCGACCGCTGCTGCCCCGTCCATGGCGGGCAACATGGCCGCCGTCGGCGCTGCCGCCCTCTTTGGCTACCTCGTCCTCTAAGTGCAGTGACGTAGCTGGAAGGGACGGACTGACGGTCGTCGCGTTTTGATATTTGCCCGTTTCTGCTTCTCGGACCGATGCTATTTTGCAGCTTCGCCACGCTCCTTTCTACCCCATTTTATACCATGTTTACCATTCTTTTAATGCCGGTCGCCAGGGAAGGGGAACGATAGACACTCACGCCACGGGCTTTTTTGCGTGGCTTTTCTTTTCCGCGCACAAACGGGACGGGTCCATTTTAAGACAAGACAAAGATGAGGACGACAGGTATCTTGGGGGGGCGATGGAGAGCAGGCAAGCACACGAGCTTCGGTACATAATGGTACGCCAGGAACGTTTTTGTACATGGGAGATGGTGATGAATGAGGCTATGAAGGCGGGTCGGCTGGGCGGTGGTTGTCTGTAGCGGCGGGTTGATCGTGTTACTTTTGGAATGGAACGTCGAGTTCTCGGGGAAGGAGGATGGCATCTTTGATTGATACCTGACTGATTGATACCTTGGAAGTGGTTTGTTGATTTCTGGCTTGCTGGTCCTCAGCGGTGCGTTTTCATACTCGGCTAGACTAGACAGCGTCGAAGGCTAGATGATATCATTGCGCGGTTGTTTGCACTGCTCCTCGGATAACGTGACCATTGTGGTGTGCTTTGTCATCGGGAGTATTTATTGATAGGATCCATCTTGGTGTTTGTATCTCGGCCTCCTGCCTTCAATCTCCTTCAACAGGATGGGACGACAACAACCTCGGTAACACCCGCAGCCCCAGTACAGAAGCAGTGAAGAAGTATCTTACTAACAGGGACTCCCATCCCGTTCCAGAGGAGGAAGGGAGCCTGACACCCCGAGTCGATGTGCTTGCTCCCCCAACCCGACCTAGCCCACCACATCGCGACCACACGACCCCATATCATCACGCTCACTTGTTTGTTTGCCGCCCCACCACGAGAGAGCACTTCTTATCGTTCCCTTGAACTCGGACTACAACTTAACCAGCATTTCGACCTCAGTGGGGGGCGGATGGGGGGGGGGGGGGTTTAAGAATTCGGGTCGGGCATGAAGGTGACGGTGAGTCTGCTGCCCGCCCCCCCCCCCCCTTCCTGCGTTACGGATGGAGAGGGTGGGTATTTGGGTAGAGCCCGGGTGTTTTGGGTTGTCTGCAGTTTTGTGTGGGCATACTCGGGTGGTGATCGGGGCGGATGAAGTAGGCTGATGAGTTAGTCGGATGGAATGAATTGGACAAGATGAAGGAATTAGGGTGGTAGGATAGCGTGGATGGAAGAATAAAATCGAAAGGAAACCATGCGGGACAACGGATGTGGCTGTTGTACGTAGTATGATGCTTGTTACGAGATGGGAGTTCGACGGCGCGGGACGGCGGGATTTCGTGGACTGAGAGCATTGAGAGAGAGTGAAAGGCAGTTGCCAATATATACTCTAGAATGTAAGAGGTAGATGTTGTACGCCGATGTAGATACAACCCCGAAAATCAGCCAACGCACCCAACGCGATATGTTTACCAACCGACACCAGAAACGCTCCCAACCACATTACCAAAATACAAATTACCATCCCCCTAACCCACTATCTGAACACCCCTTCACCTCGGAATGCTCGGGCTATCCGGAAAATTCGGGTTCCCCGGATGATAATTCGGCGACGGCCCCGGCAACTCCGCGGCCGACGTCATGCTGGGCATCTCGGAGGGCGTCCAAGCCGTCGGCATCTCATGCGGCTGCGGCTGCCCACCGTAGTAATAGTGTTGTTGCTGTTCCCCCGGTGGTTTCGGCGCGACATGTTCCGCCCCGGGCTGGTACGCGCCCGGGGCTGCTAACGCGTAATCATAAGTCGGCGCCTCCTTCGCTGCTGACGGCAGTTGCTGCTGCCGCTTCCGCCTGCGCCACCAGAGCGCCAGCCCGATCAGCAGCGCTATCACCGCCAGGGGCACCACCACGCCGATGGCCGCTTGCTCGCCCACTGAGAGCCCGGAGTTCGAATCTGCGACGTCGGGATCGTCCGACGCGCCGGGGGAGGAAGAGCCCGTCGGGTCTGCTGTCGAAGAGGTGGTCGGCACGGGCGCGCCGGACCCGTCGGAGGAGGCGGCGGAGGAGGTGGCCGTTTCCATATCGCTCGCCTGGTAGACCATCCTCACGCCGTAGGCGTTCAGGCCGCCGGGGAAGGTGAGGCCCGCATTGACGGTGGAGGTGCGGCCGCCGTCGGCCGACTTGGTCACGGTGATGACGGTGCCCGGCGAGCGGGGCGCGACCCAGGTGCAGAAGATGCTCTCCCAGGCCTCGGTGAGCGAGAGCGGGCTGGGGGCGCACGTCAGCGAGATGTCGGCGTAGGTCGGGCAGCAGGTGACGGTCGTGATGGACGACACGCCCGTCGTGTCGTGGCATGCGGTCCAGTAGCCCGACGGGCAGGCGATTCCCGGGGAGTAGAAGAATGACGAGTCCGAGGTGGAGAAGCTGGACGGCAAGCAGGAGAGCTCGTTGTCGATGATGAAGACGGCCGGGCGGTATGGGGTGTAGATGCCGCCGCAGTCGGTGCCGCGGGTGAAGGTCGTGGTCAGCGGGATTGTCGGGAAGGAGGTGATGACCAGCGGGGTGCGCGTGGGTGTCGGGGGAGGAGCTGTAGATTCCGACATTGTGATCTGGGGAGGCTTTTGACCAGCCTCGCGCCGTCGGGTATTCGAACACACGCCAGAAGAACGCGGTCACGGAGGTGGGTTGCAGGAGGGCCGTTCCGCACACGACCGTCGCCCCGGGCGGAGGTGATGGTCAAATCCATCGCCGCCGGGAGTTCTCAGCGCGCAGGGGGCAGGGGGTCTGAGGTCCACTTTCTGACCGTGAGATGCAACCCTGCTGCCCTGCGAAGATTGTGCTGACGAGCTCGAGGCGAGGCTTGGGTGAGCCAATTGAGTTCTACATATGGAGGGCGTCGTGCTCCGCCGGAAGGATCGACGCTCGGACGGACGTATGTCCAGACATGCACGGTTCCCCGTGGGCTGGCGCGCTGGTGTAAGGCTCGACCAAGCGATCGGGAGGGAATTGCTTGTTCATTGGTTGTGCATTGGATCCCGGAGGGGAAGGACTGACAAGACAAGCGAGAGACCATACGGTTCGAAACAACAAAGGTTCATTTTTGATGCGGTGCTGCTTCGAAGCGGTAAATTTCCGTGAAGCGTCCGAGCGTAATCGTACACACACAGTCGCCTTTGCAATCATTTGCGACCACCGGAATCACCCGTGCCATGCCGCTCCCTCTCTAGCATGGCGTCGAACTCTTTTTGGGCTTGCTCCTTCGCATACGCCTTCTCCTGCTCGGCCGGGGTATATGTGTACTGGTCCGTGGTTTGTTGGCTTCCGGACGTCCTGTTCTGCTGCTGCCGCGGATTCCACCTTTGCCCCTCCTCTGACTTTGCCTGCTGTCTGATTCTGTCCCAAGCAGAGCCCCCTCCGGGTGATTGGGGAGAGCCAGCGGAAGGCCGTTCTCTCTGGGATGGCGCCACGGGCGAGGCATCGTCGAACAGGTACGAGTCATCGTCTTGTTGCGACACACTTTCCGGAACGCTTTGCGGGGTCTGTGGTGCCCACCCCCGCCGTCCTGGCGTTTGCGGTACGGGCGAATCCAAACCGGTTGATGTGACACCGGGCGAAGGTGACACGGCCACCGAGTTTGCGGGGCCGTCGGCCGGGGGAAGCCTTGAGCGTTCCGCTCGCGCCTTTTTGGATGGTGTCATTTCCTCGCGCACCGCCTTGAGCCTAGGATCGCCCGCAATGGCCGCTAGATAGCCTGCCTGTACAAACGAGAAGACGATTATCTTGACGATGTACTGAGATATGAATGCGTAGGTACCAAAACGCAGGACGTGCCATAGCCGCACGGCTGACTGGCCCTTGAGAAGAGACATGGACGCGGTCGGGAAAGACATCGGGTTAAAAGAAGCGGGCTTTGGTGTGTAGAAGGGGAAGCGGAAGGTCGAACGACCCTGGTTGGTATAGTAGGCGGCGGTGAGGAGGACGGCGGGAGTCCCATAGGTGGCTCTCGAGCATACCTTAGAGCGGTGGTAGGCGAAGGCATCGGCTTCGGCGGGGCTCAGCAGGCGGCCGATTAGGAGGGAGTTTTCGATGAGAGCGCTCGCAACTTGGGCTTTCTGCCATCGTGGCGTGTACGAGAACCAGGACGCAAAGAAGGGTAGCTGTGGAAGGCTCTCGAATGGGCCGCTCATCAACTTCAGAGCCCGATCAGCCTGTTCCTCTGTGAATCCCGCCAAGCGGCCGTTCTTGACGACAGCGATGGAGGCCAAGTCAGTTGGACGATCGAACTGGTTTCCCTGCCCGGAGTCACCGGACGACTCATCTGCGCCCGGCCACGACATGTTGTGAGGTCGTGGGTTCGTCCTCAATCCAATTGCTGCATATGCGATGACGCAAAGTGAAAGTGAGAAATGCGGGACGCTGTTACGAGGTGAGGATGTGAGGAAGTGGGATGATGATGCAAGGTAGGGACATCGGTATGTAACTAAAGTGGGAGGAAGCTTGGACCTGGAGCTCACTCGGAACCTTGGCCACAGGGACCTCCATCCCACTGTGTAGGACCCACTTCTAGGTTTGGCCTTGCCCACTTAGTGCCGTCTTGCGCCGCTGCTTCCCGCCTTTTGCAGCGGCCGTTCGAAACTCGGTTCCATCCATTCCACATGTTCGTTCCTGAGCGCGAATCGAGTCGCAAACGCCGGAAACCACTTGATTATCTCCACTGAACCGCGCCGCTGAACCGCCCACTAACACAAGAGTACACTGCGGTCAAGATGTCGACACAACAGCAAGCCATGATTATGGACACGCTCCTCACGCTGAGGCGGACGTTGAAGCGCAAAGCCTACGGTTAGCCACACGCGCAGCCTCCGCACCCTTTGCTGCTCGCCTTCTGACTGCCGCGTCTGTTGCAGACTCCGACTCGGACTCGTCAATCGACCAGACTACGAACCGCGGCAACAAGCTGAAGAAGAGAGCGAGATTTGTCCACGAAGGCCGGCTGGCCTCGTCGATGGGACCCGCCGCATACAAGGAGGTGCGCAAGGATCATGTTGTCAGGTTTGGAGGGGGGCTGACGAGGTTGTAGATTGCAGAACATGCCGGGTACCAACGGGCGATCATCAACCGCAACCCGCCCTTGATTGACGAGGACGGCTACGACATCGACAGCGACGATGACGAGGAGCAGGTTCAGGAGGCCATTGCCTCGGCCTTGGAAGAAAACCCTTACTCGTCCATCCGGCTCGAGCGTACGTCCATGACATGCTCGCGCACCATACCAGCATTCGGCGCTGACTTGCGTAGAAATTCTTGCCCCCCTTACCGCCGTCACCGACCTGCCGTCGCATCCGACCTTCTCGCGGCCATTTACTTCGAAATCGCTGGACGAGCTGATTGAGCAAGGTCGCAATCTGATGCAGAAGGAAAACAAGGCGCTGTGGAAAGCGAAGCCGTTACTTACCAAGCTCGTCGGCGACAACACATGGGCACCTTGCGGGCTCATGGCGGCCCCCGACAACCGCGATGCCGTGCTGTTTAGCGACACGGTGAGCTTTTTCAACCGCCCAGCCAGCCGCGTCCCAACAAAAGCCCCAGCTCCTGGCGCAAACGGGATCTTTAAGAACACATTTACAGAGTCAGCGCTACGAGGGACGGCGCAGGATGCAGCCCAGACGCGAGCCACCGCGCGCTCGGTCGGAAACACAGGGCAAGACGGGGCACCGGGCGAGAGGGTAAATGGCGGGGAGCCATCCGCAGACGTGCACACAGACACTTACGGTAAAGACGGACTTAGCCAAGGGCCAGCAACGACGGAGAGCGCAGTAAGGGACGGTCAAGCTAGCGGGCACACGAATCACGACGACGAGAACAAGGGTGGCCCTGATGACGGGGACACTTCCCTAGGCAAACCGGGCGCGGCTAGAGCGGGGGACGTGGAAATGGCCGAGGCGGCCGGCGCGGATCAAGAACGACCAAGCACACACAACCTGCTCGCACCGCCAGACCTACCCGCCGCGTCTCCGCTCCCCGAGACGGCCGACGAGCTCTTCATCCACCCGCTCTTCCGGCTCCCGTCGGCGGCGCGGCCGGACCGGGACCTGGGCCTCCCCGAGCATGAGGCGGAGGAGGTGCGGCGGCTGCTGCTGCTGTACGTGCAGAAGCAGGAGGAGGTCTGCCGGGGCACCAAGCGGCTGTACGAGGGGCTGCTCAAGGCGGACCGGCTCCGCCAGACGGTGTGGCAGTGGGCCAAGGCGGAGGCGCACTCCGGGCCGAACCGCGACATGTCGGACGGGGAGGACTGGTACGACAAGGAGGCGTGGGGGCTGACGGAGGACCTGAAGAAGGGGGAGGACGAGGTCGAGGAGGATACGGCGCAGACGCAGAAGAAGACGCGGAACCGCAAGTGAGGAGATTTGTCATCGTATGGTGTGCTTTGTTAACTATTGACTGGGTGGGGTGGGTTTCGTTGTGAGCTAGCGATATAGAGATACCAATTACGGATGCACCCTCTTGTTTCTCAGCCAGGTCCCTCGTGTATGTCGGTACAAAATAAAAGAATCGTGACCTATCTGAGTGCGAGCTGCTGCAAATCATCCTGACAGCTGTCAGACATGCCTGTCTTGGCAAACCATCGGCGAACGACGCCGCCGACCCCCGACCTTAACCGCACATCCATTTCCCTTTTTAGCTTTTTTTTCAGCCCAGTTTAAGCTTTCGAGCTAAGCATCTTTCCCTAGTCCGGGTAAGCCCGCCCCCGGCAGATGCACGGCGGGATCGAGATCCGCCCAATGGCTTCTTGTGTTGAGGGAACTGAGACAGTGAGCGACAGAACGACGCCTTTTCTTTGTCAGCTTGGTGGACGTGTGCGCATTCGCTTCTCTCGATTCGTCCTCTTGCTGCCTGTGCGCAAAATGAACGGGACGGGACGAGACCTTGTCGGGGGGAAGTGATTCGTAACTCGGTGTGACGATGGCCGAGGTCCGTGGATCATCTCCCCGTTCCCACTACCTCATCACCAACCAGCGGTCTGCATCGAAGCTGGGTGTGCAGTCGTCTTTCTTATTGGGACGGCGAGAAACATCACGATAGTTACTAACCTCAAAGGGTTTGGGCGACGCAAGGCTCTGCAAGTCTCGGCAAGCTGAGTGTTGGCTGATCTTCCTTCCCGTCAAGATGCATCATCATAATTAGTCTCAACATTTGCCCTCAGGCGCCACTTTGACTTTTCTTTCTTTGACATCGCGTCTTCTGCCTGTCCGTTCCTCGTCCCATCTCTGTCTCAATTCTCCCGAGACAACAACCGAGGTGCTCGACAAAAGTCACCATGATGACCGACACAGAGGCCGAAAAGGCCACCCATCCCGGGACAGCACCCTCCCCCTCCACACCAACAACAACCACCACAACCACCCCCAAACCCGACGACGACAACAACAACAACATCACCACCACCACCAAAAAAGGTGACGACCCCTTCACCACCGCCACCGCCGGCGTCGACGCCGTCGTCTACCCGACCGGCATCAAGCTAATCCTGATCATCGTCTCGCTCTGCATGGCCGTGTTCCTCGTCGCGCTAGACCAGACCATCATCGCCCCCGCGCTGGGCGCCATCACGGGCGAGTTCGGCTCCGTGAAGGACATCGGCTGGTACGGCGCCGCCTACCTGCTGACCACGACGGCGCTGCAGCCCAGCTACGGCTCGCTGTACCGCATGTTCAGCGTCAAGTGGGTCTACCTGGCTGCTGTGACTGTCTTTGAGATCGGCAGTCTGGTGTGTGCGCTTGCGCCGACGAGTAATGCGTTTATTGTGGGCAGGGCGGTGGCGGGGATGGGTACGGCTGGGTTGTTTTCGGGGGGGATTGTTATCATGTCGTATTCCCTCCCCCTGCGCAAGCGGCCGATTGCGTTTGGCTTGGTTGGAGCTATGTGGGGGATTGCGAGTGTTGCTGGTCCGTTGTTGGGTGGTGCCTTTACCGATAGGCTGACGTGGCGGTGGTGCTTTTACATCAACCTGCCCATCGGGGGCGCGGCGATGCTGGCCATCTTTTCGTTCCTGCACATCGAGCAGAAGCTGAACGAGGAGGGGCTGACGGTGGTGCAGAGGATTCTGAGCCTGGATCTGCTGGGCATGTCGATGTTGGTGCCGTCGATTGTGTGTCTGTTGCTGGCGCTGCAGTGGGGAGGGACCGAGTATGCGTGGAATAGCTCCGTCATCATCGGCTTGTTCGTCGGGTTCGCGGTGATGGCCATCATCTTCATCGGGATCCAGATCTGGAAGGGGGACAAGGCCACGCTGCCGCCGCGCCTGTTCAAGAACCGGGACGTCCTCTGCGCCATGTTCTTCACCTTCTTCTTTGGCGCCGCCTTCTTCCCGCTCGTCTACTACTTGTGTAAGTGGCCCGGTGCGCAACCCCCCTAGCATGAGAGCATTTGACTAACAGTACATGCCCCGTTTATAGCCATCTACTTCCAGGCCGTCCAAGGCGACTCTGCCGTCCAGGCCGGAATCAAGCTCCTCCCGCTGCTGATCTCCGTCGTCATCATGTCCATCGCCGGGGGCGGCTTGATCGCCGCCGTGGGATACTACAACCCCTTTATCATCCCGTCCATGGCACTCCTGACCATCGGAGCCGGCATGATCACGACCTTCGCCGTCGACAGCCCTCTGCGCGTCTGGTTCGGCTACCAAGTCATCGCCGGTAAGCACCACCACCACCCCTCCTCCATCCCCCCCCCCCCCCCCCCCCCCCCCTTCAATACCCACCCAACTAACCCCCCCCTCCCCCACACACAGGCCTCGGCATCGGCATGGGTTTCCAGACCGGCGCCCTCGTGGTACAAAACAGCGTGTCGCACGAGTGGATCCCACAAGCCACCGCGTGCGTGCAATTCTTCCAGTCGATGGGCGGGTCCATCTTCATCGCGGTGGCGCAGGCCGTGTTCCTGAACGGGCTGACGGCGGGGATCGTGCGGGACGTGCCCGAGGTGCCGGCGCAGGTGCTCATCAACAGCGGCGCGTCGCAGATCCCGCAGGTGCTCGCGGACCTGGGCGTCGCGGACCGCCTGGGCGCCGTGCTGGGCGCCTACATGGAGGGGCTGCGCAACTCGTTCTTCATCACCGTCGGGTGCGGCGCGGGCGCGTTCGTGGCCGTTTGCGCGCTGAGCTGGAAGAAGATCCAGAAGCGGCAGGCGGCTGAACCTGGGACGGAAGAGGCGGGGAAAGATGAGGAGGCGGTTGTTGTTGGCGAGGGTTCAAAGTAGACTGGTGGGTTTGGGCAGTGCCTTGTGCCATGATCGTAAAAGAGAGAGGGGTATTCGTTGTTATTTGGAGCCTCGTGGATGTCGGGAAAATAGATACCCTACTCCTTGCTAGTTAATTATATATTTATAATGACAATGTCTAATGACTTCCGATAATTTCGTCTTTCGCTAGCAGGTTGCTGTCTGAGACGACTGACTTCGCCCGACGCATCCATTAGACACAGTGACACAGCACAGGAACTGCCCTATTCAAGAACGTAATGGTATACGATCTATATTCATCCATGGTAAACAATCTGTACCCTTAGTTCCATCTAGTAACTCCAACCCACTGATAAATGACAAGCTAGCCGCCCACCTCTTCAAGAAAAAGACACCCGGAAACCGTCTATAAGCTGGCGGGTATCAGGTCCCAGGCATCCATCCCGAAAACCGCACACAAAGAAAGGGCATATCACATCAAATCATTTGTCCATCCATCCATCCCTCGTCGTGCCCGAAACAGCCGGTAGGCGCCCTGTTTCTTGCCCCTTCGTCCATTTGGCTGGCAGCTCAACCCGCCGACACACCGACCTTGACCTAAGCCAATTGGTATCGTGTGCCCTTTTTTCCCGCCCCTTGACAGAGGCATGGGAGTGAAAGTCGGGTAGGCCAACCGAGATGACGCCATCCCGAGCTGGTAACACCCGGCCTCAGCGCGGCAGCGCCCTACTGGTTACGGCGCAAATCGCGTGCTCGGCACGCCATGCAGCGCAAACATCCCCTCCACCCCCAAATGCCACAGCGGCCACAGCGCTTCCGCGCTAGCCCCAAGGTATGGGTTGGGTACATAGAGCTTTATGAACCAAGATCCAACCCAGCCTCTGTTCTGGCAGTCCTCCCAACCTAAATTCCAAAACTTCGGCCGTAAACCACCATTCGAACCACAAGATGTCCTGGGAAATCCTCTACTCCGCCATCCCCGCCATTCCCGCCGTCGCCGAAAAGTTGCCATACACCTCTTCGACTTCACTCTCGCTCTCCTCGCTCAGCGGACTCTGCACGCCGCTTGCCTCGGCACTATGCATTCCGCCGTAGCTATCCAGCCCGCTCATACTCCCAGTCCTGCCCCCATACCCACCACCGCCCATTCCCATGCTTAGCCCACTGGCCCCCGCGCCACCACTTCCCCTAGCACCTGCCGTCCCCGTCCCACCAAGCGCCAGCATGCTCTGTCTCCTAGCAGCATCAAAATCCACGGCGCTCCCGCTCCGGCTCAGTAACGGTTTCTCGGGCAACTTCTTGAGCAACCCGGTCGAGATATCCAACATGCCCATCGCAAACTCCGTCAAGCCCTTACCCTCCCCCGGCTTGGAGCTGACCGACAGCGTCCAGCGGTACTCGCCCAGCCTACGGCGGTACCACTCGCCTTCCTCCCTCCCGGGGGATGTCGCCCAAAGTAGAGAGCCAAAGGTGCCAATGAGGGCGAAGTTCGTTTTGGAGGCAAAATACCAAAAGGAGCGCAGGTGGGAGGGGTTCAACCGGTTGACAAAGTCCATGGCAGAGATGAGGCGAGCTTTGGCGGCGCTACGGCATATGTGTTGGATATAGGGGTCAACTCCGCCTGCCGTCCCGGGGAGGTTGATGCCGGCCGGGGATGGAGCGGAGGAGGATGGTGTCGAGGCTGATGCTGCGGAGCCACAGTCCATCGAGCGGATAATGCGACGGTGGAGGGTGATTTCGGTGGCGAAGTAGGCGAGGTGAAGGTAACCTATGCTGGAGAGGCGGTTGGGCTGGTTGAGGCTACTTTGGAAGTTTGCATCCATGCGGACAGCGCTCGGGAGGCCCGAGTACCACTCCTTCAGCTTGAGCTGGATGGGTTTGGCGAGGGAAAGAATGAGCTGTGTTGCTTGCGCACCCGCGTTGGCGGTGGCATGTAGGGCCTGCAGAGTATAAAAGGTCTCGAGGATCTCGGCGAGGATCTGTGAGAGCTGCACCATCTGCCCAAAGAGCACCCGCCCACGCTCGATTTCTATCCTCTCCTCCACATCGTTCTCGTCCCACTCGACGTCGGGGAAATCGTTCGGATTGAGCGACTGCACTGCCCAGTTGGGGGCAAAAATGTGCGATGGCCGGCCGTGGACGAGAGCTCCCCATTTATCCTGGAATAGTGGTCAGACTCGCAGAAGTCCTGTTTGGGGCAAGGCAACTCAACTCACCTGCATATACAACGCCCAAGCCAGGCGTTTCCGCAGCCCGCGCTCCCATGGTGGGATTTTCCAGTGGCTACAATCGAGATGCAAGCCGAGCTCTTGTCCGATCGCAACGAGCTGTGCTGTCGGAGCCCACTGATCCCCCTCGGGCCGCTGCGATAAGATGAGGCCAGCCTGTATCGTCGACAGCTTCGGCCGGTACATGGCGTCAGCGAGGGTGGTCCTCACCAGCCTCTCGAGCTCGCTGACATTGGGCCGAGGGAGACTCGCCAGCTCCTCCGAATGGCCCCACCAGTTGATGGCCAGGATATAAACAGCGGCAAGAACAGGGGGCGAGAATTCGCGGGGTGAGCGCTCATACTTCTCGAGAAATACATTTTTCTGGATGACCGGAAAGGCCGGGTGCACGACCCGGAAGTACAGATCTATTAGCTTGCGGCTATGGGGCGCCACAAGGCTCTCGATCTCATCGACGTCATGGAAGATGTGGTCGTACCCCGGCGTGTTGTTGTCTGGCAACAGCAAGAACGTATCATTATCGCTGACCCTTCTGAGGGTCCCCCGGGCGAGGAGGCTCTCATCGTGCGGGTCAAAGGGGGATAGGTTGATAAGGGAGGGCTCAAAGTCGGTGGTGGGCCCGATATACTGGCTGTACCTGTCTGCTTGGAGGCCGAGGGTGCGCTTCAACAATGTCGGACCGCCGAAGTTGGCCATGTCCTCAATCAGGGAGCTGCTAGTCGTGGTGCACGAGAAGCTGTGCTGCTGATGCCGCCGTCTCCTGATATCAGACCGCCCGGGTGAACTACATGGACCAATCAGGTGTTAGATAACTCTTGTCGTGTGCCGAGCCAAGGGCATGCATGAACCGGACACGGGGGTAAACAGAACAAGGGGGGGAGCCAGGACAGCGAGGAGATAAGCGTGGGGTGTAGCTAAAGAGGGTGCGTCTCACCTTCTCTTGCTACTGCTGGTTTCTAGGTCCCCGTTCAGTTTGCGCTTCCGGGGAGCCGGGCTGTCGATCAGCGAGCACTCGGTCCCCGCTACCAGACACGCAACACAGCTCTCCTCATCTTCGCCCATGGCACAATCTGTCCTTCTGTTCAGGCAGGCCTCACAAGGGGGTGCCGAGAACCCGCTTACAGAGTCCGAGTCGGGCGAGTCGAAGCCGCTCCGGAATGAATCAAGGTGTATGCTGCTCTGGCGGCTTGGGGGGAAGCGCGGCGGTTTTGGCGCAATGGCTATGGGAGCCGTACGGGGGACGGCGCAAGGGGCAGACATGGTGTAGGTAAAGGCTGAGCGACGGCTCGCAGCCGGGGTTACCCAAGTTTGCAGCGTGAAAACGGCTGCAGTTCAGCAGGATGTCCGAGGATGTAACCTGACGGACACGCAACTCAGCACGCCGCGGAGTCTCGCGGCCGGCTCGTATGGAGGTGCACGGAGATACCGCTACCCCGGCCGGGCGGCTCTTTCCTGAAATTCAAGGTTTTCCGGCTACAGAAACCCGCGAGACTGGTGCGCTCAGATACCCTTGGTGGAAGGGCTAACGAGGTAACCGCTGATCGTCGAGAAGGTGAGACGGTATGCACAGACGAATGCTACAGCCCGAAATCTTGTTCTGGGTGCTATGCTGGCACGCTTGTGGGTTCTTGACCGGCAGCCGCAGGTGAACTGATCGGCGGGCAAGTCTGGGCCTGATAGGAACCGAGCTTTTGGTTCGTTCGTAGATAAGCCTCGACTGATGCTCCTCCCCGGCGCAGTGCAGGACGTTACCCCAGAGGAGTCCCCAGGAGCCCAGGCGTCTCCCCACGTCCCGTTTCCCTCCTGGTCAAGGTAGCAGAGGCGTGTGTGGTGCCTCAGTTCGGTATCGGTACCCTGCCCAGTCGGCAACCGGAGAGTCCTTATCGTGGGTATCTCGATGGCCTGCTGGAGGCCCCGGTCGTGCCGCTTGGGGGGGGTTGGTTCGTTGGCCGTGGGCCTGGGGCTGGTGTCGTGGACTCGGGAGATAAAGAGGGGACACGACGGGCCTGGTGGCGGCGCAAAGCTGGGAGGAGGAGCGATAGGCGAACAGGAGCGGCGGTATGCAGGGCCGTAGATTAGAAATGCGGACCGAGACCACGGCGCCGGCGAATTGGGGGCCCGGATCTATGTAATGATGGAGACGAGCACAAGATAAGCCAGACTTAGGCGCGTCATTTGCATTGGTAGGTAGCAAAGGCACACGGCGGCTGATGGTTCGACCCCGTGTCTGATTTCGGGGATAGCGGGAGTTGTTCCCAGGAAGGTTTCGTTCAGAACATTTTCGAGTCCAAGTTCAAGTTTGGTCGGTCTTGCCGTTGAGAAAGTGGAGAGAGCTCAGTGGGGAGGAGTGAACGACCGAGTCGGGAAGGAGCCCGAGTCGATAAGAGAGATAGATCAAAGGACCCAGAGTAGAGGATGGAAGGTCCTGGCTTCGCCAAAAACCGGTAAGTGCGGGAAGAAAGGAGCGTATGACTCCGAGATGGGAAAGATAGAACGGACGAACAAGCCGGTGATGTCAATCTCCCCGCGGTCAGACGAAACAACAAGGGCGCGTTGTCACCACAAAAAGAGCTAGAGAACCAAGATGCCTAAGATCGCTGCCAGCTTTTTTGCCAGCTTCGCTTCCGTGTAGATCAATTCCCCCCTCTCACGGGCTCAGCGCACCCGTCTTGCCGACGCAGAGGTGACTCGTCGCAGAGAACACGGCAGTCGCCCGTCTCTTCGTGTCCTCACTTCGTCGTGGATGCAGATGAAGCCGGAAGAGGCATGCAGAAAACATATGCACCCCGATAACACCCCAGACTCTCTGCCACCTTATCATGTTCGATTTATTTCACGTTGAAATTCCTAATGGCAAAGGCCCGAGATAACGTTGCAGCGTGCATGCTACCTGCAGGGACTTGCCAACTGCCTTCCAGGGGCCTGTTGCAGTAACGACCCGACACCTCTCCACACACAAAATAACCACGAAATCTAGACGCCAAGTGCTTGCTCCCCAGGGCCCCTCCGTCAACCGCCGGAGTCACCTCCAAGTCACTCACACCACCACCACAGCACTCCGCATTAGCCCCCGCCGTCGTTGAACCGTCGCTGCGGATGGGGCGCTGATTACCAAATAGAAACGCGCAGACGAGCCCTGGGCAGCCAGTTTCCCGCCCGTTTGGGAATACTTGTCACGTAATGGCTCCCCTTTGCCGAGTCAAAATCGGATACATCAGACGCAGGAAGAAGAAGACTGTTGCAACCCAAAAGATCAGGTCAATGCCTGGTTGTCTCATTCCTTTCTCACATGCTCTTTTTGTCTCTAACCAGCTAGATTCCCATCCCCATCCCACCGCAAATCTCGACAAACTCCCCGGAGCCCTTTCTCGAGCGAAACCCAAGGACGGCTCGTGAGTGCGTTAGTGGGCCTGAGGCTCCCGGGGTACCATGCACGACACCGGAAAACACGGCCTTGAAACGACGAAACGATGAAACGGCCCGGAGGCAGAGACCAATGACTCGCCTCAGCCTAGCCTCTTCCGCTCCGAATCTTTATCGTCGTGCCTCACTCACTCATAAACCAAGGGGTCGGACAGACGGGAAGAATGCACAGCACAGCAACTGTGGGGTGTCGAGCAAATTGCATGCTGCAAGCTCAGCTGTCTTGTTACTGGGCGTGGCTTGCCTGACCGCTCGTTTTGGTTCGGTGCCTGCCGGGCAGAGGGTCAAGGTGACACAACCAGGAGCCGCTGATGGTGGTGTGTTTCTGAATGTGTGTGTGTATGTGTCGTGTGGTGTGTGTGGAAGGAAAGGGCGGCCTCCAAGCAAGATGGGCTGGAAGCAAAGTGGCTGCAGAAAACACATGACAACTTACCACAAGCGATCGCACCAAGCGCGTGATCGGTAAATGGTCGTGTGTTTCGTGGTGCTTCTCTCTCGCAGCAGATCTCGTCAGATCAGAGATCGCCTGTCGTCCCCGGTGCAAGAACCGGGAGGAGACAAGGACCAGGCGGAACCTTGAACCCCTCACTCGCCCCTCTCCACAACCACTCAGGTCCCCTGGAAAGTTAAGCTCAATCCACCCCCGCCACCGCCGAGCCCAAGTTCCGGGGTGGCACCCTGCACCACCACCACACCACACAACGTTGAGCGTTTCGGGTTACACGGCAATCATCATATTGACGAGATGGGGTCGGGGCCGCGGGGGCACCGCCGGCCGACCTGCGCATCACTTGTCCGACTTCGCCAATCTACATCGGCCAAAGGGTCAGCAGAAGAAGCCAACAAGCCGGCCCCGCGGATGCAGGGAATGGGGAGGACAAAGCGGGTGTCGGTGCTCGAGCCGGCCGGCTGAATCGCCCACCCAAGTCCATTTGGCAACTCTACCCGGGGTACGAGTGTACAACACGACGATAAGGAGGACCCTACATAAGAGGTGCTGTCGATCCCGAAATCCGGTGCAGAAAATATGTACGAAGTACAGAATACATACATTAGGGGAGTTGTCGCCCTATTGGGGTTCTCCTGCCCCCGTCAACACGTGCCCGCAGTGGAATCTCTCCACAAATCGATCTCATTTGTACCCGACGGATAGACCTCGACCGCCGACGTCGGGTCGGGAACAGTCCTCACTCGCCAGGCCACGGCAGCGATAACGGTCGAAAAAGCCGAGCGCTGATGAAATTTGCCGGCCCCTTCGTCTCCCGAGGCGGGGCGGACGGTCTCGGCACTCTAAACGATCGACCACCGTCTTTACTCTGATCCGCCGTCCTGCGTCGGCGGAGGATACCATACCATGCATTCCTCCCTATATATCTCGCTCAGCGCGGTAAATGCAGGCCGCGGTAACCTCATCTCGAACCCGTCAATGGTTGTAAACCCGAGCCTCTGATACATAGACACCGCAACACCGGTGCTCTCGATGTACACCGGCAGTCCATCTGCCGCAGCCAAGCCGAGAACCTTCCGGGTGAGTAGGGAGCCGGCACCTTGACCTTGATAGGCGGGGTCGATGCAGACGAAATTCAAGCCTAGCCGGTTGTTGTTAGCCCTCGGATTCAGCGAGGCCGGAGAGCCGGGCCGGACCGGACGGGGTAAAGATCGGAGCGGCGCCTGCAGCGGCCCGGGCCGAAATCGAGACCCCTGGCTCGGAGCAAGACGGCCGCCGGGTGTGATGCTTGGATCCGGAATGACGGTAAAAACGGGGAAAGTTGATAGCACGTACAATAGCAAACTTGTTCGCCAAAGCACCTCTTCTTGGCCTCCTCCGCCAGCGACGCATAGTCGTCGAGGAACTCGCGCCGACATCCCTCTAAGTCCCGCAAATCGCTCCTCTCCAACTTGACATCTTCCGGGTGCGACGGTGAGTCCCACTTCGCAAAACCCGCGACCACGCCCGTCTCGGGATCCCGGGCGACCAGGAACCCACTAGCAGCATTGCGCAGCTGCTCGAGGGCGTAATCTTCCAGAAAACTCCGGAGCGCCCTGAGGCTCTCGGGGGCGGGGAACTGCGCATGCAGCAAGGGGTTGGCGTCCATGGCGGCAAGGTGGATCTCGGCGATGCGGGGCGCGTCAGCCTCTTGGGGCCGGGTGACCTCAAAGTTCCGAGCCATTGGAACGGGACGATGCACGATCGTTTCTGATGTCGCGATGGGAAGCGGGAGCTAGCTGCGCTTCGGAGCTTGCTGGGCCGGCCACGAGGGTCGGGGACTAAAAAAGGCGGCTAACGACGTAAGGTGATCATGTGACAGGGTGCCACGCGGCGTCAACACACCGTCTCCGAGTGGCCGGGGTTGGAAGATGAACCCTCGGCTTCCGGTTGGGTTTGGCGGTCTAATGTCTCCTTCTCTAGAGCGTTTTGTAACATCTGGTATGGGATCTCTACCCAGGCGTACCACTCTCCGCCGCGAAAGTGCTCGGCGATCAAAGGCAGAAAATGCTGGCCTGCACCGTCCATCAGCCAAACCCCACGGCAGTGGTACATGGCCAGGAAGTAGTATGCAAGAATGGCTAGGGCCTCAGGTCGGCGAGTGTCCAGCATCCGAACAAATGACGGGCCGAGCATTGATACCCAAGAGCAGAGGACATAAGCTCGGTCTTCCAGCTTGGGCTTCGCATCGAATACACACTGCACGAGCTCGACAGCGCGGAGCGCTTCTTCTCGCTCCTCCGAATCCAGGCTCACGGATGATGTGAGCCTCACCCGGATATCAGCGCACTCCTGCCCCTCGCTAGTCAGCTGGAACCACTGGGGCACCAGCTCGTCAAAGATGGCTCGGAGTTCGGTCTTCCGGAGCTCATCCCAATAGCCGTGCATGACGGTATGCATCCCGCGGTGAAGGTTTGCATATGCCACAAACCGAGATATGGCGGAATCGGCGTCTGAATCTCGGTGGGACAGCGTATCGCACAGCGCGTGGATCCCAAGCACGCTCGAGAATATGAAGACGGGCACACGCTTCTCGACCGAATCACCGTAGAGGCCGATATCGATGCTGTTGAAAATCGAGAGGGCCTGGGTTTGGAGTTGGATGGCTAGATTGTGATAGAAGGACTGCTGGTCGGGTCGAAGCACGCTGAGGTGGTGAGCTGAAATGGCGAGGACCGAATGCATGATGTATGGTTCCCGGAGGGCCAAGTTTATGATGATATCCTTCATACAGGTATCGATAAGGGGATGAATGTCGTTATTGGTAGTATAATGGTGCAGGAGCTGCATGTGGACCATGTCAACCCGCGAGTGCGGATTCTCGACCGGAGCGGACGGTTGCAGACCCGGGAATGATACCGATGGCGCCGGGGTGGAAGCAGGTCCCGCTGGGGTTTGCGGGCTGGCAGATGGGTCTGATGGCGACCGTTCAGCGGTCCGCCACGGAGTAGTGTACTGGCATTTCCGGTCGACCGTCGTGCAGTTCATGCAGTGTGGGCGAGTTTCGTCGCACTACATGGTTAGGTGATTGCTAAGGCGACATGATGCCAAGAAAAGACCTACTTTAACTACAGAGAAATTTCAGTCAGACATAAGCCAAGGGGTGGTCCAAGAGAAGGGGTACACCAACTATGTCGTTTCTTGCATTCAAGGCACCCGTTCCGGGACTTCCTGTGAGACCTCCTTTGGCTTCCGCGCATCATTCTTCGAACTTGTCTCCGGGGGGTCCGGGTGGTGCCGAGAGTCTTGTCCTCGCTGCGCTCCCAAAGCCGCTACCCATTGAAATGTCGGGAAAAAGAGGGGAAGAAGTTATAGCTATTACGCGGGTTCCGGCGAGGCCGCTCTCCCCTGAATGCCGCGTAGTCGCAATTTCTGTCATGACGCGTTGCGCTGTCACAGCCACATCCGCGTCGCCAAGCCAGATATGGATCCGGGCAAGGAAGCCCCGAAGCCGAGCGGCGGAGCATCTCCCGGGATTTGTGGGGTCCGTTTGGCACTTCGACGAAACTGTACCTCACGACGACGACGGCCGGCTGAAGCTCCTATGTAGACTACACGGATTTTCCAGCCGTTGGTCATAACTGCGTATCATCCGCCGGCGGCCTGTCCCAGCGTGGTTTGGAGTCCGGCTTGGCCCCGTTGTGGACTCCCCGCCCCACAAAGTGAAGCACCCAATCTCGGACTCGCCGCGTCTTTTCGAGCTGTGGGTGGGCGCTCCTTGCGGACGACAAGTCGGATGTGCTGTAGTATCCGCCGGTGTCGAGAGAATCCAGCTTCATTCGGTAAAACAGGTGCACCTTGGTCCAACCTTTTCGCAAACTGGATCCATAGACCTTCTGTCTGAATACGTTGAAAGCCACATTTTGGACGAGGACGACATCCTGGGGCCGCAGACCCGCAAGGGGGCTTTCTTCGACGTTGTCTGATGGGAGCCAGAAGGTTATAGCAAAGCCGGCCTTCGTCTCGTCTCCGACAAGCACCTCGACTAGGTATTTAGTGGCACCCCAACTGGTCTTGACGGCCCGCGGCTGTGAAATGGAGATGATGCCTACGATTAGATTGTAGGTCATGGTTTGTGGTTGAATCTTGACGAGATAGGCCGCTGACGGAATGGTCCTGAGGTCGCCAACAAGGTCGCTGCCACGGAACAGTATTGGCCCTTTGATGGACCCTGGCTGGCTACCATTGCCGCTCTGGAAGGAGGTGGTGTCGTCAAGGAACGATGTGGATTGTTCGGCCGACTGAGAGATCAGCTGAGAGGAAGACAACTCTTCGTGAAGGACAATTGAATGCTCGTAAAACTGAGAGAGGACGGAATTATGCTCGCCACCATCGCCGTCTGAGTCGAAGGACAGGGACACGGTCGTGAGAAATTCGGGGCTGGGGCTGAAAACAGAACTCCCTGGCCCATAGTCCTCACCTATGCCATACTGTTGCGAGAACCGCGTTGGGATGGTTGCCTTGCCCAGGGACAGTGATCTCCAAGCTGCAAGTTCTGGCGCTGATGAGGTTGTGGGATGCAATCCGCTCTCTGTAACCAGGCCGGCGAACTGCGCAGTGGTGTCTTGAAATTCCGACAACAGCCCGCTTGTACCCCAGTCGAGAGTATTGCTGTCTGGGGCCCCAGAAAATATTAGAATTTTGGTAACCATGATGTAAACCATGGGGGATGTTTGGTTGATGAGAAGAACTTGAAGATGCAAGTGGCCAGCTTGGGCAGGCAGCACCCCAGTTTTTTTGGAGATCTGCCAGGGGCAGTTCAAGGTGGGGCATCGGGCAACCTCCAAATCTTGAGAATCCTTCCCGCCTTTTCTGTCAAGTATCGAAATCAATCTTGAATTAAAGTACCTACCTTGATAAAATCATTCTGTTGACTTGGAACTACCACCTATGTGCCATATACCTTGTTATCTATTTCCTTTCTAAAATGCGGAGGGATACACAAAACTATCCATATTTTTTCGTTCCCCTTCCGTTCTGCAGCACCAGCTTCGGATCCCTGCACGCGCATGTGTCCCCCCTGTCGTAGTCAACTCCAAGATTTGTGTGGAAATTTAGGTTCCCCTTGGCGACCCAGAACTGCGGTCAACAAACTAGAGAGCCTCCGGTTGACACATAGGAGCAACTACCGCCCGCCAGACCATTCCTAATACCCAAGAGACCGTTTATGTAGGCGCGGTCTGCAGCCAAACCTACATTTTACGGCCAGAAACCGAGTTATTTCCGAGAACACCACAATTATGGCACCAGCCCCTTGGGATGCAGTTCCAGCCGAAAACACCTTGTTCGTCCTGGTGACGGGGGGGAATAGGTATGTCTCGCCCTGATGTTATACTCAGTTGGTCCCCAATGGCTCCGTTCTAACGTTATGTTCTGCAGCGGCATTGGTTTCGGAATTGGCGAGCGCCTTATCGACGAGTACCTCACCACCCGCTCCCTGTCCTCACATCTCGTCGTAATCCCCACCACGCGAAGTACCAAAAAATCACAAGAAACGATCGACGGCCTCCGGAAACATACCAAGGAATTTGCGGAAACATCGGCAGCCCTCCGTGCTCGTGGAGGGCCAAACTACGACCCGAGACAGACCACACAGCGCGTCCACATTCTCAGCGTCCAGCTCGACCTATGCAGCCTGCCGTCCATCCGCCGCTGTGCGGGTCAGCTTGTCTCCGGGACTCTCAGCAGCCCTAGTGACGATGCCAATTTCGTGTCTATCTCCGACGTCAAGATCCCGCGCCTGGATTCCATCATCTTCAACGCCGGAATGGGGGGCTGGTACGGGCTGAACTGGCCCAAGGTCTTCCACAACATCCTCACCAAGGGTCTCGTCAACGCCACAACATGGCCAACATTCAAGGGCGGTCTGAGCGGGTACCAAATCGACCCGATACACGGGGCAAAGGGGGGGAAAGGCACGGCGCAGATGGGCGAGGTCTTTTGCGCCAACGTATTCGGGCACTACGTGTTCGCGCAGCGACTGGTGCCGCTCCTAACGCGCCCCGCCGACAGCGCCCTACCGCCGGGCCGCATCATCTGGGAATCGAGCGTGGAAGGGGACTGGGAGAGCCTCTCGCAGGACGATTTCGAAGCGGTCAAGACGGAGGCGGCGTATGAGTCGACCAAACGCCTAACCGACCTCATGGCGCTGACCGCCACGCTGCCGACCTCCAAGCCCTCCGTCACCAAATACCTCACCACCACCACCACCCCCCCTCAAACCCAACCGCCCAAGATCTACCTCGTCCACCCGGGCGTCGTCCAAACCACCCTCTTCCCGCTCAACGCCTTCATGTTCTTCTGGTACAACATCGTGCTGTACGTGGCGCGGTGGCTGGGGTCGCCGTGGCACCCGATCACGGCGTACAACGGGGCGTGCGCGCCCGTGTGGGTGGCGCTGCAGGAGCAGGGGTGGCTGGACGGGGCGCGGGCGGAGCGGGTCAAGTGGGGGACCAGCACGGACCGGCGCGGCGAGTGCCGGGTCAAGAAGACCGAGGTGGACGGCTGGGGATGGGAGGGCCGCGTCGAGGAGGTGCGCGCCCTGAAGCGCGAGCACAAGCTCTCCGGCCGCCGGCCCGGCGCGGTGGATGTTACCGAGGAGAAGCTGGCTGGGTTTGGGGAGTTGGGGGCCGAGTGCTGGAGGAGGATGGAGGAGTTGAGGGAGAAGTGGGAGGAGAGGGCAGATGCGGCTGAGGCTGGGCGGTCGTAATGGCCTCGGTGTGGGGGGTGATGAAGTAGAGGTTCGCGGTGAGGTATATATTATTGTAATGGTAATGTCGAGGGGTCGTACATGCTCCCTCTCGTGCTACATTGATTCATATCATCCATGCTAAATACGGAGCAAACACTTCCCAAGCTCCTTCGGTGAACCGTGGCCAGCCACATATCATGAGATCTGTCCCCCATAACCATGTCCCCCTTCGGCACTATTCCTCGCCTCCTGGTCCGACTTGACCCTCCTCAACAGCAGCTTTTCCTTCCGCCCAAACAGCCCCAGGCACAAGGGCAACGGCACTACCACCAGGGCGAGCACCGCATGCAAGATCAACGCATCCCTCATATCTCCCGGTGGGTCCCCGTCTGCCCCGTCCCTCAACGCCCCGGAAACGATAATGATTATCCCACCCAGCAGCTGCCCGCCGCTCCACGCCAGCGTCGATGTGACCTCCGGACTTATGGGATGTGTCAGCTCGACGAGGTACTCGACGACGATTGGCAGCATCGAAAAGGACGAAGCCCCCAAAACGGCCATGACCACGTACGGGCCAGCAACGCCGCCACCATCGCGTGTACCGGGCATCCAGATGAAGATGAGGTAGCAAAGGCCGATGAGCGGGACGGCTAGTCTGATCGCAAGTAGGTAGGATTTAGTCCGGTCGATGATGGGCGACGAGATAGCCGAGGCGACCAGCCCCACGACGATGAGTACCGCGCCCGCAATGCCCGCTTCCTCGTCGTTGTAGCCGTGTGGGAGGAGTATCTGGTTGAGGAGGGAGGAGATGGAGTTGAACAGCGCGACATACATCGCGAAAGGGATGAAGAGGAGCCAGAACTCGACCTGATTGAAAAGGATTTTGGCGGACGCGCCGATGGAAAGTTTGGGGGTCTCGGCGGAGGGCGCTGCCGGCGTAGGGGGCCGTGAGGGGATGAAGAAGGCAGGGACTGCGCAGATTGAGGACTGTGGGTTGTTAAGAGCGGGTTCAATAGAGGGTTAAGGGCGTGGAAGGGGCAGGGGAACTTACGATTATGGAGACATAGAGGACCATGCGGGAGATATCGCTTGGCTGGCCAACCCAGAACGGAACGATTAACTGACCCAGGGCGGCGCCGAAGGGGTTTGCGAGACTCGACAGGGCCGTTGCGGCCACCCGCCCCCGGTTTGTGAACCAGAGGTCAGAATACCGTGACGGGGCAGCAAGCACGAATGGCTGCGCGAGCCCAGTGAGAATCTGGCCGAACATGACCACTCCGAAGATCCCCCCTGAGCTGGAATGCGAGCCAGCATAGCGGACCCAGTTCCCGATGAGCAGGAGGGCCGCAGCCGTGACGATGGATTTCTTTGGCCCCAGGTGCAGCACGTAGATGACCACGGGGGTAATGAAGGTAAATGAGAACAGGAAGGCCGTGCTCAACCAGTTAACGACAGTTTCAGTAGTGTTGAAGTACCGCGCCGCATGGCTAGCAACGGGGGAGAAGGTGAGCCACTAGTGAAAAGGATGGTCAGCGCGTAATGATGGGTATCACCTTCTCTACCCAAGTAAAGTCTCTGCAAGTAAATCCCGAGAACTCGACTTATAAACGGTTACGAGGTCGGTCGGGCACTTGCCATACACCTCCGACCAGAAGTCCAATCGGAAACGACATCCGCGCTCGGTCTGATCGTGACTAGCCAGTCTAGGATGAATATATAAAAACGTCACTTACATCCCAACTGACGATGATATTTAGCAACGTCAACTGTAGCAACCCAAACCATCGCCTTTTGTACACCTTGTATTCGACTCCCACTGCCCCTGTTTCCGCACCCAATCCGTTACCGTAAGCTTTCGCCTTCGGTGACCCAGGGCCGACGGGCGCGTGTGTCGCGTGCGCCGCTACCGTATTCATCTCAATGGCTGTCTCGTCCGAGGGGCCGTGGCTTCGGACTCCATTATCGCTGGCGCTGGCGCTCCCGGTCGTCTTGTTTCCCGTTTCGTTGACCTCATCCTTCAACTCCTGCCATGGGCGCAATTGTCCGCCCATACCAATATCCTCAGTTTCGCTGGCGCTCGGGCGGGTAGAGCCGGAATCGCGAGGCTTCGGGTCTTTTATCGTCGGCTGAGGCTCCGTCCCATCGAAGTCGCGGGCCATACCGAGCCTTTAAGCCCAGCGCCAAAGATTGTCAACCGTACTGTCGCACGGCATGGAACCGAGGACTCGGATCTTCAAATGCGGGTTGATGGCGAGGTGCTTGAATCCTGGTGCGATCCCTCCTTCGCGCTCAATTCAAGTGCTGGCACCTATAGAAATAATACTTCAAAATTTGCGGATAATACTGTGCAAAGGCCGTTAGTTAGATGGCGGAGCGCCCAGCTTCACGGACGATACGGGCCACTCGAGCCGCCTTGTGTCGCCAGTTCCCTCGGCTTCCTCTTCCCTGTTACCCCCGGTTCTGGTCCTTCCTTCCCGTTCTTGGCAGGTTAGATGCATCCAAACAAGGAAAGGGGCAATGGGACTGGGTCGTCCCCGCACTTCGAAGCTGTGGAAGGTGGCACACATGACTGGCTTCCAGAACGGGCGATACCTGGTAATCAAGTGACCTCGAACAAAGGAATCTTCATGTGCTTGTCACCCGAGACCCAAGCACCCCATGGACAAAAAAGCTGGACTCCAAATGTAGTAGGTAGCTGTCGACCAAACCTCAACTGTAGGTACGAAATGAAAGCGATTCGGAAACCTGAAGAAACTACATCTACTTAATTTACTATTCTTGTTCTATCTCATTTGTTTTGCTCGATTTGTTTTATTTAAAAAAAGCTTTTGCGTAATTCTTTTCTTTCCTGGGAGTCCGTTTTTTTTTTTTTTTTTTTTTGGACAGCGTGCCAGGCCGGTTAGTTATCTGGGAGGAGATTTCCCGTCGATTTATTCTAGCTGTTGTTTCGATATTGGCAGGGTTCAAAGCTCCCTGCCGACTGCCTCCCAATGTCAGCAACGTTCACAATGAGGCAACATTAAACAAAGCGTTCCAGCAGACGGGTCAGATATCTGACGAACGGATTACCGAAATCAGCCGGACCCCAAAACATCGAAAGAAGCATCAGACGAAGATCCCCGCATCTGCACACCATCGTCCCACACACTCCATGGTCCTCTATCTTCCTTGACGACACTGCATGCAGTTCAACCCTTGTTCGTCAGCCTTGAGCTCTTCGCCTAGGAACCTCAACAAAATAGAGCAAAAACAAAGAACGGATAGTAAGACGAAGGATCATCTCCCCGCCCTGGCGCAGTTGCGCGGCAAGATGCCTGATGCCTGAAGTGACACGCCGGCCGTATCTTGGCCGGCAGAGGTGGGAAGCCCAAGTCAACGTCAACCACCACTCCAACGCCAAACATCGCGCATAACTCATACCCAGCCCACACTAGCGTCCCCGCCTCAACCCCCTTCCGGCCGCCAGCCCCAAAAACTGCAAGTCATCCGCCCCTACCTTTCTCACAGTCCGCGCCGTCCATGTGTTCGCCGTGTAACCCAAGGCGCGCGGCGCGGGGGTCTCGCATAATTCTTGAGACTTCTGCCCCTCTCAGCTCCCACCAATAACAGCGCGATATCACGCACACAGACAGACACACTCACACACGCACGCATACTCACCCCCCCCACCTTTTCATAAAGACACCGATTATCACATCTCCAACCAAACCCAAAACCAACGTTACCCACCGGGCCGAGGGGAGGAGAAGAGAGACCACGGGAGGTGGGGCGAGGCTAGCTTGTGGAGTTTGTGGGCTGCTCAACGAGCAATGAGCTCCGAGACAACACCTACCGATGCAGAGCAGCCCGCATATGTAGGACGTGATACTAGACCATGTCGGCAGCCCGATCGAGAGGGCGCCGATGGGGGGACAACCCTGTCCCCTGACGCGTCCGATCGGGGAAGGGGCAAGGGTAATGGGGTATGGGTATGTGCGCCTCCCTTACCCGTGGTAACGGGAACGGTTTTATGTAGGTGATTCTCTCCCCGGGGAGGCGGGGGGGTATTGGGTGGAGGAGAGAGGGTGGTGTGTACGGGGCTGGGCCTTTTTGGGCGTCGAGAGAGCGAGGGGGCGTGAGACATCCCGTTCCTCTGGTTGGGTTTTGGGGCGGTCGGTAGATCTCGCTCCATCGAGGCGCCATTGGCGCCATGCAGCCCTACTAGATAGGAAACTGCATGCATCTGAGCTGTCAGAACATCTCCGAAACTGAGCCACGGAAGGGTGGCGGGTGAGTGGCAGGAAATGGACGAAGGCTATTGTGTGGTAGGTGTGGTAATCGGTATTTGTTTTCGGAGGGCGTAAATCAGACGATGATGGGAGGTAATGGTACAACAAGTCTAGGCCGGTGAACCCCCCCGACAGAACCCAGACCTGATCAACTATACAGGTTGTCGACTCCCACCGTCCTGTAGAATATCCCGTCGCACGATGTGTGTTGACCCTGTCCGCTCTCAGACAACCAAGCCAGCCAGCCAACGCCCTCAACTTCGTCTATAGGAACATCCTCCCTTCTATAGAAGCCATCTGGGCAACGAGAAAACGCTTCAACTGTATCCTGAGGGGCCGTTGGCTCTGGCCGTCGTCAAATCGCGAGACGACCAGATCGTGGAGACGTGGTGGTTGATTTATTTGAGGACGGACCAGAGCTTGGGAGCGGCGCACTGGGTGGCGCAGTGGGCGAGGTGGAAGACTGTGTCTCCAGGTCAGCAACCAATCAAACGGTGCATGGGCGAGGTCAGGGGGACGAACACTCCTCAACGCAGTCCTCCTTCGCACCACCTTCGGACTCGGCGCTGGTGACACGCTCGACGCACTCGTCAAAGTGATGCTTGGCGGGTGAGCATTGCTTAGAATTCCGGCACGCTATGTATGGTTCCATCGTCAGCATCCGTCAATATGTTGGGCGGGGGTGATCCCGTGAACTCGTTGTCGGTCGTGGCAAGCCAGCCCTAAGGAGGGAACATGGAATAGGGTAAGATCGGAATTCCCGCTAATTCGGGTTCCCTCCTCAGAGTAGATGGCATCTCGACCACTCGGGGGACCGGTAGGAGTGATATTGGTGACGGCATCGGTTGGAACCCACCTTCTTCGATCTCTTCCTTGGGGTCGACCGGCTCCTCCTCCTCCTCCTCCTCCTCTTCTTCCTCCGCCTCTTCCTCCGCCTCCTCCTCAGCAGCCGGCTCTTCCTCGGCAGCGGGCTCCTCTGCGGCAGCAGCGGTCTCGGTCTCGGACTTGGTGCTCTCCTCCTCCTTGGTGGACTCGGTAGTGGTCTCCTCGGGCTGTGAATGCGTCATTCAACCGTCAGCAACTGTACCACGAACAGGCCGTTTGCCCCCTAAGCTCTGCTGCAGCTGGGGGCCCGATCACCAGTCGAGATATGATGTTCCGGACAGGGAAGACAGCAAGCGAGCCCAGCCGGGGGGCAAGCGGAGAAAGTGACGCATCAAATCATACCAGCTCCTTCGCGGGGGCCTCGGCGTCGGCCGTCGCCCAAGGGGTGGCGGCCTCGACGAGGTCGGTTATGGTGTCCCAGAAACCCATAGTTTCGATCTGGCCGTAAGGGGGCGGCGAGCGGTGTCAATGGCGAAATGTGGGTGGGCAGGGTGCGCCTGAACGGGGTTTGCTCAAGTCGACAATCACAATCGCGCGACGTTGGAGCTCTCGCAAAAATCGGGTAAGCGAAAACCGTCCGGGCTTCCAATTGGTGGCTCCTGATTGGCTCCATTACTGGTCGACCGGGCTCCGGGTAATCCCGCCCATCACGTGGTCCAAGCCAAGGCTGGCCTTGAAGCGGCTCCAGCTTTCTTCCTTTCAAGGAGTTTTTTGAGGGAGCTCCGAACCGGGTTGCATCATGACGCAAAGTACATGTGCCCATCCTGCGGCATGATTAACAAGCTGCAGAAGCTGACACCCAGCTTACGATCTTGGGGGCCGCAAGGCTCCGAGCCTCAAGGCAGATCGGCGAATTTTTGACACAGGATCGGACAGTTTGAAGGTCTTTCGGGTATCTCGAGAGAAAGAGGTACCCTTGGAACAATTGTACATAGTGAGGCCGGGTCCCAAGGCCGGTACAGATGACGGAATAAACGCCCACCAAAGCTGACGCAGCGCCCCCTTCTCTATTACACCTTGCGGACAGGATGGAATAAAATGCGATACAAGAACAGTCAAAAACTAATGGTATCAACAATCGAATGCCGTGCAGCTAGCAACAATGACAAACGAAGAAAAGAGCTCAGAAAATAACAGAATACGTGAAACTCCGAAACAATCCATCGCAAACCGCCTCATCCTTCACTGTCGCTCGGCTTCCTCCCGCATACGCTCCTCGTATTGTATGCTGATGGCCTGGGTCTGCGCCTCCACGTAGTCCGGGGGTGGCTCGTCAGGAGCAGGCTGAGGCGGTTGTTGTTGTTGCTGTTGTTGCTGCTGTTGCTGCTGTTGCTGTTGCCGTCGTTGCTGCTGCTCCTGCTGCGGTGGTTGTTGTTGCTGCTGCGCACCGGCCTGGGTGTTGCCGGAAGCCCCAGACGAGGATGGTTCCGCCGTGTTGGGCTCGTACGGCGGCGGAGGCTCGAGGTTCTGCGCAGGTATTAAGCCCAATTCCTGCGCATGATTCAGGCGCTCTTTCAGCCACTCAAACTTGGTTTGGAAATCGCTGTGCCCGCCGTCCCTGAATATAAACTTGACCTCCACCCGGGGAACATGCATGGGGATGCCTCCGCCCGGAACCGGCCTCACGGTACCACCCCAGCTCCAGGGGCCAATCCATGATGACTGAACATGTGTGTCGGAGAAGTTCAGCACAGGCGTAAAGAAGGATTTGAAATCCTCACTCGGTCTGGCCGGAAGGAAGATCACCTGCGCCCGGTCAGCTTAGCTCTCACCCAGCTCTAAGAGGGCCAAGCGACCGCGGACCCTGGACCACCAGCCTAAGAAAGCTAGTGGGTGTTGGGCGGTGTACTCACCCGCTCATTCGTGATGTAGGCAATGCCGTTGTCGCATTTGAGGGAGAACGGGTCGGCGATTTGAAGCTCACGGGGCGTTGATACCTCGAGGCTGACGCGTGGTCGTGAGGTATGCAGTATCTTCTCGCCGGGGATGGGCACAATTTTGCCATCCCGGGTCAGCATGACCCAGCTGTCCTCTTCGTCAGATTGGGAATTCCGAAAGAGTGTCCATGTGTGCTGCTCGGCCAAGAATTGGTCGGCCATGATCCGGCGGCAGCAAGAGACGGGAAGTCGAAGAGGGACGGGGGCCAAGGGGGGGGGTTGTTTGGAAGGGGGGCCCTTGGGCAGGGCAGGTCAGAGCAGGGGGTGCGATTTGCGACTGGGAGCAAGCGCGCCGGGGAAGGTGAAGGCCGGGTTTCGGGGTTTGGAAAAGGCAAAAGAGACACACGAGAGCGTGTGACCGGGGATGGGGATAATAAAACCATCACTTACTTTATTGACATGTTGAGGAGGCGGGTAAGGTAGTTTGGAGCTGGCCGCAGAATGGCCCGCTGTGCCCGCAGAGGTGTCGTCTGGGTGTCCCACAAGAGGCCGTTCGATGGGGTCTCGATTCGTCAGATTTGGAGCCCGCTAGCCCATCCACAGCCCATCCACTGCGCAGGGTTCACACAGTAGCGGCACAAAAAGGGGAGCGACCAGTTCGTCCCGCACCAGTGCCGCCTGCAGCAGAACAGGGTCGAGATCTGAGAAGTTTGGGTGCTCTGCGGCGCCTGTAGTATCTGGTGTGGGCCAGATTTGCTGGAGGTGCTCACAGCCTATACTTGCCTGGCCCTCTCGGGGTGCCTCTTCGCCGGGATGCGTGGGATACCTGGGTCGATGGAGATGCGGGACTTGATGCGCCTCGGCAACCTGGAACCCAACCTCTCGAGAGCCCGTCCTGCCGGGCCTGGGTAACCTGAGCTAAGGAATGGCGCCCCTCGGGGTGCCCGGATGGAACAGGTCGAAGACAACGAGTCAGGCCGATCCGTGGCGGGCGCGCGATTGACAGCACACAGTAGGTGCTTGAATATTGTGTAGGCCGTTGCGCGCGTGTTGATCCTCTGCAGTGGTGTGAAGTGTGTGTCTGCGGGGTGGTCCCAGAGCTTGATGGTCGGGAACTGGAGAGGATGTTTCCAGGGCCAGGGTAGAACATGGGGCATGGGTAAGAGCGGGCCAGGAGCCCTGGCGTGGCGTGTTATCCTGGCCTTTGGAACCCCGCGCTAACAGCCCGTGGGCCCGCAGCGGTTGAATTGTGGATCCAATTCTAGTGTGGGACTTGTGTCGGCCATACCCGTTCGCGGTCGTTGGGAACATGGAGATCTCAGTCGACCACCACGGCGGTGTTGAATTTTAGATTCCCGGTAAATTGGATGGAAAAGGCCAAGAGCATGCTAATAATGAGACAAAATCCCAACCAGAGGTTGCAGTCCCAAGAGAAACGCCATTCCCGTCGATTTGGCGAGGCTTACTAAACAATTCAAAAGCGATAACCTGGAAGGCAATCCGGAGGGAACGATGGAGTGAAGAGAATTCCTAGCCAAACCAAGATAGGCCGCCAACCTGACTGAAGCGGTTAGACATGGTTAGCCTACGTGATCGAAGGCTGTTTTGACTGCTCGAACGTTCCTGCCAAACGGATGTTTCGAAAACTGCAAAAATAACAACAGGCAGGAACGACTCGGAGAACTTCCGTCCAGGACTCGAGGCCATCCAATGATAAAACTCAAAAGGGAAAGAAGGGATGAGCGGTTCAACTTTTGCTTTATGCAGCTCACGCTTGAATTCCGTGCTTTTTCCACATTCGCACGGGACCGAGCTGGCAGTTTTTACTGCTGCTGTGCTGTCCCACGCTCCCGACCTCCCACAGCTTCCAATGCGCACTACCCGTCCGGAGATCGTGATTCCTCTTATCAACGCCGCCATGCCCTAGGACGGGATGCCAATTTCTGCCCACCGGCGAAACGGAACGGCCGCTTCAAGTTGGCACGGGAAGGGGGCGTGCAGAAGCAACACTTGTCGCTCGTCTCTCGTCGCAACTTCAAACTGCTGCTGGGACAGCTGTCAATGAAGCAGTCGAGCCAGGATAACTACTGTGTAGGTAGGTCTGCTGCTTCATCCCGCGCGGGTACTGTGCGATACTCGCGCGTTCTTCCTCGGGCAGACGCCGACCCGACACCTGCCGCCCAACCCCAACCTCCGGTCCCGCAGTTCTTGTCGACCTCGACGAGCAAGCGCACTCCGGTTTCTGGCAGTACGCCACACTGTCTGTTTCGGTTGATCTTTGCATCGAGGCGGACAGCACAGTGATTGTGAACAAGTGGGACGACAGTCTTCCGTCCGGACCCCCTGTCGTCCAGCACCCATGCCTTCATGAGACGTCATTAAACTCCTTCGTATGCGTATGATGAGAGCCGTCGAGGCTAATTATGTGGCTCCAGCGCCCCGGGCTCCTTCATCGACGCAATCAGCACAGTTCGCCGAACAGTTGATGCCGCCCGTGACCTCATGGCTGGATCCCCCGGTTCAACGCACCCCGGTCGTGGCCAATGCCGAAGCCACAGCAAAGCACAAGGCAAGGCGGCGTTGCCGACTGCGGGCGACGGGGGACGTCCACAGCACTTTCGGGACGAGTTAACCGGCGTTAGGGCTAACCCGCATCATTATGGGTATTAATTCCTTGCCGAGTACGGCCATTCCAAGGAACCGCCGGCTCCCCTGCGTCGGCGTCGGCTCGCCGCCTATCAATGGGCGCAATTTGCACACCGAGCACAGGGGCCGCATGGCACTTTCCCGAAGTGTCCGAGTTTCTCACCGCCCGGTACCATCCGTCCACGAGGCAAGCGATGGAGAGAACTGTCTTGCCCCACCTGCCGGAGCTCGCCCGGTCCCTCTTCAACCACAACGGACGCTCGCTCGACAGGACGGGACCGGGGAAAGCTCCCCCGTCCGGGGAAGGACGGCGCCCTCGCTCTCAAACTCGCTCTGGTACAGTGTGCTTATGTTCTCCTGCTTCTAGAACACAAGAACGGGGTCGCAGACGTCAACGATCCGCGCCATACAGTCGGAGTTCTGTCGGCTACGAGCCATGGCCAGCCAGCTGTGTGCCAGTTCACTCTCACCGGTCCGCACGCTTGGTATACATACATACATACATGCCACGGCCATCATGGAAACGGGCCCCTCCCGTGCCCTAGGGTGCCCAACGACATGGAGCAATCGAATTGGGATTGGAGTCCAGCTCTCATGTTCCACAACAGGCAGCCCGTCCTGACGGCTCGCCGGTTTTGTCATGGTCAGTTCCACTTCTGGACTCCATCCCCGACTCCGGCTAGATCTTGCCGTGAGCTTCCCACTCTGGTTACATCCTTGTATGCTCCTGCTACTGGGCCCGGCACCCGCGCAGTCGGTTTCTCGCCTTGCCTCCTGGGTAAACTCTAGTTCTTCGTCCTCCAATAGTGTTTGTTGAACAAGGCGAGACTGCGTTTGGCAAACTTGCATACATGCGCAAGCCAATTGCCCTCCCAAAGCCGGCTGCAGCGCTCTCGACCGGCACGTGGATGACTCGATTCGAGGAATACTGTTCAACTATCTGGAAAGGTCTGGACTCCACACAAAATACAAGAAGACTTTTGTAGCCTAGGGAGTCGGCCCACGAGCGTCCGATCATTTTCCAGTCAACCGAGCTCTGAGGTCAGACAGCATCACGGTGGACGGCTATCATCTGCTCTAGTTTGGTTCAAGGCGGAAAAGGATGAGCACCTGCACTGTGGCTTGGCCATAGCTGTCCTCGGCAACCGCCCAGCATCGGCTTGGTGTGGTCACTCCGGTTCGAAACGTGACCCCTGCATCCGATCCCTCGGGATCGCTCTGATGAGGTGCCTTGAAGTCCAGGCCTCGAGCACCTGGCTCGGCCCGATCGTTCACAAATGGTTCGATCAGCGAGCAAAAACAAACCTAATTACGCTTTGTGAGGGGAAGGGCTGTCGAGTTCCACAATCTGATGAGTATCTGACTCTCTGACGAAGATCACCCGTCTTTTCCGTTGCTACCCTAGATGAGACGATGGGCGGAAGAAGGTCGGATGGTGGAAGGTTGCTCTCCTGGCTCTGGACACGGCTTGGGATGCCCGCCGTGAAGGGTGATGATGAGTCGAGACGTTTCTCTGACAAACCGGGCCAGTCAGCAGGCCGTTTCTGCGCGGGCATTGAGAACATGTGGACCAACCATCGGTCCATTCCAACGGGGGGATCGGTCGACAACAGATCACCGATTCTCTGGCCTTAAGCGGGGGTATTCCGCCGACCGCTCTAGTCCCTCGCCTGGTCTGTTTTCCGGCCGCGTTCCCCGCCGGACGTTCCATGGGATGGGGTTTTCATTAACCGATTCGCCGCCTCTCTCTCGCCTTGCTCGAACGTTGATGCACCCAAGGAATCTCTTGTGAAGGCAAAGGGCGCCCTTGTCGGTTGTGATTCCTTTTGGAGACGTTATCCCAGGCATCCCCTCGTGACTTGTTCATCACCAGCTGGCTAGGCGCTCCGATTGGGTACTCCTCGAGCACTCGAGAGGGACACAACAGTCCAGCACGAGACAAGGGGGACACCACGGTACCGGCGAGTAAGAAATTGGCCAAGGACTTATGCAGGGCTTACACTTGTCAAGTTGAGCTCCGAGAGCTAGCTTTATGTCCGCAGCCCAAACTCAGCCCGTGCTTATTGCTCCTTCCGTTCAACAACACGAGCCCTCGTGGCCTCGGGTCACCATCTGAGTCAGAACGGTATCATGTGCTGAGCCACTCACGCAACACAGCAGCGCCTCTCACTCACTGCTCACCAGGACCCAGAGGATGAAATTGAGATTCTTGTCTCTCATTATGCATACAATCATAAGCTTCATTATCTCGACACCCTTGGCGTTGTCCCGAGCGGAAGTCCCCTGGAATGAGCGCCACCATGACAAATAGAAACACGCATTCCCTCTCCTTCCCCTTTCCCCCGCTTTCTTCTGCTCTGAGATTGAGGAACATGAGACTTGACCCGAAAAAGGGGGCAGGAAGGGGGGGCGACATAAGGAAACCCAACCAAAATCCGGCCCTGAATACCCCGATTGCCAATGTAAATGCCCCATGCCAGTACGGCTCCCTTTCCAACAACATCGACCAAAGAATTTCCATCACAGACGGGAGGCGGAAAAAGCGGGAAGGCGCGGCGGGCTCATCTCGCCACCGCCAACCGTTCATACTTCGCCCGAAAGGCGGTAAGAGGCGGTTTTCCAGCCAGTAGCCAGTGCAATCCCCTTCGACCACAGCAGGAATGTATAAAAAAGAACAGCCGAGATCCCCCTTTTTTTTCCTGCTATGCGCGGAAACTGCGGCAAAACATGTAACAAGAACGGACCAACCAACTAGCCAGCCAACCACCATGTATTTGAAGCGTTGGGGGCCGGCCGCAATTTGGGTTTCGTTCTCCTCAGTCGGGCAACATGTCCCGTGCGTGGTCCTCACGCCACCCGCCACAGTGTTTTGACAACAGCAGCAGGCCAGCTATAGGCTAGCCAGTCATCAAGGAATCCGGGGGAGGGGGGAAGAGAGGCGGGGGAAGGGGGGCGCACAAAAGGCAGCTACCCCCTTGTCCCCAACCCGGAACCTCTGCCCACCTTTGGAAACATGCCCCCCTCTCAGCTCAGCCACGGCTCATTGGACCGCGCGGCGCCCGAGCCGACGCCCACGGCGCCCCCAAAGTCAAGCCTGGGCATCTCGATCCTAGGCGGGGCCTCGGCCGCAGGCGCACCACCACCACCGCCAGCAGCAGCAGCAGCAGGGGCCAGCTTCTTGGCCGGGCTGGCGGGGCGGGCGCGCTTGGCCCTGGACTCGGGCGGGGGCCCGTAGCGGACGTCGCGGACGTCCCAGGCGTCGTCGGCGGCGGCGGCGACCCAGCGGCGCAGGCCGTCGTGGACGGCGCCGTAGAACTTCTCCTTGCACAGGCGCAGGCTGCCGCCGAGGCAGCGCTCCCAGCCCGAGATGCGCAGCTGGGCGCGCAGGGCGTTGCGCTCGTGCCGCGTCGGCCCCGCGCACGCCAGGATCGCGTTGAGCAGGTCCAGGTGCGACGCCAGGTAGTTGGTCGCGTCCCACTCCACGCCGCCGACGTAGGGCGCCGCCGGCACCGGCGGCCGCTCCTGCGGGAAGTGCCGGGCCTGGTAGGCGAGCTCGTCGAGGGGTTGTTGATCCGAGGCGGAGGAGGTGGATCTGGCTGAGGACGAGGAGGTCTTCCTGTCGGCGGACGGCAGGGCGACGATGTTGAGGTTGTGCAAAAAGATCCAGAACACCTCCTTGGTCACGTTGACGACCTCCTTGCACCAGACGCGGTAGGGCCGCTCGCGGCGCATCTCCAGGACGAAGTCCACGGGCCGGTCCTCCTCCTTCGGCTCAGGGTCGCGCAGGAAACCGAGCACGGTCCGGGCGCGGATGCCGCGCTCCTGCGGTGTGGCGCATTCGATGTAGGTCAGCAGCAGGGAGGTGATAATGTTACGGGTGGTGAACTCGCTGGGGCCCTTCTTCTCCGGGTCGAAAATCATGTGCAGTAGGGCCGGGAAGAGGGTGGCGTGGATGGAGTGGAGGTACTGCAGGGCCATGTCGGTGGTACAGAGCGCTTTGAGACACAGCAGGTTCTCGTGCAGTAGCGCATCCTCATGCTCCTCTCTGCGGGGCGGGGGGACGTTAGCCACGTTGCTGAGGGGGAATGGGGGGAAAGGTAGGCGCATGGGTCCGGGACCCTGGCTGCTCCGAAGGCTGTATCCGAGACAACACGGCGGTAGGCGGCCGCGCCGTCGTCGCAGCAGCAGCAACACCATGCAGGGTCCCATGACCAAGCCCAAAATAGACAAGACGGGAAAAAGACGTACCTCCACTCGACAGCCAGGATACGGTGTAGCAGCTCGACGATTTCCTTCATGCCGCCCTGGCGAATAAAGTCCTCGGTCCAGGCGACGGTCTCGTTGCGGAGCAGCAGGCGCAGCTTGTGCAGCTTGCCGACCTCGACGAGCTCCGGCTGGTGCACCTTTTGCAGGTATGCCACGAAGTCGCCCGGGAGCTGCTGGCCCTTCACCTTGGCCAGGAAGCTGCTGCCGTAGCTGGACGCGAAGGGCGAGGGCGGCTCGCTGACGAGGCTCTCGCTCGATTTGGTTCGGAAGTGCCGGCCGAGGGTGCTGTCGCCCTTCTTCTTGGCGGGCGAGGCCGGATTGGATTTGTTACCGGTTCCCCGGACGATGGTTAGGCTCAGACCCCTGCCGTGCTTCTTTTTCTCCTTCTTGGCGGGACTTGCACTGTTATTTTCGTCCAGCTGTTGCTCGGGGAGACCTGTGGCCGGCGGGCCGGTCCCACTTCCCGCTCGCGGCTTGCCGTCGTGGGAGGACGGGCGGTCCATCTTGGCCTGCATTTCTGCCCAATCCTGCCGGATGAACTCCATCTTGATGGTCTCGCTAAGGTTTCGCATCTTATACCGCTGGTTTTCGGGGATGTTGCGGCGGTCCAGCATGGCCTCGAGATGCTTCGGGATGTCTTTGGGGTCGATGGCGGGCATCTCGGGTGCTGGCGTGGTAGCTGCCGGTGCCGACGAGTTGCTCCTAGATCCAACCGTAGGCCGTGGCGCGGCTTCTGACGACGTGCTGCCTCTGCCCCACGTCAGCCGCTTTGCACGGCTGTCACTCCCGCCCGAGCCGGTTGACCCCTTCGTGTCGTCTTCTTTACGACTAATGTAGGTCTGAAATGATTTTGGACGTGGCTTCTTCTGTAGGGATGGCGTTGGCGCGCCGGAACGGGCCGCGGGGGGATAATACCCAGCACCCCTGATGGGCATATCAACCGGCGACTCAAGGCGTGGCGAGGACGGCCCGAGCTGTTGGGACGCGAACTGGGCGAAGATGGGGGTAGGCGGAGCCAGGCTGGTGTAATGATCGCTCCCCAGCGAATTGGGTGGCGACCTGTTCTCCTTGTCTTTCTCTTTGGTAGGGGCGTCGCCCTCGTCCGTTAGCAACTGTTTCAGATTCTTCATGGACTTGGGGCGAATCAGCGCCGCCAGGCTGGTCGCCGACTTGGCCTTCTTGGGCTTTGTCGGCGAGTTGTCCCTGGTCTTGGGCGGCTTGCTCGAGTCTCTGTCCCTTCCAAAGGCCCTCAGCGAGATGGTAGAAAACCCGGTCTTTGTCGGCGACGACGGCGGCTGGTCGCTCCGGCCGCCCCGTTCGCGCCCTCGTCTCTCGGGAGACCGCTCTTGTCTGTTCTGCTGCAGCTCGCCGAGGGCGTGAGCGTATCGTTGTGGTTCCATGGCCGCCGCCGCTGCCGCGTCAAAGCCGACGTGGAACACGCCGCTTTGCCTGCTTGGGGCGAGGCTCTGTTGTGACATGTGGAAGGCTGGCGTTGTGGCTATCGGCGCGATAAGAGGAGCGGATGGCAGACCCGAGCCGTCCGAGTTGTTTCGCTTGTGGCCGCCGCCCATGAGCGAGCGCAGCACCGACGATTTGGATCGCTGGCGGTTGCGCGGTACGGCGTCGGCGTCGGCGTCAGTGTCGGTGGGTGGATGCGAGGTTGTTGATGCCGGAAGACCGTGCATCGTGTTTAGACCCGTCACGGAGGACATGGTCACTGTTGTTTAGATGAGGGATGCGTGTTGCCGTGGGATGCGAGACAACAGATGGGTACACCCGAGGTTGCGGTGTCGGTGTCTCGGAGACGCGCCGTTCTGGAACGCCCGAAGAAATGCCAATCAATGCTAATACGAACTCGAATGCCCAATGCAAAATGTAAATGCCAGAAGAAGAAAAAGGGAAGAAGTGGTAACAAACACAACACACACTCTTGTTGGATTGCCGCGATGCGGTGCTATGCCATTGCCGTCAGAACCATGGAGAAGTCCGATGGCTGACCCAAGGATCAGAGGTCGTCCCCTTTGGAATGGAATGCGTGACTTTCTTGACAGGTACAGGAACGGGTGGTGGCAAGTAGGGATGTTCCAAGTCGGTCGTGTTGGGCGTGATGAGACCCTGCCGGTTGTTTACAAGGGGCCGTTGCTCAGCAACCTGCACTGCGCCCGCACCCCATTTCTGCTTCCCTGGGCAATCGCGCGGGCCGCTCGGTCGGGCGTGCCCCGCAGCACCCCCACTTCCCCGCATCGTGTTGACAGCCCGCCGTTGAGCGGTCAAGAATTGGAGAAGCTTGGCTGTGACAGAACAGTGAACACACACGGTCACACCAGTCCTCGAGCAGTCGCACCATTTTGATCCATTTTGAGTCCATTTTGAGGTTGCACACTTTTTTGGGCAATTCTGCTTACTGTGTATGCATGTACAGTCTGTACTGTTGATCCTCAACGAGGATTCCGAGCCGCTGACTCCGCAGCATCACCAGCTCATCAACCCCTTCCCCCGGTCAAACCCGCCGCGCAGCTGCCTCTCGGGCTTCACCACTTTCCCCTGCAGTATCGTGAACTTGACGATGCCCTCACAATCCTCCGGCCGCACCCTTGCAAGCCAGATGCACTGCGCCGCTCCGACATCTCCCTCCTCCACCACATCCCCTTTCCCGTTTTCCCCATTATCCTCTTCCTTTGCCACCGTCGACTCTCCCTCCTTTTCAGCACCCTCCTTATCACCTCCCTCCTGCTTTCCCCCCTCCTTTTTGGCCCCCACCTCCCCTCCTTCCTCCCCCCTCCGATAAACCATAACATTCGCACTATACTTATGCCCCCCGACATGGCTAATAAAATAAATCCCCACCCCTCCCGGCCTTTCATCATCCAGATCCCGATACAGCCCCAGCGGCTGCAGGTGGCGCTGGAACTCGCGGCGCAGCAGCGGGGCGGACTGGCCGCAGCGGGCGTCGCGCGTCTTTTGGCTGCACAGCAGGACGATCGCGCGGTGCGGGCACGCGCGCGTCGTCAGGTCCTTGATGGCCGCGGGGGTGCCCTCGGGGAGGGGTGCCGGCAGGGAGCGCGGGAGGGTGATGGGGGCCAGCGGGCTGGCGGTGGTGGGCGCGTGCGAGACGATGGAGGTGAGGAGCGTGGGGACGGTCGCGGGCGTCACGTTCTCGATGATGGTGAAGGCGGGGAGAAGGAGGACGGTCGTCGGTTCCGAGTAGGAGGTGGTGTTGTGCGGCGTGGGGATGTTGGAGGCGGAGAGCATGAGGCGCTGTTAGGGGGGGTGGGGGCCGGCTGTCAGTAACCACGGCAGGTACGGGTACGAAGTAGGTTCATGATGATGAGAGAAGGCAAGGACGTGGGCGGCCGCAACATACCCCGTTTGTTGGTCCCTTGGCGGCATCAATGGCCTGCATGACGCTGCCCTTCTCGTCGGCGACGTTGTGCACCCAGTCGGTCTTGCCCGTCGCCACCAGGACGTGTGTGCTCCACCCTTTAATGAACCCGTACAGGTCGTCCCCCTCTTCGACCTTGAACCCCTTCGGGTACCGTATCGAACAGCTGCTGCAGTCGTGATCGCAGTCCTCGCCGTCGACGGCCTTGTCGACCTTGGTGAACAAGTCGTGCATCGACGCCTTGCTGCCCGAGTCGCCGATGGCAAACGCCTTGGCGCTGTTGATGAGCGATTTGATTGTGCCTGCCATTTTGTTTGAGAGCTCTGTCGTTCCGTGGCGAGAGAAGCTACAGCTGGGGATTTACAAAGTCAGGCATAGAAAAGCTTCCTGAACCTTTAGCACAGGTGCCCGAACCCGCGGACGGGATGGTGGGCCTGCGACTAATAAAACAAAAGCTCTGAAACGAAATGGCCGAAGCCGTGTGTTCTATTCGGTGTTTTTTATCGGAGCTAACGGACTAAGTTAGGTGGAGCACGAGAGGATATCTGCATTCGCGCGCATCTTCTCCCGTTAGTTAGTCAGTTATCCCCGCCAAATCATCATTCTGGAGTTGGACAGTGCAAACATTCCCCCACAAACTCACTAAAAATACCGGCGGCCTCGTAACGCCGAGCAAGAATCCCACATCGGGCGGCCAGCGGCAGCGGAAATGGCGGCGGCTTGCGCGGGGATTGCGTAATGATCCGCAAGCTAGGGCGGGATCCGTAATGGGGGGCTGGCTGACACCCATGATCTTACATAACTGAGCGGTCGCTTATCAGATCATCAGACAAGCAGGGTGGCAGGGCTAGCGGGGTACTAGTACAGTAATCGTGAGGACCAAGTTTCTCTACAGAGGTATTGCCCCGTTTCCCGCGCCAGAATTCTCTAACCGAACACATCTCGAGCCCGGACCTAGGTAACCAACAGGCCCAGAATAACCGTCAATCACCCCGCTCATCCGAGCCCCGTTTTGTGTATAAAAAAACAACCAGCCGCCCCCGACGATAAGACTAAATAAAACCAGCGCTCCCGATATTTTAGCCCAAAAAAAGCGGAAACTCGATTACACGATCCCCATCGTCTCATAGAGGTAGTCTAGACAGAACAATCATCCAGCCCGAGTTCAACAATACCCCAGGAGCAGGCGAGCCGACAGACCCTATTTCGCCTTCCTCGACTCCTCATACTCCAGTAGCACGGACCCCGACGTGCTCTCCACGCTCTCCCCCTCGTCGCTGCTGAGCCCGTCCCCGTCGGCGAGCGACATCCGCCTCTTTTCGCTCTGCCGCCGCCTGAACTCGCCGCGCTCGCGCATCGCCTGGCGGATCTTGCGGTTCGCCTGGTCGAACCCCTCCTTACTGTCCAGGGTGGTGAACCCGCTGACGGGGAACCCGGCCGACCCCAGCCCACCGCCGGCACTGCTGCTACGGCTCCGGTTACGGCTGGGCGGGCGCGTGGCGAAGATGGGTGCTTGACCGATGTTGCTAAACGACTCGTTGCGCGGGATCGCTCGGCTCGATTGCGTGGTGCTACGCCGGGTGATCGTCGGGCTGCCGGGGCCAGGCGACGACGCGCCGCTCTGGCTACGGGAGTGGGCCGGGGAGCTCGGCGCCGAACCCGTGTGGTTGATGAAAGCGTTGCTCACGTCGGCCGAGGCGCCCCGCTTGTAGGCGTCAAAGACCAGACGCGTGTGCTCGAAATCGGGGAACATCTCCGGGCCGATCTGGTTGATGATGTCTGTGACTTGGGCGCTGAGCTCGGCGCGGCGCTCGCGGAGTTGGCTGATGCTGTAGCTAGACGACGGGTTGATGCAGAGGGCCAGCGGCCTGAGCGACTTGAGGATGTCCATACCCACCTCGCCGAACCGCAGTGCCGCAAACGTGATGGAGGGGAAGACAATCCAACCTGCCCAGAACACGGACCAGAGGGATACCCAGTCGGGGACACGCCCGCCGAGCCGGTCCACGTAAACCAGGTACATGGTGGTGAATGTGTAAATGCCGTAGAGGATCGGCGCAAGAGCCAACGAAACCAGGAGCTTCCATGTCGCAATGACATCCTTGCCCTGGATTTTGACCGAAGAACCAGCGAGTGCGGTTTTTGCCTTTTGGTGGCTAATGTACTTTGTCGCTATGAATATGGGCGCGAAGAGAATGAGTCCCGGTAGCACGCCCGCCGAGAGGATGATGAGTTTGATCAGTCGGTAGAAGAAGGTGAAAACGACGATGGGCCACGACATTTTGCCATATTCGACTTGATGGTCGCGGATGTTGAGGTACCGAAGCTGCCTATTGTATTCGGTAACCGACTCTTTGAGCTTGATGATGCGTGGGTCATCCTTGTACTTTTCGTAACCCATGGCGAGCCGGCGGTTCAGCTCCACGACTACGGGTAGCGGGAGCTTCTTGCCGGTGGGGTTGTACAACCTACGCGCAGCTTGGATCACCATCAGGGTGTCGTAATCGGGCGTCGAGACGGTGACAGCGCCCAACGAGGAGTGAACCATGTCCAGAAGTTGGCCGATGGCGTCTCGCCTCTTGTTGTTCTTGTACAGGTCGACAAGCTTGGCAGGGACCTCAAAAGGGGGACCGAATTCTACCACAGCTCGTGAACGGAACTTGTGGGCGTGGAAGTAGTTCATGCCAACCGGCACGATCCTAAGGCCGCAATCGGGATCCTCAGCGAGTGTCCCAAGGGCCATGATGGCCACGCCCGCCTTGAGCGGGAGCAGCTCGGTGCGGTCGTGGCTACCACCCTCTGGGAAGATGCCGACGCACCCGCCCGACTTGAGACGGTCAAACACGGCCTGGTAGACCTTGGACTGATCAATGTGAGGGGCGAGCTTGTACTTCGTTCCCTGGTAGCCCGGCTTTGGGCCGTCGGTGTCAACGCTTGTAAGGTTGCCGTTGTCGTCAATATCGTCTCGCGCGGTGAGCTGAGTTACGGCAAGCTTGCCCTTGAAGGCGCGCTTGATCCGGATTTCTTCAGGGCCGAGAATGGCTGCAACGTCGACGCTCGCCCCGCTCTGGCCCTTCGCGGACGGGAGGAAGAGCATGCCGCCAACCTCGGCTTGCTTCTCAAAGTTTGTGCCAATACCGCGAATAAGGGTCGGGTCGTTGATAGGATCAGGGAGGTAAATAGTCCCCTGCCCGGCTTTCGCCGAGTCTTGCGCCCGGCCGACAGGAACGGAGCCAACCTGGCGAGATGCCCACCCGATGAAACCGTGGACCGATTTCTGCGCGATGAGCAGGGAGACGCGGCGTTTCGCCTCAATCTTTAGGGTTCGTTGGAGGATAAGGGCATCGACGAACTACAGCACAAGAAACATCGTTAACTTATAGTTAGGGGCAGAAAGAGGGAGAAACGCCTACCTGGTTGGCATGTGGTGCTGCGACGAAGAGCACCGGGCCGTGTCGGGGGACCTTCCAGGCACCACGGGGGTGCACCTCACGGAAGAAGAAGTCTGCCAGTACAGACATTATCCACAAAAAACCATCATATTTCCAGTTGCTCATGGGGTAGAGCTCCTTGGGAGCAGCTGGCGAGGTTGCGCTCTGTTGAGCCTGTCTTGGTGTCTCGGAAGACATGGCGATGGTGTGGCGGGGAGGTGTAGAGCGGATTGTGTGTGAAGAGATAGCTCTCTTGCGCCCTTTATGTTAATAGGGCGGGGGGGCGGAGAGCGTGACTCGCAGACAAGAATTCGTCGCCTTGGAGTCGTCCGGCTTTGTCTGCTATTTCGATGCTCGATATCGTGTCAGCCGGGGAAGCTCGAACTTCCACCGTTTTTTTCCCCAGTGGCAGCGGCTTAGCGAGAGGAAAGCGAAAAGTGGCCCAATTAGCTCAATCGTTTTTTGTTTGATGGGAGCTCAGCCGATCGATCGGTGTACATGTAACGTGATTGAGCCTATTTGGTGATTTAATTGTCGAAGTCGGCAGGAGGTTGAGCTCGATGCAACGACACCAAATCCAGACCGTCATGCGCGACTCGCAGCCGTTAGACAGTTAGTGGGGCAACCGTCTCGCAGCGCCCTGCAAGCATCAAGGTGAGAGATAAGGAGGAGGTATCGATAACAACACGTCTGAACGGAAGTATCGAGGGTATCAAAAGAAAGAAAGAAGGACCAAAGCCGTCGCGATACGGGTTTGATGAAACGAGAAAGGTTGGAATGTTCGAACAGGAGGCGACAGGATGTGAATGCGACAGAACAAATTCGGTTCAGTTGCCGACCAAGCAGCAAAAATATGTGGGTCCCAACGATGTCATCCCCACTCTCTGCGCCCAAGCTCCTCCTGAGCCGTTGGCCCGGGCGTCTCGGTGCGCGTTCTGGTGCAGACAGTGCCACCCCCAGAAAGCTCCCTCAGGGGGCGTCCATTGGCTGGCGGGGAAGCCAGTGGCCAGAAACAGCTGAAGCCCCCAAAAGGCACTGCAGTCGACACCCGCATGCATTCGCACGTTCCAGCACGTTGAACAAGGCATAATGCGGCAAATGCAGCTGCGTGTGACCAACGCCAACCAGAACCGGAAAGGCGTGATGCAGAATTCTCAACAATTCGCCATCCAGAGGATTGATGGGGAGAGAGCACGTCGAGAGAAAGCCTTTGACGTACATCCGAGACTGTCAGGTCGGTTTCTGACAGCACCGTTTTTCTCGACCCCTCCATTCGCTTCTCTGGGTCATCCCCCGGAGAAAACTTGTAATTTGCGAGATAGCGATTTATTGCTGCGATACGGAGCGTTCCACCGCCCACCGGCGAACCCGTTCTGTCGACATACCTATCTCGGACTGAAAACCGACACAGCAACCTCACCCGCGCATGGAGGAACTCCCGGATCTTGTCACCATTGCTTGAGAATCCGAAAACGGCGTTGCCGGTCAAAACGACCGCAGCGCTCCTCGCCACACCGCAACACAGTTCTGGCGAGTTATTTTGTCCGCCCCTTGCATCGAATGCGCCCATCCCTCGGTCCCGTCTCTCGGTGTCACCGTGACCGGGCCGTTCACGTCTTGCCAAGACTTGACAGGGCAGAAGTCCCAGCATCCAACCTAACCCATATTGGTGATAGTAAGGTAACTCACCCATGCGCTTTTGCATGTGACTTTCGATCTCCGTGCTCGCGACGTGGAGATTGGGGATATGGCAAGGAAGGAGAACGGTCACCCCATCGACAAAAAGAAGCCGGTCTCCATTCCAAGTGCAGAATTTCGACCAAATCTCGACTGCAGGAATGAAATGAAGGCATCCGAACGCTTGAGAAACTGTATTTACTCAGTTTACTTTTTTCATACTCGAGAACGATCGTTTATTTGGCTCAATTTTTTAGCTAATTTCCTTTGGAATTCGTCTTTGTTGGTCAGAGGATGTATACAGAATATGTACACAGTATCATAAGAAAGAATGTACGGCAAGAAAAAAAAGGAAGAAAAATATCATGTCAATATCGCACGAAGCTCGGCTGAACATAGTTATTGGGCTGAAGGATGCTGTCCCGCTGTATTGGAACTCGACGACGGAATCATCAGTAGCCGTTGCGTATTGTACTAGTGTGATACTGGGCTACATCCATCATAACTCATCACACAGTCGAACCGTTGCCCCAAACACTCTCACTTCTTCCTCCCCTTCCCCTTCCTCTTCCCCCCACTCCCCTCGGGAACACCAACAGTCCCGTCCTCCAGCTCAGCCTGCTCGACCATCCCCCCCCTCTCCATCTCGCGCAGCTTCTCCTGCCCACTGATAAACATGCTCAAATCCCGATTCATCTCCTTGAGCTCCTCATTCTCCGCCCTTAGCTGGTCCAGCATCTTGCCCGTGCCCTCGGACTCGCTCTTGATGTGCTCGATGCGCGTCATCAGGCCCGCGCTGACCTCCTTCTCCTCCTGGAGCGCCCGGCCCAGGCTGCGCGCCAGCTCGGCCGACTTGGCCGCGCGGGCCTTCTCCCGGCCGAGCTCCTTCTCCAGCGCGGGCACCGTCTCGTCCCTCAGCGCCCGGTGCTCGTCGCGCAGCGCGGCGAGCTGTGTCAGCGCCTCGGCGGCCCGGCCCGAGGCCGATTCCGCCGCCGCCGACGCCTGCGCCGCCTTGTCTGCCGCCTTGTTGACCATCTCCTCGAAGTACACGCGCTGGCTCTCGAGCTGGCTGGTCAGGAGGTGCGTGTACTCCATGCCGATGTTGTCGAGCTTGGCGCGCGGGACGACGTCCTCTTGGTGTGGACCGCCCCCGCCCCCGCCCCCGCCGGGTGCTGCTGCAGTGGCCGCCCTGGCCTGCCGGTCGTTGGTGGTGTTCCGCGGCAGCTCGACCACCTTCCCGTCGCCCTTGTCGCGGATCAGCCGGTGCACCCACATGTCGCCGGCGTAGTCCCAGACGTGCTGGGTCTGGAGCTCGAGGCTGAAGCTGTGCGCCGTCGTCTTCCAGTGCTCCTTGGCGTGGCCGCCGTTGTAGCGCCCGCAGCCGACGTTGCCGCAGATCAGGCAGATCCAGAGGTCGTCGGTGCAGTTACAGTTGTTGCAAATGTTGGAAACGCCGGAACCGAACGGCTGTGAGTACGGGTTGTCGGGATCGTACTCCTCGGTGGGTTTGGGGTTCGTCGCCCGGCAGACGGGGCATCCCGAACCTTTCCATGTCTGCAGGCATGTACAGTGAAATACGTGTTGGCAGAGTGTCGTCATCAGGCCGGAGGTATCGTCCATGCGCTCGAGGCATACCGTGCAAGTCGGGAGCTCGATGAGGTTAGGAGTCGGCGGTGGGAACGGCTTGAGGGAGTTGGCTAGCGGGGAGGTAGGTGAGAAGCGGTCGTTGTTCCCCTCGGAATGTTTTCTTTGGGTGTTGGTCTCGTTCGGTGTCTCGACTGTGATCGACTTGATGAAAGTGACATGGCAGATTTCGGTCTATTCCATAGTCAGCAAACCAGCCTCTCACAGTTAGAAAGTTTGGGGGATAACTCACTTCCACGCTATCAAACGGCTTCCCGTCAAACTGCTTCCGCCACTCCGCCGCTTTCCAGCTGTCCCGGAACTTCATCAAAACCATGTATCGGTTCACCCTGCCGGTCATGATCATCCGATAATGACTGACATACCCCCTCCACTTCTCCCCAATGAACCCCAAGAAGTCGCTCGGCGACATGTAGCTAGGGACAGCCGGGATGCACAAAATCGTGCCCTCTTCATCAGCCCCGGCGCCATCCTGCCCCTTGCTATTCCCCTCTGTCGGCCCATAATGTGTCTCCTGAACGCCTCCCAACACACCCGGCTCATCACCCTCCCGGTATAGGTGGACAACCCCCCACCCCGCCTCGGTATTTTTAGTCTCCAGCGGGGCGTACCTCGCCTTGGTCGACAGCCCCATGCCGCCCAGATTCGGCCCCAGGCTCGCAGCCGGCGTAGCCGTGGCAGCCGGCGTAGCCGTGGCAGCCGGCTCACCCCCCTCATGCTTGTTGTTGTTGTTGTTCCCCGCCATGACCCCGATATCCCCGCCGCTCGTCGTTCCAGCAGCCCCAGCCAGATCGAAGCTCTCGACCCTGACTCTACCAAAACGCCAATCCCGGACGGCCGTGTGCGGGCCGATGCCGGCCTCGGCCCTCGGCGCCGGCTCGTCCCGCTCGCGGAACCGCCGCGCGCTCCTCCCGGACGACACAGTACCCTCCGGCCCGGCGGCACCGCGGCGCGCGCCGCAGTCGATGACTCTCGAGTTCGCTGGCACGGAAACGGTGCCGCCGCTGTATGTACTCGCCCGGCGGGTGGTGCTCGTGTGTTCGCTATCGCCGTTCGCGTTGGCGCCGTAGGGAGGACCGTCGAGGCTGAGGTCCCACTGGCGCCAGCGCGGGGGGATCGGTTGCGCGGGCTGTTGTCGGGTTCGGGAGCGCGGGTGGGAGGGAAGCTCGTCGAAGATGCTCGCGCCGGGGGCGGGAATCCAGATGTCGTGATCGGATGTGGCGGGTTTGCTGGTGCTGCTGTGGCTAGCTTGGTCGCCTGGCGTGGTCGCGGTCGCGGCCGTACTTGGATCGGGCGTCGCGTACAGCTCAAACTTGAGATGGTAATCGTACGGTGTCATAGCAGCAGGACTACAACTGCGTCGTCAAGTCGGGCCCAAAGGGTGCGCGGCTCGGGTCGCAAGCTGTTGATATGAAGAGAACTGCTGACAGTACGAAGAGAGGTAGGTGGTAATAATGGTGGCAAAGCCTGCGGAGGAGGGGTCACGGAGGTAATGAAGGCCCTGCTTCTCGAAGCTTGCGGTCTCTTGCAGCACTGGCAAGCTGCATCATGGATCAATCGTGTTTGCCCCGTCAATTATTTGCATCGCTGGAGAAAATTAAAATTTTGGATGAATTGCTTCCCCGTCGCTTTGGTATGCCGCAACTTGAACTTTCAGGGTCGCTTGACGCGCTAGGATATGCACTCCGAAAACGACCCCGCAGCGCAGCGCGTCACCGCCCAGTGCCAGTGTGTTTAAGCGCATCATTTCATCATCAAGAATCATCAATCACATCGCATCGCAAACGCACGTTTTAGTGAGACCCAAATCGAGTCTATTCGTCAAAGGTATCTCAATGGTACCGTGTCGTGATGCTATTAGAAAAGCGAGAATTCCCGTGGTCGCTTATTGCTGACCCTCCCAGAACCGCTTCCACCGTCATGTCCCCCATTCCCAGGACCCCAACTGCTTACTGGCCACCACGGAGACGCAGCACCAAGTGCAGAGTGCTCTCCTTCTGGATGTTGTAGTCAGACAGTGTCCTGCCATCCTCCAACTGCTTGCCCGCAAAGATCAACCGCTGCTGGTCCGGGGGGATGCCCTCCTTGTCCTGAATCTTGGACTTCACGTTGTCGATCGTGTCCGAAGATTCCACCTCCAGAGTAATTGTCTTCCCTGTGAGGGTCTTGACGAAAATCTGCATACCACCGCGAAGCCGGAGTACCAAGTGGAGGGTGCTCTCCTTCTGAATGTTGTAGTCGGACAGAGTCCGGCCATCCTCCAACTGCTTACCAGCAAAGATGAGACGCTGCTGGTCAGGCGGGATACCCTCCTTGTCCTGGATCTTGGACTTCACATTGTCGATCGTGTCCGAAGACTCAACCTCCAGTGTGATGGTCTTCCCCGTCAGAGTCTTGACAAAGATCTGCATACCACCGCGCAGGCGCAGGACAAGGTGCAGGGTGGACTCCTTCTGAATGTTGTAATCCGAAAGAGTGCGTCCATCCTCGAGTTGCTTGCCGGCGAAAATCAGGCGCTGCTGGTCAGGAGGGATGCCCTCCTTATCCTGGATCTTCGACTTGACGTTGTCGATGGTATCGGAGGACTCCACCTCGAGGGTGATCGTCTTGCCGGTCAGGGTCTTGACGAAGATCTGCATACCGCCACGGAGACGGAGGACGAGGTGGAGCGTCGACTCCTTTTGAATGTTGTAGTCGGAAAGGGTGCGGCCATCCTCCAGTTGCTTGCCCGCGAAAATCAGGCGCTGCTGGTCGGGCGGGATACCCTCCTTGTCTTGAATCTTCGACTTGACGTTGTCGATGGTATCAGAGGACTCCACCTCAAGGGTGATGGTCTTGCCAGTCACTAGTTCAGTAGTTAGTATTGAGTCAAAGGGCGGGGAACGGAGCGCGCCTGGTGATGACGCCCGACCGTGCACTGGAATGGCGGTCGCAACTTACAAGTCTTGACGAAGATCTGCATGTTTGCAGGTATTCTTATCGGTCTCAAGTATTTGTTTGTGTGTGTGTGGAGGAAGAATTATGCCTCTCGGTAGCGGAGCAAAGGAAGTCGATGATGTTTGAGGGAAGAGAAAGATCCGGGTGGTAGAGGAAACTGGGCTGGGTTAAATACTATCGGGCAGGGAGGTTGACTGCGGCAGGCTGCCGCCGAAGAGCGGGGCTGTGAATGCGTCAGGAAGGCGCAACAGCCGCACAGCGGTCAATGCGACGTGAAAGAAGTGGGGCGAAGTCACCAGAACAGGCCAGACAGGCGGTGCACAATGGAGGCAAATCGAACAGCCTTGCCGTTTCGGTCTTTCTTGCCACAGCGCACACGCGCTGAATCAGCAGGCAAATGTAGGTATGTTTGCTCCGTCCATTGATCATAGATTTTCCACTCCAAAAAGTAATCTGTGTTATTGTGAAACCGTTGGCTTCTGCTCCACAACTCGTTCCTCTGTTGGGAGCAGAACAACGTGTGAGCCTGTCTGCAGTCACCACCAACCACCCCGGTCCTAGCGCCAACGGCCTCAGCTCCGCCCCCGCATTTCCTGATGGGCCCGGCGAGGCCGGTGACGTGGTCGGCGAATATTGCAAACGCCGGCCAGCCCGTCGAGATGTGCCACTTTCAAGTCGTGGCCAACTCGATATTTTGGATAGCAAGATGCATTAACGATCTCCAACCGACCGCTTGTAGTTTGTTGGCTTCCGAGACGGCCACCTAACACGGAGACCAGGCCGAGCGGGGCGGTTTTTTGCCCCGTCGGGCAGTTCCCGTTACGATCGGGCAAGCAGGTCTCAGACTGCGATTCTTCCCGCTCTATCGGGAGAGTACACGGTATTTTGGACTGCGCCGGGTGTGCTCGGGCTGCTTATCGGGCATTGCTCGAAATGCTTTTGCTCTCTCGCACCGTCCTTCGACTCCCAGCCCCTCCCCACTTCCCGAGAGGACCTCTTCCTCGGGAGCAGGCAAAGAGGCACGAAAATACTCTTGCCCTGCGCCTTCCGAAAGGGAAAGTCGTGCAATAAGGGTAAAGTTGCGGTGTAACTGGCCCTATCGAGGAGGGACTTCATGCATCGGACCCGAAACGCTCAAATCGCGCCATTCTGTCGGCAGGAACCCCAGCAGGAACTGTCATCTGATCGACGTCATCGCGCGTTCGCCAAGGGGCTCCATATCGTCCCTGTCAATCACTCCATGTAATCCGGCAACGCTCTAAACGGCGCCGTTCAGAGATTAAAAAAGGAAAAAGAAAAGAGAGAAAGAAAGAAACAAAATGGCGAGGCTGATATCACCGTTGTACGAATACATTCCACACATTTCCCCAGTCAAGAAAAACCGAGTCCCACATCATCATGACAATTCCCTGGCCCCAACTTAGAAGCCAATTTGCATTCGAACCCCTCTTACGCCTGTGTGTGTGCGGCGAGGACTGAGCATCGCGTATATTTGCGTTGATATTTCTGATTATTCGAAGGCGCTTAATAATCCCACAACCCCTTCAACCTCGCATCAGCCCAAAAAGGGGCAGCGGGCCGCAACACACCATACCACCCCCTCCCAAAAAGAGTCCATGATGGAGGGGCGGAAGCGGTTTATCGTGGCCCGGGATGCCCGAGCGACTGCGGGTAACCGGTAGGAACTGCCAATAGTTGTCCCTGGGACTGGGCACTTGTAAAAGGTGTGGGAGAGATGGAGATGCAGTCATCTATCAGAAAAAGCAAAATAGCCGAAGCGCAATGAGATGGACCACAGTGTCTGGTGCGTGATGTAGGGCGCTTCGGTTTATGCACGGTGGGGTACCTTGAGGGCATCGACAACCAAGCCACACCTACTACCGAGTCTCACAGTAAGTAGTATCGATCCTCGAAACAGTCGGTCAATTCAAGGCGATTCATCCAAGTCTCAACTCCGGTTATCCACGACTCCTCGTTATCCACCCACCGCTCAATACCACACAACTGACACACCCCCATCCAGCAACTAAACGTCCAGGTTGACAACCAAACTCAAACAAGCAGGCACTCCGACACAACAGTCATATACCACATTCACCTCTCAAACCAGCACCGAAACCAATGTAACCAAAAACAGCAAAAGTAAGTCTTTTTCTATGTGCTCTGCGCGTTTCGTCTTCGTGATCCGCGAAGCATCGCCGCGAACTGAAACAAAATCGCCCCAGCAGCATTGCCCATCCATTCTCAATGTCGTTCCCCCGCCCTCTGTGTCCCATTGCCCCCTTTCCTTCGATCGCCGTCCCGCCGAGGGACGGCATTTCACGATCGTCGGTGCTCTGTTGCGGTGCCGGGTGTAGGTGTTGGGCTGCGTAAAATGCGATGTGTATGTATGTGTGCGAGTCTAAACAAATCATCAAGGTGGTAAAAATATTTGTGTGCTTTTGGTCATAACTCAATGCCTTTCCCGTCATCATGGACGTCAGTCATTTCCGTGGTAGCGTGGGTCCCGTCGTGTGGGTTAACCAGCCCAGAGTGAGAGTGCTGAAGATGAAAATAAACAGATAATAACGAGAGTCGTGGCAAGTGAAAATAGAACAGTAGTAAGAGGGAAAAGATGAAGAGACGAAAGACAAGAACGCCGTCGCTCAGCAGCACCAGACAAAATCAAGCAAAACATAAGAGACGGAGATTAAATAGAAATCATAGCCCTCGCAGGTCGAAACAGAGTGTCTATACCATCAACAACGGTGTGTTGTGGCAAAAACAGCATGTCGCAGAAGCAGAGGCAGAAGCCTAGTTGGACCGGATGACCAGCTTCGAAAGCAGCTTGTTTGATAACGAGTCGAAGTCGTAGCGGTCAAACTTGGATTCGGAGCGCGTCCTCAGATATGCCTCTGTATAAAGGGTCAGCTCGTGCCTCATGGAACGAGAGGCGCGTTGTAACTTACCATGCTTAATGACATGCTGCCGTACTTCGGTCATGGCGTCGCAGACAGCGGGGTTGTTGTTGAGCAGCTGGCCGTGCCTCCGGGTGTCCCACTCGGTGAAGGCCGGGAGCTTCTGGGAGATGGCGTGGAACAGGCCGACGATAACGCCGACAGGCACGGTCTCCATGTCGCTGCAGAACTTGTCGACGGCGACCGGGTCGGGGACCCGGTAGTGGCAATCGAACTGAATCTCTTCCCAGACAGCCAGCAGGATGGAAGCGAGCATGAAGATGGTGGGCCAGTTCTTCAACCGCTCTCCGCTGTAAACGCTCGAGTAGAGAGCCGAAAGCTCCTCGAGAATATCCTTCTGCAACTCACGCCACATGTCGGCCATGGCGCACTTGATCTGGAAGTTGATCATGACGGGAGCAACGACCTTGCCGTAGTACTTGGAGTCCTCGTCATCGATCTGACCCTCCATCGGCTCTTCTGTTTGCGGTTGCTCGACCATGGTGATGTGCAGGGTGAGGTTGTAGGCCACAACAAGCTTGAGGGCCTTGCGGATAACGGGGAGTCTCTCCTTGGTGTAGAACCGGTATGCGGTCTTGAAAATGTCGGTGATGAAAGGAGTGCCCTCGAAATGGTCGTCGATGAACTGCTCAAAGCCCTCGTCGATGTGCTTGTCGAGGTACTCGTGCAGGGCTTCCATCGAGATGCCTTCCTGGCCAACATCAAGGCGCTCGGTGCGGATCTCGAAATCAATGGGATCTTGATCTTGGAGGGTCGACTCAACCCAGTCAAGCTGGAAGCAGCTCTCATCCGCCACGTACACCTCACGGACCAGGACCGGGAGGCAGAAGCCGTAACCGTGCGTAATCCACATCAGCGTCTCCTTCTGCGCGAAACCCTTCACGTTGAACACCGACATGCCGCGGCCGAGATGGCGCTCGTAATCGGCCTTCCAGTCCTTCATGAAATAGCCAATGTCCTTGATATCAATCCGCGTGCAAGGAACCTGCCACAGGCGAGCGTGAGAAGGCTGGCAGCCCGCACAAGGCTCGCCCTTGTCGCACGTCTTCTTGAGGAATTTGCACCGAAGACACGCCCTGAGTTTCCGAATCTCGCTAGCCTGCTTGCGTTGCTCCGGGAGCAAGGGGCCGCGCCGCCTGCCCACCTTCTTCTCGCCAGTGCCATCCTTCTTCCCTGTCGATGTCCTCCGGATGACGGGTTTTGTGGCCTTGGCGATAGGGCTCTTCCTAGTCCCCGAATTCCGCCGCGACGGGGGGGACGTAGACCCGGAGCCGCTAGACCCGTTAGCGACCACGGGCCGAGTGGGCGTCACAGTCTTGATGGGCAAGGGCGCCACGGCCGTGGTGGGGCTGATTAGTTCCGGAGATGTCGATGCGTGGTGGTGATGCTCTCCGTGTAAGCAGTTGCGGTGGCTGTTCGTGGGGTCCACGAAGCCGTCGGAGCCCGGCGAGAAGGGAGAGTAAGGGAAGGCAACCTCTTCGTAGCCGTACTCGAGCGAGTTGGCGTCAGACGTCGAGGAATCCGAGTTCGTCCTCAAATGCAGCGTTTGGCTCGGGTTGAAAATTGCCTGGTTTTGGGAATGCTGGGGCTGGGTAAAGGTATCGCAGTTGGGATACATTTCCACCGATGTCCAACCATTGTCGCTGCTCGAGCCCAATGACAGGACCTCGAGGAATGTGCCTGTTGGGGAATGGCTCCCCAGACTCCTCCCCACACGGGGGAGGCCGTCATGCTGCTGAAAGTTGAGTGACTGATCGAAATCCTGCCAGTTTGGCCCCCATTGCATTACCCGCGAAGCGGGATCCATCGGTGGCATGAATGCCGGTTCTAGCCCGAGGCTGGCGTCGAGCGAGGCCTGTGTGGTCGCGGGAAGATATTCCATCTGAGCGGGCTGGAAGTTGGACGCATAGGGATTGAAGTTCATCAAGGCAGGGTCCTGGATGAACTGCGAGAGTTCAGCAGCCCGTTGCTGCTGGGCCTGCAGCGGAAGAGACCAGTCCGGAATGAGGCCCGTGGGATGTGTGTGAGCGGCTGTCTGGTACGGGGACGGCTGTTGTTGGAGCGGGCTCGACATCGTGCTGCTCTGATGCCCTGGCGAACGGGCGCTCTGGTCATCTGGGGATGAGGGCGAGCCGCTGGCCGAGTTAGGCGAATGGATCGACATGGGCGCGCTCACGGTGCCGGTCAGATCGAGGGGCAACCAGTTCGTGACCGGGCTCAAGCTTTGACGGCTCGTCTGCGGCATGGTGGTCAGGGCGGTCGAGGAGAGATCCTGAGACGGGGCGGCCGAGGAAACAGCGGGATAAGAGTAGCGGTCGCGGTGGTCAAACACAAGCTGCTCCAACAGTGCGGCTTCTCCCCCAGCGGTGGTGAAGTCGTAGGTCATGTTGGGCAGATCCGGGAAGGGAACGCAACAGAAAGGGTCGGTCAAAAGGGGATTGGAGAATATTCGGGAGTATTGTCGCGCCGGGCTTGGGACGACGAGGGTGACGAGGGGGACGAGGGGGATGGATGGACACCGCTCTTTTCTCTTGGGATGTCGAGTCGGTCAGGAGGGGTTCGTTGTGCCGGGTCTCTATCCAGCGTTGCGTCGCCGACAAAAAGAGAAACTCGACTCCGCCGAGGACGGGTCCTGGCGCTTTCGTCTGCGTTGCTCGTGGGAAAGGGAAAGGAGGCGGCGCGATAGTCTGGGGAAATCGTGCGGGAGGAACCCTTTCGGGCGTTGGCGAGAGCGTGAGAAAACGCCTTGCTTGGTCCCGGGAGCGGAAGATCGCTGGACTAGAGTGCTGGACGGGGGCGCTGGTGGAGCGCAACGCTGGCCCCCCCGTCCCAGTCGTCGCTCTCTCCCACGCAGCTCGCTCCTGTCGGTTGAGAAGAGGCGGTGAGGGTGCAGCCAAACCCGGTCCTAGGGCCCTCACTGATTGGACCATGCCGCCCCAGATCACGCCTGCCGTGGGTGGGTGCAGGGTCCTGTCATCCAATCATTGGCAGCCACCCGGGCCGCGAATGGTCGAACTCGCACCGCGGGATCGTCGTGGTCTCGCCGCGCCGCACTGTGCTAAGACCTGTCCATCCGCCATCCTACCAGGTTTCCCAGCCCCGCCCGCCGCTGTGCCGACTCACCAACATCGCGGAGTCGGATCCAGGAGAGGCGTGTCGTGCGTGTCAAAATAAGAATTGTGCGAGCCGCCACCAGTTGGCATTTCCGAGCTGAGAGGGAAGTGGTGATTCGGTCGCTGTTAGGTCACAAACCCTCCCGAGGAACAGGTGTGCCGTGCCATTCAATAATCACCACATATCCCAGAGCCTCGTTGCCGTCGTGCCTTTGACGCCCCTGACAGATCTGTATTTTTTGTTATCGAAGTCGGGTGCCCCGGTTCTCGTCAAAGGGATGTCCGAGGCGCATCTTGCATTGATGAACTCGAAGCCTCAAACTCCACAAATCTGAACCACCAGCCGGGATTTTGGTGGTGGGGCAGCTGAGCCCACCTCGATGTCGCGCAGATCGAGTTTCCTCGAGCACGGGCCGAGACGCTGTCCACCAAAACAACAGAAGCAAGCAGATAAGCCATGTGCATTCTCGAGATAAAATGTTCGGGTGTGACGTCTGCGTGTGAGACTCCCATCTCGACTCGGGACGCATTGCGGTGGTGCCTGTGCCTGCGTGGGGAGATGCAACGGCTCCCGTTCCATAGCATGCCCGTGGGAGCATGGCAGTTTCGTTTGACAGTGTTCTCCCTGTTGTGCGATGGCACCTCGGCTTCTACCGAATCAATTCTTCAGGCTGCGCGCCCCCCATTGGCGGCTGAATGCGTTGTCACCGTTGGCCTGGGTTGCACTCGGCTCGTTGAGCTGGTTTCGGAGTATTAACTGGGTGCCCAGCTTTCCTTTCCCACTGTGCATCTGGCTTGGTCTGCTCGTTCTGTCTCCACGCTTCTCCACACTTATCAGATCCCTCCCGAAGTGGGAACTTCTATCACTGCTTCTGATGAACCTCACGAAGCCACCTCGCTGACGGCCGGTCCCGCTGAAATTCGAAATGTTGAGAATCGGAGCACGTGGATTGGTCAATTGGCTTCGGCTCTCTCTCATGGTTACCGTTTACGAAAAATCAGAAATGGACGAAGAAAACTCGACTCTCTTGGTGATCAATTATCAGGCCATCTTCAGGTTCGTTGATGCAGGCTAACAAGCTAACTAACGGGCTCGCTGGACAAGGCCCACGTCAATCACTCCACTGGGGCAAAAACAACAACCCAGGCGTGCCAGGCTAGCGAGGAGGGGCTTATCCGCGGCATGCATCAGGGGCCTCGAACAACATGCCTTTCTTGACGACTCCACCGACTATCAATGCCGCCATGCTCCTCCATCAGGGGCCCATATCCACGTCTCCGGCCGTTGAGAGCAGTTTACGGATAGGACACAGTAAACAGAAACCGGGGTGATGAGATGTCATGGGTTTTGTCAAACAAGACCCCTAAAGACCGCCGAGCGAATAAACAAGGTTCCCGGCAGACACGTCGAGGCGGCGAAGCAGTGAGAAGAGGACAATCCGCCCAAAACATACCACAGACGGAGACGCCGTTGCTGCTGCCGCGCAACAAGCTAACAACGCGTTCCCGCTCAAGGCAGCGGGATATTCTTGGTCTGGGTTGGCTGGAGATGCGCGTGTTGGGTTGTTTACATGGGGCGATGCGCGGGGGTAAAAGGGGGGGCTTGTCACGACCCAAGACGGATTCGGCCAGACCCCCGGTGGTTGTTCGGCCGGGGAAGCTCCCGAACGAATCCGGCACCCGCGGTTGCCGTCTCGGAGCCTCCTCCCTCAACCAGCCCCGGTCTTTGGCCACCCGGGCGCAGTGGTTTGCTGCAGCCCAGGCCGGCCCCGTGCCGCCAGCTGGTCCGGCCGCATAAACAGGAGGTTGAGTCTCGCCTCTCGAAACACTCCAACGGGCTCAACTCTCGGGCTCTTCAGAGATGATTAGTTTTGGTGGACCATATACCCAAATCCGTGCAAAGGTACTTGGATAGCGCCATAGTCTGTCTGTCTTAGAACCCCGCTAGCTAGCCGCCGAGGACGGATAATACGATTTAGATTCGTAGATCTGTCTGATCTGCCGGGACCGTCGGTAGACGGGAGAGGATCGCCTTCAACAAAGCACGGATATGTCCCAAGCCATGTGAAGGGGATTTTATAACTGGCTCATTCAAAACAATGGGAGCTGGGGCCTGTCCGGCAAGGTTCGCGCTGGCGTCCCGAGTCCGAGTCCCTTTTTTGCGCAGGCCGGACCGAAGACCGAGCGGGCGGGTCCGACCTCGAAGACTCCCGTCGACTTGACTCGAACTCGCTCGATTCGCTCGACTCGGCGTTGGACGAAAATTGGCCACGGTGGCTGGACACTGTGGCTGGCGCAACCGGCGCATGGACGTCGGCATGCCGAATACAGAACCCCGGCCCGGTGCCGGAACCTTCACGGATGATTTATTGGTTCCGTGCGCTGTGCCCCGGCGCCAACCCGGGACTCGAAGAGGAGCACAGACGTGATGGAAGTTCCGGGACTGAGCGGGGTCATGTTGAGACGACCGAGCTGAAAGGAGGGGTTCCGATTCTACACAGTAGATAGGTACCTATGCACGCTTAACCCTAATCATCAAACCAAACGAAGGCGATGAATGAAGCGATCATGCGATGACTCTTCCAAGTTGGTAACTACAGTACACAACATGAAATTTAGTTTACGGAAGGAAGCTGGCCCGCTTTTAGGGTCTTTCCTCCAGCAAACTCCAACTCCCCTCACCCGCTCAACTCTTGGCGCTCATGCCCCAATCACAACGCCCCCATTGCCGCAACCATGCCCAGTTTCCATTTGTGGCATCAGAACAATGTGAACGAGTAAGGCCATCACAACTATTGTCTTTTTATTTGGCGTCTCCCATTCGAGAGAATTAGCTACTCGACAACCCGGTTGGGAACAAAGGGTCAAATGCGTCAAAAAGGCGTTGCCTTCCCATGGAAAAAGATGGCAGCCCAACAACGGCGCCCACCATCTTCGGCATCATCATCGTCTCGGGCAACCCGCAGTCGGGATATCGAACAAGTAGACGAGGAAATAGTATTCGATAGGATCCACCCGAGCTTCATGATTCCCGATCTTTTCACACAGCCCCCGCCCGTCCGGGACCCCCCTCGTCACGGGCACCTCTACGGTCCAGGATGAGACCGTCGAGGCGTGTCTTCCGTTCCTGACCGGGGAGGATGGGGAAAACGAGTGCAACGAGCACGGGGTGCCCGGTATCGACCGGGCGAGGCATGTTCGGTTCTTGCATCAGTGCTTGGGGAAGCTTCCCGCCCGCTTCGTGGCCGCCGACGCCAGCAGGCCGTGGTTCCTGTACTGGTGTCTGTCGGCGCTCACCATGCTCGGGGAGGACGTGACGTCTTACCGGGATTCCATCATTCAGACTGCGCGCTCGATGCAGAACGACACGGGAGGATTCGGTGGCGGCGGCAGGCAGCTCTCTCACATAGCGACCACCTATGCCGTCGTTCTGTCACTTGCCTTGGTCGGAGGCGAGGAAGCATATGAAGTCGTCGATCGGAAGGCGATGTGGAGGTGGCTCGGGAGTTTGAAGCAGCCGGATGGCGGATTTCAGGTTTTTGTCGGGGGCGAGCAGGACATCAGGTGCGTCTGTTGAGAAACGAGACAAGGTCGGAGCTGACCGCCGAGAAAGGGGGGCATACTGCGCAGCGGTCATCATCTCACTGCTGCGTCTCCCGCTGGATCTCGCACCCGAGTCGCCGGCATATACAGGAGACAGCAGTGCCAACCTCCTCACCGGTGTCGCTCAGTATGTACGACGATGTAAGCAGCGGAGATGCACGCCGATCCCATCGCCAGACTACTGCTAACACACCACCCAGGCCAAACATTTGAAGGCGGCATATCAGGCCAGCCAAATGCCGAAGCCCACGGGGCATACGCTTTCTGCGCGCTAGCTTGCCTCGCACTCCTCGACCACCCAGGCCGCAGCATCCCTAGGTATGTGCGCAGCATCGGGTGATGGCGGGAGCAGAGCTGCTTCTGCATTCCACGTCCATCCATGAATCCATCCACCCACGTGTGGCGAAGAGAGCACGGCATAACTGACGACGATCAATCTGCAATAGCTATCTCGACGTTCCACGGTTGATCGCCTGGCTGTCATCACGGCAGTATGCACCCGAGGGGGGCTTCTCCGGGCGCACCAACAAGCTGGTCGACGGCTGCTACAGTCACTGGGTCGGCGGATGCTTTCCACTCATCGAAGCATGCCTCAACAGCAACCCCAGCCGCAGCAGCAGCGGTGGAGCCGTGGCCGCAGACGACCCGACCGCCACCGCCACCGCAACCACTCCCACCATCACCAAGACTAGTCTGCCGCCAGCAGACGAGAGCCTATTCAGCCGAGAAGGCCTGATACGGTACATCCTCTGCTGCTGCCAAGACCAGACCAAACGGGGCGGCCTGCGCGACAAACCCGGAAAGTGAGTCCACGTCGCCAACCTCACCATCCCCCCCCTTTTTCCCGCGCCTGCCCCTTACCCATGATCCCGTCTCTCCATTCCTCATCGTGCCGATCCCCGTGCCGAATCATGTGTCATGTCACGCCACCCGGACTAACCTCCCCCCTCCCAACCAGGATGTCAGACGCCTACCACTCCTGCTACGTCCTGTCCGGCCTCAGCTCGGCCCAGCACCAGTGGGAGCTGGACGAGCTCGAGCCTGACGCGCAGCCCGACGCCGCCGCCGCCGCCGCCGCCGAGCCCAACGATGCAGCAGCATCGGCGGGACCAAACAAGCAAGCGGACCTGGAAGCGGTGTGGGCCGTCCTGCCCTACCTCGACGGCCTGCAGGTCTTCGACAACAAGGACCGCGTGCGCCCGATCCACCCCGTCTACGCCATCCCGCAGCCGACCGTGAGGGCCATTCAGGCGTATTTCGCGGAGAGGCCGGGGTTCTGACAAATACAAAGCAATATGGGGCTGTTGGATCGTAAAAGAAAAACGTGATCAGGGGCGTGCGTTTTGTTGTGGTGTTCTCCCGCCACATGGTCTTTTTGGGTGGCTGTCGGGAGACGACGAGATGCCGGCCCTTCCAAAAGGAAAATAATGTGCAGACCCGAATTAAACTGCCGGTTGCCTTTGTCCTGCTGCTTACCGTTGACGTGACTGGCCGGGCTTGGGATCTCTTACGCTGCTTCTGTCATGGGGTATCAAAGCTGAGAAGGAAACATCACTCTGCGCAATTTGGTGCGCGGTAGGCTCGGGATATTTCGGAGCGGCGGTGTACTGAACCCCCATCGACCATCAGAATGACCTAGTTCTTCGGAAAGGAAAGTGCACGTATACTGCACTCCGTATCTATCGCGTCTAGAAGTGCCGCGGCCAGGCAGTGATCCGCGTCCATCCTGGTGGAGAGAAACGGGGGTCTCCAATCTGAGATTTTGCCTCCTCAATATCATGATCACCGAGCAGAAGCCGTCAAGTGAAGTGGCACCGACGTGCTCCAGTCCCTGACAAAACCCCCGCGGCGGCGGCGGCGGCCGGCCGGGTGGCCATTTCCCAAGACCAAGGTGCAGCTAGCTATCTGGGATCTGAGTCGGCATGCCGACCAACGTACTCCACCGCCGGTATCCTCCCATGCCTCCTGACGCTTGCTGCTCCCAAGCATTGGGTCTCCAGGCCTCGCTGGCATGATGTCTGCAGACACGGGGGGCCAGTTGGGCGACCGCCCGCGCCGACTACTCATGCAGCCCGGGTGTCTCGCCTCCCATCCCATGAGGAATCTGGGCGAACCGAATGCCTGGGCCTTTGCATGCGCCGAGGAAATCCCCGAGCAAAGCACGACACCCGACCCTTCTTTTCCACCCGGCCCGGGCCATCCATGCCTGAGCGGATGGGGGGGGGGCGGCGAGCCTGAAAGACGGCCCATACGAGGGTCGACTGGCGGTGGAGGTTGCGACGCGTCCACCGCGGTAAACGGAATCTTTTTGTTAATATTTCATTTGTATTTTTCGCGTTTACGGCGCGTTCCTCTTCGTGGGCCCTCAACGACGCCTGCCGCGGAAGCCGACCATAGTCGAGGGTGGTTGAGCAAGAAAACAGGATGGAGCTGCGGCTGCATGCCGAATATCCAGATGACCAATGCTCTTCTCATCCTGAGTAGTGGTAGCCAGCCGGTTTCTCTCTCTCTCTGTCTCTTTCTCTTGGTTCTCTCCTCCTCGGTCTCATTTTTCGGACTCATCTGTTTCCGTGTTTTTGCAACACATGGCCGCGGTAATGGGCCTCGGGGAGGGTCCCAGCTAGCATCCGGAGGACGACCGCCAGTGGCTCCAAGATCTCCAGCGGAGGGTTGCATGCAAGGCGGCCTGCTGCATGAGTTCGAGAGGTACCACAGCTGTGGTGTAATCTATCCGAGTTTATGTTGTAGTATGTGAACGAGGCATCTGAAGTGGTTTCCAAAACGGGCAGCGGAGGTTGCATGGCTAGAGAGGAGGGACCATGACCCAGGCTTGAGGTTACGGTGATAGATGGTGTTGTTCTTTGAGTTACTCGTTTCTATGCCGCTTCGGTGATGTCCTTATTTTCCCAACTGTGCCCCAGTAGGAACATACTATGTATTGACTTGGTATTCGGAGTGTCGTCGATCCCCGCTGCGATTCGGTCGGTTGTTCCAAGGGATGACGTTGTGGGGGCGGGAAGCACTCCGACCTGAGGGGTTCACTTTTGCCCCTCATTCACAGCCTCGAGAATCCCTGTCGAATTCTCGGACATATTGTCCCCACAAAGTTCGTCTGAAGTATATTTGCTGTTGGCCATCGACCATCCACAGCGAAGCTTTCTTCGCGGGCTTGACCGAGCATGTACTGTGGATGTATGCCAGTTACCGGATCCAAAACTAAAGTACCCGGGCTGCTCTCGGAGCCACAGGGGCGGGATGTCGTTGGCAATGAAACTGGCATTCTGGTTCCGCGGTTCCGTCGCCTGGACGCCAGGAATTTGTTCGCTCGAGTTCAAACGGATTAGTGTCGTCTCGATGAACCGCCACGAATGAAACGGCGTGATAGAATCGTCCTGTGTGTGATCTCCGCGTGGCCCCATACCAGTGGATCGTTCTTGTCAGCCGTTTGCGGGAGAAGGCTCATGTCCAACCATCTGACGTCCCTGATCGTCGTTGACGTTTTGTTTGGAAGTTTGGAAGCCCGGAAACGCACGGGATTGGACCATTGACGGCTCGAGTTCTGCCTGGCGCTCTTCCGCCCTTGCTTGCCCCAACCACTCACCACCCACTCAGTGGTCAAACACTAGGAAATCGCGTGGATGGCGTTTGTACAGAGGGATGTCCAAGTCTTCTTTCGTGGTAATTCCGTAAACGGCGCGGGTCTCTCAAACGGAAAATCCACAGTACGATGCCCCCTCCAAGCCCTCGGTCATTAACGAAGTTTGTGCCTTCCCTTCCGGTGTTTTTGGTGGGGTATGTGTTGTGATGTTCCAGGAAGGTACCGTATCGTGCGTCTGTAAGGTACGTACCTCGTTACCTCTTTACCCCACGACGAGGCAATTTCCTGTCCCGGTCACCTTCCAGATTCTTCGCGAATCTTTTTTGTCCACCGCGTCGCTGAACCCGGCAATCCCCTGCTTCCGCTCACCTTTCATCCTCCAACGTCCATCGCATGCCCCATCCATCGATTGCCCTGGCAATTAAAAAACTGAGCTTCCTTCGGAGCTCCAACCTCCCCTCTTCTGTCTTCTCCTCTCCCCGCCCTCGCTTCGGCGGATGAGCATCGTGGGTCCGAGGCCGGTCGCAGGTCGCGCTGTCGGTGCAACCATTCGATGGAGGCTATTCGCCATGTTTTTGCCCCTCACGCCCCGATCCATACCTGGAGTCTTGTTTTAATATCAAGAAGCACTGCCAGCTCATCATTGCATGAGCGTTAAGGTTGGCCTGTGCCTAGTTGCCTTGTGGCCGCGCCCGCCATTCAGAGCAGCCGCTCGTCGTTGGGGCCAGATGCAGGACATGCAAGGGTTTGCCGGCCCCAGCCACTGTTCATGCACCTCATCGTCCTTCACCGACTTCGTGGTGTGGCCTCAAGCCAGTCATTCTCCGATTCCCAGCTCACCCCGGCTAGCTGTTTGGTCCGGTAGGGAGGGGCAGAATTCGCCATCCAGACGATCACGATCGCGGGTCCGTCCAATGCCTTCCTCGTGGGCCGAAACGGTCCCGACAAGCGCTGGCCGCCGTCTCGACTTTTTTTCGAGTCTTGTTAGCTGTCGTCCCAGAAACCCCAATTGCCCGCTCCTGATTCGTCGGCTCACCCGGCGAGTGCCTGTCGCATGTTGGGAAAGTTTCCAGAACCGCTTTTTTAGGCCCCGGCCCTCTGTCGCTTGCCGACGGTGACGGAGACGTGAAACTGGCGAATCGCTCATGGGCCGCGTCTGCATGGCCCGGAGAATCAACCTCTGCATTTTGGCCCCGGGCACTTGCGTCGTTGCTAGCTCTCATCAGCACCGTATCCTGCTCCCGTTCCCCACGAGCCTATCCAGTCATGTACTCGTGGGGCGCTGTCCTGCCGCGCACTCCCTTTTGCGGTCTGCCGCAGAGTATACACTGCTTGGCAAGGAGAGCGGCATGGTTCTCATGTATCGAGGATGTACGGGATTTGTACATCATGGGCCTCCTGCCCGTGGACGGCACAGTTGCTGTACCGCGCGGTACATTCATACATTTCATGGGCGATTCGCTGCAGGTGTAGTATTATTAGTCGCCGTCGAACGAAACCTGAGCATCCATCGAAGTCCCGCCCTCCCGGCCCACTCCCTGTCCCCGGGCCTCAACATTGCGAACAAGGCCATCCCTTCTTTTTCGTCCACCGACCTCAGCAAGAGTGGGGTGAGCGGACCAAGGTCTGGCGAGAGGAGCAACAACAAACCAGGAAGACAGGTTCTGATCTCCTCCGACTTTCGTTCCCTCGAATAACCCGCTTGGTAGACTCGTGTTCGGCTTGCCACCGGCCTTCTGTGAGATACCAATTGCCATCGTTCGTATAAATCTTTCACCGATAGAACACCACTGGCCGGCCTGAATATCGGTCAAAAACAACTGCGAGGGGGGCCGCATGTGGAGGTTGGAGGGTCGAGTGGGAAACACCAACATGTGCGAAGCGGTGCAGTATCGGGCTAGGGTCCTTGTTTTCCGCCGACCCAAACTGGTCGGACTTGTCAAACGAGACCTCTCTGTTCGGCGTGTGCATCCCCCCATGTTGTTGGTGTGGAGTTGACCCGGCCTCTGCGGTTATATCAACTGGCAACGACACGCGCCAGCACATCAAGATGGGTCACACTTTGAGCCGCATCTCCCAGTGGACATGCGTCTGACGACCCCCTTCCCTCCTCTCCGTTCGAGCTCTCCGTCGTTTTCTTGTTGCATCTGTATGATCTGGGCATTTTTGCCATCCCCTGCCCCGCATTCCCCTTCCCGTCACCGCAATAAAGCGCACTTGTCTCGCCGGTGATGACCCATGGCTTCCGTCCCTTCCTGCGTTGTCGCCTTGGATACGTAGCATATCAGCCTTAACATCTTCAATCTCCCAAGCTCACACCACCCTCCCACCCGTGAGACAAGCTTTCACCTCCGACGTTGCCCTACTTACCCCCGTGGGTTCCTCTGCCGCATCACTCCTAGGTTAGGCTCGACTGCGTCACATCACACCGAGTCTCGGCACCCGGCCCGTTGTCTCTTTGCATCTCCATCCAGGTCTTGTTTTTTTTTCGCCTCGCGCCACCGGTGCCACGGATATCAACCACGCAACACACACCGGGCTCACCGAAAAACCAATTGACACAATGGGCGGTTTTTACATGCAGTATCTCGAAAGTAAGTTATCAATCGGCTCTTTGGAGGATTTGCTCGCCTGTCCATGGCCCGGTGGTCGACCTGGGTCACACGTCATCCCCGTGATGGTGGGGTGTTTTTTGAGGAGGAGGGCATCCCCACGTGGCCAACCCCCCACACAACTCTACACTGCCCCTGACCTCGCACCCATGGCCACCGCATCTCAGCCCCATCAACTCTCGATTTGCTGGCCCCTGTCCATCCAATGTGTCCCGTAGGGCTGAGGACGATCATGTTGGGTTGTCATGCAGATTGCTTCACGTCATCCCAATCCCGCACCCCCTCCTCGTTTTCCTCGCCCCCCAAAGGGTACGTCTAACGGGCAATGGACGGACACAAGGGCTAACCAGGGTGACTTACAGGCCTTTGCCGGCGCCGTGGGTGGCATGACCCCACGTATGAATGCTATCGGGACGCCAATGGGTACACGTGCCTGGTCCTGGTGAATGGGCGGGAGTACCAAACTGATCTTGAGTACGAATCCGGCACCCTGGCCCAGGAGAATGCAGCCATGCGTGCCTTTATGGTTTGCCGGAACTTCTCGGTCAACGGGGGCATGCTTGCCCGCAACGGGATCGTCCAGGGCCTACCCGCGGAGGAGGCCGCTCGCAAGCCAAAGAAGAGCAGTCGTCACACGAGCACCTCCAATCACGGACACAGGAGCAGATCCAGCCACCACTCAAGCAGCAGCTCGACCACCTCGCTGGAGTGAGGCTGAAAAGGAGCCGCAGTTCTTCCGTTTGGCCGGGACCCGAGCCGGGTTAGGATTCGCTGAGTCTCGACAGCCGCGCTCCCACCCCGGATCTGGACCCCAAGCCTAATCAGCGAAGAGCGGGAGCTCAAGCAATTATTCAGAACCGGATCGTTTCTTTTGCTATAAAATTCGGAGAAGGCTTCACAGCGACACGGCGACGCCACGAGATGAGAGAGACAGCGGGAGACAAGCCGTGGATTATACCCCATTGATAGCCTCCAACTCTTTCCCAGGACCGGGAAACTTGGAGCCCAAGGCCGGCATGAGGACATGACCTTTTTTTATCCCCTGTTTGCCGGAGATAGCGTTCCTTTTCTACATTCTCACGACATGATTGACGACTTATTACGACGACGCCATTTAGACAACGTTCGACCTTTTGACGAGTATTTCGACCAGACCGGCCACAACCAACTATGGCCTCCACCCGGCTTTGGAGGCATGGTTGGCCTGGGGCTTTCTTGTTATTTTTCTTTCTCTCTTTCCTACTTCTATTTCGCGAAAGACTTTGATCGCCCGGGCTTTTTTTTCTTCCACTTCACATCCACGGAACTTGCTGGGTTACACAGAACCAGCCAGATATGGGGCGGGCATCTCTCCAGAATCCGAGTCGGAAGTCCCAGGGGCAACCCTGGGTTTGGCCCGTTGGCAAAGGATGATGGACTGAGGCGGCTGGGCCAGCTTTACGTTGGACGGCATCCACACCGTGAGGCAGCGAGACACACCCGGCATCCGCCGGTGTGTTGGCGACGGGAGCACGCTTTTTTCTGCATTCTTCTTGGCGCTTTATGCCGCATTTCAGAAGGGGCGGGTGTAGTTGGGAGGATTTTCTACTCGTGCTGGGGTTGCCTCGCTTCGAGAGCGCCCGCGCGGGAAGCGAGAAAATGGGGGCCGGGAGGCGGACCTTGGTTTCGTTGTCCCCAACACAGGGGGAGATTTTATGAATGACGAATGACGACACGACGACTATGATGACGATTACGTCCTACAGAGGCAGCGGTGGCTTTCAAAATACATTGGAAGAGGGGCGCCATCCCATGACCTGCATTTTTGGACTCGCTCTAAGATTGTTCATTGTGAGGCTATGCCGTGACATCTGCTACTTTTTCTGCTCTGCCCGAACTGCCCGCCACGAGAGGGGGCATCCAGCAAAAAGGGTCACCAAGTCAGATGTATGCGGTCAGCAAGCAAGCTCGGCCGAGAAGCGCACGTGTCGCGGGTGCAAAGTACCCCACGAAGTTACACCACCGCACTCTAATCTAGGCGGCATTTTCCCATGGAGGAATCCCGTGGATACATATTAGCGGGAGACTGGAGTGCATGTACAACAGTACCTATGTATGCCTCGTCACCCCGTCCCCCCGCCCCGCGGGATTCACCTCGTCCTCGGTTGGGGCGTGCAGCAGGTTCGGGTTGGTGTGGTGGTGGGTGCAACCGTCCGGCCGCTTGAGCCCTCCAACGCCTCGCCGTTCCGGACTGTTGGGTTCGGTTTCGAAGCCTTGGTTGGATTGGTGAGCTGTTATTCGTCCCAGCTCATTGGCGGTGCCCGGGGTTGGCCGCATGTCACGGGCTGCGGTCCGAGACCGGCCGGCTCCGGCTCTCCACGGGGGCTCACCGTCTCCCGATGCGGTCCGTCCATGCCATAGTTATTCAATCTTGTACGACCTTGGAGCGGTGCCGGGAATGGCAAATTCGAAAACGGTCGACCCGGCCCGAGAAACACGGCTGCCGGGCACGCCGACGACGCCGGAAAAATAACTTTTCCTGTTTCATGTTTCGCCAGTGAGACCTGGCATTCCTTCCCCTGCTGGCGTACGAGATCGTGATGGTGTCTCAAAACCGAGTCCATTTTGTCTGACAGGGCCGCGTCATCTGGGGGTTCGGATTCGCATCTCTGCTTGGCTATAATGCAAGACACTGATTGACAAATAAGCCTTTTTGAAGAGTTGGGTCTCTGAAGATCTGTCAACGTGGTAGAAGTGATGCTTCATTCAGCTCACCTCGTGTTGGGGTTCAATTCCGAAAGCGGAAGGCATCTTCCCGTCTGAACTTTGTTGGGAGTGATGGACACTTTTCCGGAACCAGCCGAATGACCCATGAAGACTTGCGCTCGTGTCTGCAGTCAGCTCTTTCAAGCTTTTGAAGTTTCGCAGAGCTGGCTTCGGACGAAGGCATGGACTCGTTTGCACAGCCATGAATGGCATTGAGTAGCCCCTGACATTCTACCCCTGAACTTGGTAGGAGAGGAACACAGTAAAGTTGGGGTATCCACTGAAGGAACTGGTTATGGGCTCTTGCTTTTACGATCTAATCTCGCCATGGGAGATGATGCCCGCTGATTGGCCGTGCATTGGGCATGTGGCCCAGGGAATGGTTCCCCTCCTGCCCAAGCAGCGCTGTGAAGCCCAAGCCCATCGCCCGCTGCTGCAACACCATCAGAAAAAGGTAACCCTCTCTCCTGCCTTTCGTGTTTGGCATCCTTTGTGCTTTTGGCCACCTTTTTCACAACCTCACCACTCAAATTGCGCCCCCCCCCCTGTTTTATCGCAGGTCGTTACCAGCTGCCCTTCTTGTGTCCATTCTTGATAATCCTCGAGGTTGCCACTACTAAAACCCCGCTTTATCCCCGTCCATTTCTCCCTTCTTACGCTCGTTGATACCATACCACCTTCGCCCAATTCATTCGTTCCCCGCTAGCAAACATGAAGGGTAGGCCGACATACAACATACTTCCGGAGAGGAGACATAAAGGCTGACCTTGCTTGCCATGTAGCTTTAATTCTTGTCGGCGGCTTCGGCACGCGTCTCCGCCCTCTTGTACGTTCATCGACCGGACCGACGCCCACGACTCCCCGCACCGATCACCGTTCTCGACAGTGTTGAGCTTTAACGAGGAGGCATGGCTAACGCTAGCCTCACAGACTTTGACACTGCCGAAGCCCCTGGTCGAGTTCGGGAACAAGCGCATGATCCTGCACCAAATCGAGGCGCTCGCCGCCGCTGGTGTTACCGACATTGTCTTGGCTGTGAACTACCGCCCCGAGATTATGGAGAAGTACCTGGCCGAGGTTAGTTAACCCTGGCAAGCGCGCAGATCATGAGGAGGGAATATCGGAGCTGACACTAGCTGCCGCCGATAGTACGAGGAACAGTTCGGCATCAACATCACCATCTCCATCGAGAGCGAACCCCTTGGCACGGCCGGCCCCCTGAAACTCGCCGAGGCGGTTCTGAGCAAGGACGACACTCCGTTCTTCGTGCTCAACTCGGACATTACTTGCGAATACCCCTTCAAGGAGCTCGCGGCATTCCACAAGTCCCACGGTGACGAGGGCACCATCGTCGTGACCAAGGTGGAGGAACCGTCAAAGTACGGTGTCATTGTCCACAAGCCCAGCCACCCCTCGCGCATCGACCGCTTCGTCGAGAAGCCCGTCGAATTTGTCGGCAACCGTATCAATGCCGGCATCTACATCTTCAACACCACCGTGTTGGATCGCATCGAGTTGCGGCCCACCTCGATCGAGCAGGAGACCTTCCCGGCGATGGCCGCAGACGGTCAACTGCACTCCTTTGACCTGGAGGGTTTCTGGATGGACGTTGGTCAGCCCAAGGACTTCTTGACTGGCACCTGCCTCTATCTTTCTTCCCTTACGAAGAAGGGTTCCAAGCTGCTGGCGCCATCCAGCGAGCCGTATGTATACGGTGGCAATGTTCTAATCGACCCCTCTGCCAAGATTGGGAAGAACTGCAGGATAGGGCCGAACGTGACTATCGGCCCCGATGTTGTGGTGGGCGACGGCGTTCGGCTGCAGCGCTGCGTGCTGATGGCCGGATCCAAGGTCAAGGACCACGCCTGGATCAAGAGCACCATCGTCGGCTGGAACAGCTCGGTGGGCAGGTGGGCGCGTCTCGAGAACGTGACGGTCCTGGGCGACGACGTTACTATCGGCGACGAGATCTACGTCAACGGCGGCAGCGTCCTGCCGCACAAGACCATCAAGGCCAACGTCGACGTGCCCGCCATTATCATGTAAGCCGAGCTACGAACGGTTTACGAATCTGGCCTCGGGCTTCCCCATCTCAACTTCATCTTTTTCGTAATTCGAGATACATTACGCCTTTTAAATCTCCTTCACAAAAAGCCCCTTACCTTAATACCAGAACGGAGACGGAGCGCGGCATCACCTCAAAAGGCCACCATCGTCTTCCACCGGAACAAAAAGTCGTATTGCCGGGCTTTCCAACGTTTCCGCAAACCAACACGCACTTCCTAGCTGGCCTGGCGTCTAGATTTTACAATCGTGTCCGTCCTTTTTGATGATGCGAAGGTTGTGGTCAACCACCTGTCGGTTGTGCAAACAGCTGAAAGATCAAGTCCACAGCAAAAGAAGACGGGGGACGGGAAAATATATATGCATTCTAAGGTGCATCAAGGCGTAGAGCGGGTCATGGGTCAACGAAGGCTAATGGGTACCTGCACTGCGCTGCAGCATCAGACACGGGAGACGGGTTCGGGAAAATCTGGCGCGGGTTGGGTCGTTGGGCGGCATTCCGGATTCCGCATTCGATAGATAGGAAAAGACCTCCCTATCATAGTGCAATAAACGTCACTGATGAGCCATTCTTGTTTCCCAGCGTGCCAAACAGGTCCACACTTTCATCAAGGGCGGTGGAGAGAGAGGAGGAGGCTGAAACGCTCCACCCACTCCACTGCCTTACCAAGTCGTCACGTTGCTCCGAGTCAATGTCGTGCATACCGCCGCCTCTTTGAGGAAACATGGCAAGCAGATCACCCTGTGACGTTGCGGTGATGTGTGTTGGGCGATGCAATCAAACCCTAGCCCACAACTTTCCCACACACACAGACAGATGGAGTATTCCGAGAAACCGTTGTGCGTTGTGTGTGTGGTGGAACCTTTGCGGCTCACGACCCCATTTGCGAGCTATACTAGTGTAGACATATCGTCGGGATGGCATCTTTGTTGGGCCTTGATGGACAACTACGAGCTATCCTGGGGTTGGGGAGAGGGGGTTGGCTACGTGTACGTACGCTAACAAGCCAAGCTTCCCCCCCGAGAGCGAGGACGCGCGGCGGGCATGAAGGTGGCGATAGAACGCCCCGTGGGGAGGGAGGCAACCGTTGGAGGGATGGGGTTTGGGGGCTGTGACCCTTCCAGGGTTGTGTACGAAGCACTGTGGTGTATACGATAGGATGGATGGAGAGCTTGCTTGTTTTATCCCCCCGCCCCCCCTCTCCCGGCAACTCCATGGCACGGTTGCCGCGGAGGACAGGGAAGAGATGGAGGGACGGGATCGGGATCGGGATCGGGATCATCTCGCCTCGATCGATCCTCGTTGACAGCTGATGGTTTTGGTGCCTGGGCCCTGGATGATACTTGCTTGCATGCATGGACGGAATAAACCGTGTGTGGACTGAGGGTTTTCGTTGGAGTAGGAGCTCCGTGTTTTAACTAACGCCATTCTGTTTTACTAAAGTTAAGGTCAAAAAATAGTCCACCACACCCATCTTGGCACCCACCCGCATAATAACTTTACTACATTCAAATGACCACAACTTTATAAAAACAAGGCCAAACAATATAATAAACTAATCAAATTGAAGCTAAAAAGCAGGGCTTTAATACCTGGTATACCAACCTTTCGCCTTTCGCACTGCAGCCAGCCGACGGGGCATTGAATCAACCAGCCGGTCGATAAGGCCCTGCGGCACCCTCTCCCACGCAACCACCAGGGCCTCGGCCACCTTTACCCTATTTGGCTCATTATCTTTCAGTAGATATAGCCCTGGAAAATCCTTGCGTAGGATCTCCTTCATTTTTTTCCAAACGTGCTCAATGGGGTTGAGGTCGGGGCTATAAGGTAGGTGGTCCTGGACCCAAACCTTATGGGTTTCCAACCATTCCGTTACCTTCTTTACGGTATGGATTTTTACATTATCCTAAAGAAAAAAAGTACCTGGCCGGTAGGTTGGAGCTAGGCCTTCTTCCAGAGCCTAAATATAGCTGTTTGTAGTATAGCCTTTGCGTTTGGCCTCGGGGTCTCTGGTTATAATAACCAACAGGGACCTCCCTCCTTTCCAAACCATCCTCTAAACCATCATTATAATTTCAGCCTTTATGTGGGCCTGAATATTGACGATACCTTTGTTATACTTATCTATAGGGGTACGAAAAACCCAGCTATTTGGTGTATCAGGGGCTGTTTGAACGGATGACTTGTCGGAATACCCTCCCTAATTTTCAATGTTAGTTTTAGAGGTTTGTTTAAGGAGGGTATCTTACCTCTATCAAATCTTGGAGCCTTCGCCTCATTTTTTTGGCATGACGAAGCCGATTAGCTGCTTTCTCCTTATCCAACATAATTTGTTTGATCGACCTGAATTTCCGACGGTAATATAGCCCTAAAGCCTTGCGAAGGGTATTCTTAACCACCGACTGGGGATACGTACTTAACAGGGCTGCCCAGCCCATTCGGGGGTTCCTTTTTACCATCAAAACCAGATACCGGGCTTGGGAAGGGCTTAATTTCCGGGGACGGCCACTACGAGGCTTTATTTCGACTGTTCCACGCTCCTCAACGACTTTGCAACAACGGGTGATGGTCGAGAGGTTGCATTGAAAATCGACTGCAAGGTCCTTGCGCGTGGCCCCGGCCTTTCGGGCCGAACAAATAGAGGCCTTTTCTACCGGGGTAAGGTGTTTTCGGTTTCCCCGGGTAGATTGGATATTGGCCGACAATTCTGTCCCAAATTTTCGCATTTTGGCCCAGTTTTGATGAAGTTGTGGTTGTTGCAAAAATTGGTTGTGGGAGGGAAGAAAATTTGGAATGCGGGCAGTTTTAAAAAGTGGGTGGGAGTGATGGACTATTTTCTGACCCCGATTTTATATACCATTATGTTGCTTACTGCCTGCTCTGGATCTTTGTTGCGCCTGGAGAGGCGGACCGGACAAGACATCCATGACAGGCCGACACCATCATGGAGCCAGCCACGGGAGTGCCCGATCAGTTGTGATGGTCTGAGTGTCTGCTATGTCTATAGGCTAACGCCCCCGAAGATCGTGCGTGGACAGAAAAGCATCATAGGGTGACGCCGTAGGGCTGTCGAGTCTGCAAGATAGGTGGTTTGGGACGGCGGGTCCAGCATTTGCCAATGGCAATGTTGCTGGAATATACCTGGTCGTGCTTTAGTTTGAGTCTAATGGTGGCGGATGTATTATTCGTCTTAGGAGATGGTGGGAGGTGGGACATCGGACAAGAAACTCCGATTGTTGGGGGCGATTTCAAGAGTAAACAGTGGCGAAAGCTTACCCCCTGAGTAATGCATGAAACGGGGCAGTGGTGTGTATTGACCCAACAAGTTGCCCCGTGGAGAGATAGGGGCTAGACTCCGGGCGAGGATAGGGAACCGCTCTCCCCCGGATCGGGCATGCAGGTCTGTCACTTGTTTCTGTTGAGATTAGAGGTAGAAACCTTAGATAGAACCACCCTACCATTGGGCGAGATCCGAAAGAAGCAAAATGTAGATGGTAAGTGTCCTCGTGCAGAGTCCATTATGGTATTATAACTATCCAGTACTATACAATTCCCAACCCTCACCCGCTAAGTCGCTGGGGCGTAACTTCAAGCGATGGTGATGACCCAAGGTATCAAGACCCGCTAGCTCAGACAGCCAACGCCAGTAGAAGCAATGAAAGATCCCAAAACCCGTGCCCAACCCGCTAAATCCATCATGATCATAACATAAGCCAAAAAGTAACCGAGGCCTGGGCAGGGTCCCTCTAATCTTCTTGGACCCACCCCTTGCTCATCTCGACAGCTTTCTCCCATCTCTTGAACATCCCCTCGGCCTTGGCCTTCTCCATCTGCGGCTGGAAGATTTTGCGTCCACTGCGGTTGACCTCCTTGAGGTCCTCCAGCGTTCGCCACACACCCGTGGCCAGGCCTGCGGCGATGGCAGCGCCAAGGGCTGTCGTTTCGCGCATGGCGGGGCGATCGACGGGGATGCCGGTGATGTCGGCCTGGGTTTGCATGCACAGGTCCGAGTTGGAGAGACCGCCGTCAACGGCGAGCGACTCGAGCTTGTGTTGTGAGTCCTTCTCCATCGCATCGAGGATGGCGCGGGTCTGGTAGCAGGTTGCTTCGAGAGTGGCACGGGCGATGTGGCCCTTGTTCGTGTGGTGGGTGATGCCAACTGTGAAAGCGTTAGATTCCAACGAAGCAAAAGAGGGGGCGAAGTGGGTGGCTTCTTACACAGAGTTCCCTTGGCGTCGTCTATCCAGTACGGCGCAAAGAGCCCGCTAAAGGCAGTGACGAAGACGACGCCGCCGTTATCGGGTACTGATTCCGCCAGCGAGGTGATCTCGCTCGACTCATCGACGAAGCCGAGGTTGTTCATGAGGAACTTGACACCGGAGCCGGCGACGGCAATGCTGCCCTCGAGGGCATACACAGGTTTTTGGCCGCCGCCAAAGTCGTAAGCCACTGTGGCGAGGAGCCCGTACTTGGAGATGACGGGTTCGGTGCCGACGTTGTACAGGAGAAAGCACCCGGTGCCATAAGTGTTCTTGGCTTGCCCTGGGCTGAAGCCGCACTGGCCGACCAGGGCGCTGGACTGGTCCCCCAGGCACCCGGCAATGGGCACATTGATTAGCGGGCCGCTGGCGATCTTGCCGAAACATTCCGGGTCGGAAGACGGAACGATCTTGGGTAATTGGATCTTGGACTTGTCGATCCCAAAGAATCCCAGGAGCTTGTCGTCGTACTGGAGGGTGCGGAGGTTGACAAACATGGTCCTACTAGCGTTGGTGCTATCGGTGACGTGGACGGGCTTCTCGGCTTTTGCGCCGCCGTTGAGCTTGTAGATGAGCCAGGAGTCGACGGTGCCGAAGGCAAGGCGGCCTTCTTCGTATGCTTGCTTGACGGAGTCGACATTGCGAAGGAGCCAGAGCAACTTGACACTGCTGGGGTACGTCGAAAGGGGCAGGCCGCAGAGGTCCATCAAGCTTTCCGACCCGTCGCGCGACTTCAATTCGCGCACAAGGGCACCCGTCCGGGTGTCGGGCCAGACGATGGCATTGTGCAGGGGCTCGCCGGTGAAGCGGTCCCACACTACTGTCGTCTCGCGCTGGTTGGTGATGCCAATTGAGCGAATGTCTGACTTGGAGTGGCCTAGGTCGGCAAATTTGCGCAGAGCCTCTTCAATACATTGCTCAACCGAGCTGACAAGTTCTTGCGGGTCATGCTCGTGCCATCTGGATGGTTAACGTTTTGTTAGCCCCGTTGATGTGCAGGATGTGCAGCAGCTCCGCAGTCAAAGGTGGAGAGAATGCGGGGCGGGAGTCGTAGCCGGGCAAACATACCCTGATTTGGGATACAGGTTCTCAAACTCTATTTGGTGGCTCGCAACGGGATCGCCCTCGCCGTTGAAGATGAGGAAACGCGAGGAGGTGGTACCTTGGTCGATGCTGCCGACAAACCAGTGCTGCTTCTCTTCCTCTTCCGTCTCGATGATCCCCTGGGGAAGATGGACCTCGTGATGCGGGTGGAAGTTGGCGGCGTCGTCGGGGAGTCTCCTGGGTGTTGCGGCAGTGGGCTTCATCAACAGGCCGTCCAGGTTGAGGCTGGGACCGCCATTGACAAGCGCATCCTCAAACCGTGCTGGATTGAGTTCTCGGACGTGGACCATGGTGTTTTGGTGTTGTTTTCCTTTGGACTGGTGTGTGACTGGTAGTTGGCTCATGGATTGGAAAGTGCGACGGTGTGATTGTTGGTTTTGTATCTGGGTCGAGACAATGGCCGGTTGCGACCGCGGACGGCGTAGCCCTGATAAAGAGTGCCGGCGCGGGGCTTGGGGGGGGTCAGAATCGGGAAGGATGACAGAAGAGGGGGGTACGTCATCCAAGGCGTGGCCCTAGCTACTCGTACAGCGATTGTGATGTGTCAGCCGGGAGAAGGCGAAGGCGACCTTCGATCTGTTGCAGCTCCTCCAAACACTGCTCCTGCTCCGCTGTGATGCTACAAGTGGCGATGCAGCGTTCCACGGGGCACTCGCTCCAATTGAGACAATTCGAAGGCCGGGTGCCCCTCTCAGCGGTAGCGCGCACATTGCAGCGGCGGCCGTCTTTTTAAGCCAGAAGTGCCGGTACGGGCGTGTCGATTGGGGGTGCTGGTCGCAGCGTGCCTTCCGGCTTAATTTTTTTTTTGCCTGGCTGAAAGAGGCGCCGCTTCCATCGCGGGTTGCATTCTGCAGGACCGCCGGGAAGCTTGGACCTCGGTCTCGTCCATTGGTGGGTTTTTTGCGGGGTGACAGCCGTCTCGTGGGGGGTGGTTGCTTCTGATCACGGGAAGCAAAAGCCACCGAGTCCCACTACCTTGGTACCCCGCAAGCGGCCCCGCCAGGGACTCCGCGCATGCTCCGCTCGAAGTGATCTCGAACCTCGACTGCGACTCGACCGAGCATGGCATTTCTGATCGTCGCTCTGCACCCACAGCAGGATTCCATTACAACGTCATGTAGAGTCAGCCGGACCAAAGCTCCCTATTGACGTCTTCCCATCGATCAAGGCATCGCCTTCTATTCTCTGCGAGTGATGTCGCTTCCCCACCCAATTATCTTGATCAGTTCAATTCCAATTCAGGGGTCAGATGCGGTCCGATGCATCCCCTCTTCGATTGAGACGATACCCCTGGGCCTGTTGATTGCCCTGGGAGTTTGGATGCTACGATGGACTGCACGTAAAAGGACGCTGGGTCTCTCAGTTGTCTAGACTCGCCGATCTCGCGTTGCACAGCCGACAACGCACTCCTTCGTCGGTCACTTGACCTGAGAAGCGCGAACTTGGTGCTTCTAGGCAAATTTGCAATCACCATGAGAGCTGGCTAGAACTCGGGATTGTCCAGGTTAATCCACGTAGACAAGGTCCTCCTATCGGGAGAGGCTCGCCCGAACCCGCGCCGGCAGGGTTGTGCCTTGGGGGAAAAAGGTTTAAAGCGGGACGAGTCAGGTCTCAGCCTAGAACCACTCGACTCCTCTCCGCCGGGAACCTTTCTGTCTCAGTCCCACGATTCAGAAATCAGCGGTCTAGACATAGATCGTGGCCAACTCACTGCCCAGGCGTCTCGGGGCTTGTTAAAATCAACTGACAAGTGTCGCAGACGGAACCAAGCAATCCACCCGAAGATAAGGGTGAAAAAATGAGGTCGCATGTGACGGGGACGAGCCCCCTAGGTGGGCACGTGGTAACGGGGGGAGTAAGTCTAACATGTGGGGAGAGACCGTTAGTGAGTAAGTGCACCTGGGGAAAGTTCGTTTGGTTGAGGGCAGCCGAGGATATTATATTACATATACAAATTATCAAAAGAAACAGAGAAGGGGATTCTATCCTTTGGTAGAGTTGGTGAAGGGTTTGGCTACGTTTTCCTTTTCGTCCTGCGAGCTGCCCATTGATGAACGCGGAAAGGTTGAATTACATACCAGGTCAGGTACCTACTCAGAGGACGACTCACACATGATTTTAGGTTTTAGCCAGGGCGGGAGTAAAGGGCAGCAGACCGAGTAACTAATGCGAGGTGCCTAACAAGGGAAAAACAAATAGTATACCCGAGGAGATACATGTAGCTTTAGTCTACTCTCGGCCATCGCAAATGTCGGATTATCAGAGTTGCGTGCAGGTCCAACACCTGTCTCCCAACAATTCCTATTGTGTGGATAACAAACATTCTCATCCCAGAGTGTGGAAAGCCGAATCCCACCCATGTCCAATGATTGTCCGCCCTAATTCGGGATCATGACTGACGCTGCAGGATGGCGGGTTACCGCAATAGGACTTTCCGGTAGTTGCTGCATATCAACACGGAATTCCACCAATCACTTTCAACAAATGAATCTAGCCTGCCCGGCTAGCTCAATCGGTAGAGCGTGAGACTCTTATGAAGTTTCCAATCTCAAGGTTGTGGGTTCGACCCCCACGTCGGGCTCAATTCCCGACAGCGATTGCATCCTGTCATTTTTTGTGCTTTTTGGCTTTTTTGCGCCTTCACTGTTTTGTTAACTACCTACCTAACCTAGGAGTGCAAGCCGACGATCCCTTGAACGGAGTGAGCTGGTAATTGCGACACTGGTGCTTTCCATTTTGGAACCCCATCCTTCTGTCACCGCGCAGCATTCCGGGATGCATGGATGATGAGGGAGATATTTTGTTTATTCCTCGTCCGATCTAAAATATGCCTCCTGTGGATTCACCTCCCAGGTAAATATGCACTCGGCCTGCTTTTGCAACGGCCAGTAACTCCTCAAACCGACAACATACCAAAGCTATGATATATCCCCCATACGTCCCAGGGTCCCAGGGGACCAGCCCGTCCCTAAATTGGAGGAGTTTATCACCCCAAGCAACCCAACCCAGCCAACCCATCAAGATCGTCATCGCCGCCAATATGCATGCTTCGCTTGCCGCCGCTCCGTGCTATGTAACCGAACAATGCTCGCCCATGCAGAAAACGGAGAGGAGAGCCAAGCCCAGAGCTACCGAATGGAGCAACCGAGCGAAAAAGAATAAACTCCCGAAACGCAAGCTGAACGCCATGCCCCCCCAAAATAGTAACTCACTCACACAAGTCCCCAGATCCCATCGCCCCCCATATCAGTCCAAACTCCAACCTCCCATCCGCTTGTGGTCCCCCCTAGGCCCCTGCGAAGCCCACGATCATTGCATAGACACGGACATGGTGGTCGCCATAGACGCGGTCGTCCCTCTCCTCACGAGCGGCTGGGAAAACGCGCTCCCACCCCCGACGGTGCCGGCCGTCCCGCTCCGGTTGAGCGTCGGACTGCGGCTCCCGCTACGGCTGGGGATCGCCCGCCCGGTCCGGCGCTCCTCCTCGCAGTTGGGACAGGGCCCGGGGGTGTCGTAGACGTCGCACAGGTGGCGGAACCACGGGTACAGCTGGTGGGCCTCGGGCCGGCGCGCCTGCGTCTCGTCCATCATGCGGCGGATGTAGGGGAGGGTGGCCAGCACGGCCTTGACTGACGCCTCGCGGGACGGGTCCGCCGCGATGAGGTCGCGCGAGAGGATGGTTAGTGTTTTCAGGTAGTTGTCGAGGTTGTGCAGGGATTGCGAGTATTTGAACTCGGCGCTCACTTCGCCCGAAACCGTCCCCGAGGAAGAGATGGACTGTGCGTCGCTGTCGCCACTGCCACTGTTGTTGTCGATGGACAGTTGGTCTTCGGCAAACTTGGCCGGTTGGCCGAGAAGGACGGTGGCCATCTCGAGGAAGACGCAGCCCAGCGAGAAAATGTCGGAGCGCTCGTCCCGCCGGTCCTCGTGCATTGCCTCCGGGTCGGCGTATTTCAGTGTCTTCGGGGTCGGGCCTACTGAGTCTTGGCCCTTCTCAAAGTGCTTGGAGAGGCCGAAGTCGGTCAGCACGGGCAGGCCAAAGTCGTCGATAACGATGTTGTCCGGCTTGATGTCCTTGTGGCGTACCCGCACACTCTGCCGGTGGAGATATGCTACTGCCTGCGCAAGGCAGCCAAAGTACGTGTGGAGATGGGGCAGGATCCAGCCAGCCTCCTTGGGGCTCTGGATAACCTCGTCCATGAAGGTGTGCAGGTTGCATTGCGCAGGCGGGTACATGGCGATACCCAAGATGTGCTTCTTGATCCGCTGGTTTACCCTGAGCAGCATGGCATGAGCCTTGCCTCTCTGGCGTCGCTTAATCTCTCTGGTCTGAATGCAGTAGTCCTCGAACGATGCCACGTATGCGACGATGTGCGGGTGCCTCAGCGAAGACATGGTGCGGACCTCCTTGAGGGCATCGCTGCGTGCCTTGCTGTCTGGCCCCGGCGGCCGCGAGTTCTCCTTGCAGACTATCACCTTGAGGGCGAGAGGCCGGCGATAGGCGTAGCCCTCCGGCGAGGTGACCCGGTACACGATGGTCGAGCCCGAGTCTCCAAGTTCCGGGCCTTGTTGCACGAACGGGCTGGGCGGCGTGAGGTATTCCTTGCTCGAGTGGTGGAATACTTTGTGCTTCTTGGGGTCGAGGTAGGCTTCCTCGACAGGAGCCAGCCAGTCGTCCGACACCTCCCGGTTTGCGTCGTCCCATACGAAGTGGTGATCATCGTGGATGCTGAGGAAGTCACTCAACGGGATCGGCTGCGTCTGGGACGACTGGCTGCCGTTCGACTCGAACGACATCAGGACCAGAACCAGGAGGTTGAAGAAGTGGGATGTGTGGGACAAGGGTGAGCTGGCGAACCAGCCAAGCAGAATTGGGAGGGGGCAGCTTGGTGTGGAGCGGTGCCGGGCCGAGTCCGTGGGTTGAACCAGCGGCGGTGCATCAGCTCAAACCAGGGGTAGAGCAGAATGTGACACAGCAGTCGGAAGAAAAAAGGAGAACTGCCGAGAACGAGACAGGGGGCGAAGGTGTACAGAGGGGAAGAAAAAGGTCAAGTCAAGAGAGCCTTAAGAAGGCGAGGCTGAGTGCGTGTTTGGATTGTGCCGATAGCCTTCGCATAGCTTTAGGGGGAGTCGCCCTACGGCAGCGGCAGGTCTGTTTCGATCGCCCCGGAATATGGGCTGTGATTCGGTGCCAGCGCCAGGCCGCGCCGTGAGCGGACGCCTGCCAACGCAGGTCCCAATTGGCGCCGCCCGGTGCTCGAAATGACAAAGTCGGCTGTCGCCTTTTGGAACGGTCGATTGGGCGACGAGTGACTGCGTTTTGGGAATGCGGTGATCGGTGAAACAGTCCAGGGCTTGCGCAGTTGTGCTTGCTAGCTTCCAAGGCTGATCCAAGTTGGGCCATGGGATACCGAACCCAAATCCGAACCTGACTTTCAGCCGCTGTCCAAGAAAAGGTACAGGCCATGCGACCGCCTCTGGCTGTGTCACCTTTTTGAGAAGATATGAGGGTACGGCCCCGCAACCCGGACGCAGACTCGCGGCGCAGTGGTGCCTGAGGGTGGGTCAGCTCGGGCCCGGCAACCACCCGGAAGTTGACGGCAGGAGCGACTCGGCGGGTTTTTAGAGTTGCAAATACTAAGACAATATAAATTCTGACTGAACGTACGTATCACGAACCGTCAATTTGAGGTAATCATTTTATTGAAATAAAACAGCATTGCAACACTGGGTTCCTGTTACTTATTGTTTAATAAACCAACCTAAATACCTTAGGAGCACCACCAAACAACACACCCACTCAGGATTCCTAGTATTTTCACTCTCACCCTCAGCCTCCACACAAGGAAGGAACGACGAAAACTATGGCAGACACTGACCGAGTATCGGACCCGAAACAACCCGCTGACTTCCAATTGCGTGCGTTATATGACTCAGAATTGCTCATGTGGTCACAGTGTAAACAAACAAACTCGGAATCAACAACTGAGAATTTGCATTTTCCAACCCGTTGTTACTGCTTCTCTGGTAACTCGAGCACCTGGACTGACATGAAGCTCTTGCCAGTCTAGAGACTGAGACGAGAAGGAATATGACTCAATTCCGTTGAATCTCCAAGGCCTCCGTCTTTTCCCGAGGCTGGTCTTTAGTTAATTTCCGAGCACGTCCTAATGGGGAGGTTAATTGTGACTTCCAGCAATGAAACAGTTGAGGTAGGAGAAGGGGGACGGCCCAAGATGTTTGCGCTCGGTGATGTATTCAAAACCATATATACTAGAAGAAAGTAAGTAACCGGCAGACCAATCTATCCCAACCCAACTCTGCATTGTCCAGCACCATCGCGTGTATTCACGACGAATAACCCATCCAACCCGCAAAAAAACAACCTATTAAAGCCCGCCCAAAGCTACCAGCCATCCGCGTCAGCATAATCCCATACGCACACACAAAATCCTCACAAGCAACAAACAGAGCAAGGGAGAAGACGAAGAAGAGCAACTCACCAGCAGCATAACACAAATACCACGTCAAACTGGCGCCCCCATCCAACCACGCGGGATCAAACCCGTCCCCGGCAAAGAACTCGTACGCCGCGCGGGGATCAACAGTCGCATAGCTGCCCCAGATGACCCCCCTCCACCCACCCACAATCGGCGCGTCGCGGCCGCCGCTGAAGTAGGTGTCCCACTCCTCGCGCACAAAGGCCGGGCTGCGGACGAGCGGGGTGTGGGGCAGCAGCGGCAGCATGTGGATGCCCTGGATGTCCTCGGTGCGGTTGCCGAAGTAGGTCGTGTGGTCGATCTTGTTCTCGAACAGGATGCCGGCCACCTTGTTGCCGACGAACTCGGCGGGCTGGACCGTGTTGGTGGTGCTGTAGAGGTAGTAGGCCTGCATGGAGCGGGCTTGGACCGAGAGCATCAGGTTGCCGCTGGTGGGGTGGGAAAAGGGGGGGTTAGTAATGGGCAGTGGAGGGGATGGGATGGGGGGAGCTCAAGGGGGACGTACCGGGCTTCCAGGTTCTTGTCGCCCGTGATGGAACCCCACATCTTCAGGGCGTAGGCGTGCATGGTGTCCTCCGAGCTGGATTCTTGGTCGTTACCGTCGAGCGTGTCGGAGAGCCCGTGGGCCCAGCTGTGGCCGTGGAACCAGTCGAAGTTCCGCCAGAGGGGGAAGTACTGGTCCCGCGTGCTGGGGTTGGAGACGTCACGGACGAGCATGTCGACGTAGGCTTTGTTGGAGTTGACCCACGACGGGTCGAGGTGGCCGATGACGGCCGCCGTGTAGATGAAGTAGCCCCAGTGGAAGTGGTGATCGTTGTAGATTGTGTTGCCAAAGTCGACATAGGGGTCACCCGTCACGTACATGGCGGACGAGACCACGCCTCCCCAACCACCTGGCCGTGTCAGATATGGGAGACAGTCGAGTGTTGGTGAAGGATCAAGAACTTACTCTCGTACACAAGGGGGTACTTCTGGGCATTCTGCGTAAAACGGGAAAATGCCTCCTTTAGCTGCGTTAACCCGGCCTGGGCGAGCCCTGGGTCGTTCAGCAACTCCTGGATGGACAGTATGAGACTAGCAAACTTGGCGAGCGCCTGCAAACATTAGTCCCTGTTTTTGCTTGTGCAGCGGTCGTCTCACCTTTCCACTAAAATACATCGAGTTCTCATCCAACTGCTGAATGATATTCTGTGAGACTTCCTGCTGCGCGATGTTGTGGATGACCTGCTTGGTGGCGTTGGAGATTGTCCTGACTATCCCGGCTTCCGGTGACCACGGCAGGAAGCCAATGCCTGTCGGCAGATTAGGCTCGTCCATGGTCCAAGAATCAGCCACGACCAAGGTTGCTATTCCCTTGGTCGTGGTCTGCAGCTTCAAGCCGGTCAGCTTTCCTCGGGTGGCATCGTCAAACGAGCTCTGGTGGTGAGGCAGCGCAAACATGGCGAGCGTGGTGTCGCTCATGCCGGCCTTCTTAAAGGAGAAACGGTAGGTCCCCTTCGCCCCATCCACGGAGCCGGAGAGCTGGACACCGACGGGGTAGGCACCGCAGGCCTGGTCGTACACCTTTTCGCCATCACCGGGGTCCTTGGCCACCTGGATGGTACCGTAGAACGCCCCCTTGGCCTGAGTCAGTCCGTTGTTGACAACTTCGAGATCCAGAGGGTCGCCTTTGGTGTGGTGGGCGTACACCAGCCAGTTAGCCCCGTCTTCAAGTTGAATCTTGTACTTGGTGACGCCGGACTTGGGATCCGTGGTCACGCGTGTGACGGCCCTGAAGAAGACGGTCGTCTGGAACACGGGGGTTGCGCCATTGTAAATGGCCGTGATGAAGGCTGAACCTTGAGCCAGGGGAAACTGCACGGCGGGAGACGCCTCGGCGGTCGGGTGCAAATTGACTTGGACAGAGAAGTCCGTCAACGCCTCCGTGGTGAGGGTGGTGTCGCTTCCCAACTCCTTAGCGGAAAGACACACGGAATGGATCCCGATGGGGTTGATGAAGTATTGCACAGCGCCAGTCCCGGGGCTAGCCGGGCCATAAACTCTCTGGTGAGCTTCGACATGCGAGACGGCAAGACCCCAGCTGCCAGAAGCTCCCTGCCCTCGCGCCCACGCAACCGAGTACGGGTGCAGGTACGATGGCGAAGTCTGATTTCCACGGTGGAAATTGCCGTAGAATTTGTTGGTCTCGAACGGGCCTTTTCCTTGGATCCCTAGTCTGCCCACGGGATGGTCCTGCTCCCTGCCGATGTTTTGCGGTGGCGCATCCGTGGAAATGGGATCGGCGAAAATGTCTCGGGCCGTCATTTTAACGGAGATCGACGGCACGACCTTTAAACTCACAACCACTGAGACAGCTGCGAGCAGAGATGTCGGCTTTGGGATCGGGTTCGTCAAAAGTGGCACGGATGTGACGTGACCGTTGGTGTCGAGGATGGAGTGAATGAAGCCACTGGCGGGTGTCTTCTTGCTGGCGAGGATCTGAACTGTGCCGGACGGACCAAGACTTGTGATGACCTTGGCGGGAGATGTTAAGGCTTCTCGTGAGGGAGGGTCGTTCCAGTCCCGTTTTGGCCGTGGCAGTGGCGTGCTGGTGCTGTGGGCTTCTCTGAGAGGTGCGTTGGGAGCGTCAGGACTCGGCCGAGGACCTGAGATCGTGGCACTCTTCCCCAGGGTGGTCTGGGGAGGTGTCGGCTGCACCTGGTACACTGGAGAGGCAAGGGATATGGTAAACTGCAAAGCAGTTAGCGAGACGAACAACAACCTCCATATCCGCTCCATTTTGGCGACAACGGGACGGCGGCATATCCAGGAGACTCAGTCGCGGACTTCACTCGCAGCCGGACCTCCATACTATATAACAACTGCCCGTGCCATTGGGACAGACATTCTTTGGGTTGATTCGGCTAGTCTTCAGCCATGACTCTGATCAACTTGCGTCGGCCTTATTCCCCGGATATGAGATCGTCCTCGATGCGGCTAGTTGGCATGCGAGCTTGGCGTGGCTTAAGGCTGATCTGGAACCTCGTGTTTGACGTCGAAACAAAACATGCTCTTACCTTGACAATATGGAATGCTAAGAGATAGAATCAAGGCCTTGAAGTTGGAGGAAACAAACGGGGCTGCGGTGTCCTTGAGGAAGGAATGTAAGAATATTTAAGCAAAGATGAGGCAAAGCGAGAGATCTCAGAGACTTGAGACTAAAGATGTTTGAGATAGATAGAGAAGACCGAGGGTGTAACGGTTCGCTGTCGTGAGAAGGGGATGCATCCTAATAAACAGGTTTCCCGGAAGCCGGGTCCTGCCAGAGAATACAACTTGGAAGTCCCTTGGAAGTGGACCCAACTCTTGCGCAGTACCCGTGCCGACATCTCTCACACAACCCGTGAGGCAAGCACTCCCTATCCTTGTCCGGTGACATCCCTTACCAGACAGCATTTGGGTGTGGACGGGGATCATCTTGAGAGAACAGGATTTCAGAGGAATGTAACGCGGGACAGCCGTCCACGCCGTCGAATGGGACTCGGCTGGACAAACGGATACTGTGTATCTTTGCCAAGACTAAGACAAGTATGAGGCATTGCACATATGTCAACGTCAAATGTTCATTTCGCGAATTTGTGAGTCCTCACATTCAGAGACCCAAAGCGTCGTAATTTCCCGTCACCGGAATCAGCCTTGTGACAGGCTTAGTCGGCACCCTTTTCTCCAGCCCCGTCGCCCTCTTCGGTCGCATCGCCAGCGGCTTCGTCTCTTGCTTGATCTTGCTTTCGCTTTCCACAGGGCGTGCCCGTGCCTCTCCGTGGTGAGACCTCTCTGTCTTCTCCAATCCGGTTTTTACCACGCGCTTTCTGCTGTGTGATTCACGGGTTGCCCGGTGGTGACGGCTGCTGCTGGTCCGTCCCTCCTCCTCTTTCCTACACTTCCTCACCTCTCGCCGGTCCAAGACCCACGGCTTGGACAGCACATCCGTTTTGAGTTGCGTGACCTTTTCCCAGAAGACCACCTCCTGCTCTGTCGAGCGGAGGTGGGCGACCTTTTCTGCGCGGATCTGCTTGTTCTCGCGGAACACGCCGACGCTCCCTTTGATATCCAGCACGTGTCCCACGTCGATGGGCGCGTCGACTACCGGCAAAGGGTGTGGGTCCTTTTCGGATTTGGAGTCGGATTTCGTCGTCGTCGTCGTCGTCGTCGCAGTGGCCATTCCGGGCCTTGCGCGAGGCGCGACGTTGACGATGCATTCGAGAGTCGCCCCGCTACCGTCATCAATCGTGTAGATGTGCATTTTCTCGTGCTCGTCGACGGCGACTACGACACCAGAGATGCGCACCCATTTGATTGGGTGGTTGAGGTGGAAATAGACATCCTGGCCTTTGGAGAGGGGTTAGCACTGTGGTGTCGCGGGGCTTGACCACGAGTTTCGAGGTTCGACTTTCGAGTCGCTTGGCGTACCTCGAAATCCCGGATGACTTCTAAGAGCCCGGATATCGGTGATTCGGAAATGGCACCAACGGTTGATGGTTGGTGACAGGTGGAAGCAGTATTGCGGGTAGAGTTCAGGCTTCGTCGAGTCGGTCATGGCATCGTTCAAATCGTGTGACCCGGCGTGCAGCCGTTAGCGGTGATCAGTCGCGCTGTAACAACCTGAACCTGATGTAGGTCATGGTTGTAAAAGGGTTCCAGGTTTGCATGCGCAACTGCCTAGCACACGACATCACCAAAGTTCCGTGTTGGAAGTTGCGACGAAAAGCGTGTTGAGTGGATTTCTTGCCTAGAATACTGCGTACTGTGTAAGGCACCAATCAGTGCCAAGAGTCAACTGCCTCGTGCAGTTGGCCAGGTGACGGCTGTTAATGGCCCGATTAGGGAGGAGCGGGCCTGGGAGGTCATACAACATCTTTTGCTAGAACAACCTCCTTCTCTGCTCTCCCTGTTGGGTCGCGAGTGTTTTGATGTTCTCAAATCTACTCGATCACCTGTCGCATGATCTACAGCAATTAGTCCATAGCCGGCCCGACTCTTTTGTCGTGTGAGCTAAAGACCTGAGACCTTCACTGGGATGAGACGAATCTTGGAAGAAACTGGCAGTAACTATTCCGTAGAATCAATCAGCCAAAGTTAACCTAACATCCGGGCTCAATGCCATCCCTGAGCCGTAGTACGCCATGCCGGTTCGTGATGCCCTGGCCCAACCCCAAATCTCCATGATCAAACCAAACCTATACTCCAGGTACCGTCTTTAAAGCATCTTTAATCCTCATTTCTTCGACTTCTTCTTCTTCATGCCCGCCTGTATCGCCTGGAATTGCTCCTCCGAGATGTCCGGCTCTTCAAGCTCCTTCGCGCCTCGCTTCTTCCCCTTGCCCGCCTTGGGCACAGCCCCATACTTCTCCGCCAGCTTATCCAGCGCACTCATCCTCGATGTCTGGTTCCGCTGGATCAGGGCCGCCAAGTCTGCCTCAGAGTCCTTCTTGCTCTTCTTCTTGCCGTTGCCGCGCAATTTGTCGTACACACCCAGCTCCTTGGCCAGTTCGTCTGCCTCCTGAGCCTCGCTCTTGGCGGCCTTGATGCGAGCTTGCTTGGACTTTTTGGTCTCCTTTGCGTAGGCATCAAAGCGGGGCACCTCCTCGGCCTTGACCGCCGCGTCAATGACCTCCCGGAACCGGGCGTCGTCCTCTAGCACGTTGCTGAGCATCACGCTCTCGTACACCCCGTCCATGTCGCCCTCGAACTCCTCGTACGCGGCTAGGACGTCATCCTTCTCCTCCTCAGATCCCTTGTACTCGTCCGCAAACTTCTTGATGGCGTCCTCGGAGATTGCATCGCGGAATTGCTCGCTGTAGAAGTCGCTCCAGCTGAAGCCCTCGGAATCGACGACCGCTTCCGAGGTCGAGCCAGTCTCGTCGTAGCGCTTGCGCCGAGCGGGGTCGGAGAGAATAGCGTAGGCAAATGCGACCTGTTGGAATGTTTCTTTGGCTTCATCTTTCTTGTCTTCGGGCGCCTTGTCTGGGTGGGTTTTCAGCGCGGTCTTGCGGTAGGCCGATTTAATCTCATCTGGCGAGGCGGTGCGATCGAGCCCGAGCACCTCGTACGGGTCGATTGTAGGCGGCTCGCCATCGGTGAGGTCGTCGTGAGCAGACATTTTAATTGTTGTTGTTTGTCGAGGTTGGGATATGGGCCAACCTCGATGATAGTTTTAATGGATTCGGGGCGCGTCGCGTCGCGCAAAGGACTGTGCAGGTGGGGGGCACAATAACTACAGTGCCAGCGCCGTAACCTTTTGTACTGTGCCGATTACCTTCCCCCCACCACGAACCCGCAACCCCGACGAGCATTTCATCTCAACTCTCCAACTTGCGATAGTCAACATGGCTACTATCCCACCCGGCGATCACAAGGCATATATGCGGCTTGCTCTCGATCAAGCACATAAATCGCCACCAAAGCCAACCAACTACCGTGTGGGAGCCGTCCTGGTGGACTCGGCCGCAAACGAGATCCTTGCGACTGGCTACACGCTCGAGCTGCCGGGCAACACTCACGCAGAGCAGACTTGCTTCATGAAGCTGGCTGAGAAGCATGGTGTTTCCGAAGAGGATCTTAAAACGGCACTACCGGCCGAGCTGGTCCTCTACACCACGGTTGAACCCTGCTCAAAGCGGCTGAGTGGGAATCTACCATGTGTTGAGAGGGTGATCAGGCTCGCTGGCTCGATCAGGACCGTCTACGTTGGGATTATGGAGCCAGAGACGTTTGTGGCGGATAACACTGGGAAGAAGAGCCTTGAAGACGCGGGGATAGCTGTTGTCCATGTGGAAGGCTTTGAGCAAGAGATCTTAGACGTTGCGACCGCTGGTCATGTCAAGGGTTGACCGCAATGTGAGCCCAGGAAGCTAGGTCGTTGCCCCGGGTTGGTTGATCGCGAGACTAATGAATACCTATCCGTTGCTGGACATCAGAAGTCTCCATCCGTTCGTATGTTCTTTGAGTTAGTCGGCAGGTCACGACCAGGAAGGGAACTCGCTTCCCCTATTCCTTCCTTGACAGCGACATCAAGCTATGGACTTCAGGGGCAAACCCCCTATTACCCCTGAATATTCTGTCAACACCACAAAATCAAAAGTAATGGTTATATCATACCACAACTCGATCGAAACGAGAAACCCTCCTCCCCTTTTACTTTTACACGTTACATTTTCAAACACAAGGTTTAGAGCGTAACTGGAAAGAAGGGAAATGCAACCCTAAAATCTCCACGACAAGAATGTGTCTTAACGATGACACTTCCTTGACAATACCATCAACTACGTAAGGAAAACATACTGCGGCAGCATCGTGAGGCAACTTCTTCGAGTTTGACTTATGAGTCCTAGCAGAACTCGTCTCGGCAATGCTCCTACGCTTTCCTTTGATTCTGGGCTTTACATCCACCAGGGGCCGGAGAATCCCTTAAATTTCATATTGAGTAGGTTTGTCAGACACAGGAAATTTGGGAGCTTTACATCCGATCGTTGAACTGAACTGAGAATCGTGATACGGCCTCGACTTGTAGGATGCCCGACTCGTAAATCAAAGGGCGGAACCCCATCTTGCAACGAGCTTACCTGCATGTCCTTCCTTTGGTACCAGTTGTCATCCATGGCAGTACTGAGTTTCCTCGCCCTGCATCAGTAACTGCCTCGAGCTAAGACTCGATCAATCCCCCGATGTCCAACAGCGGAGTACCCCGGGACAAACATCTCACCATACGGCTGCATGAAGGTGTCTTTCGTTCGTATCAAGTCAGCTTAACCCAACCAAGCATTCCATAACAGGACAACATACCATACGTCGACAGCGGTTTATGCCGACAATACCAGCTAATCCCCTCCAGCACCATCTCCGTCTGATTCTCCAGCCTCGGAAACTCGGCCAGCACAGCCCCATACTCCTCCTCCGTAATCCCCAACCTGGGGCCCCCAAAATCCAAATCATTCCCCAGATAAATCGCCACCACATCCAGCTCCTTATGCAGCGCAAACTTCGCCTCCGCATGCAGCGCGATGCCATCCCACACCAGCTGCACCCTCTTCTCCGCCCACCGCCTCCCATCCGGATGGGACTGGATGAACCCGCGCGCCGCATACGCCCCATCCACCTCAAACCGGCGATCAACCGTAAAAAACGGCGAGTCCACGCTGTGGTTGGCGCCCAGGTCGTGCAGCATCAGCCCGACGGCGTGCACCTCCTCGTCGACGGCCGCGGCGAGGGTGGCGTTGTGGGAGAGGTGCAGGGCGCCGAACAGCCAGGCGCGCATGACGTGGTTGTAGAGGTAGGCGGACGAGTGGGCGCGGGCGAAGGCCTGGGCGGCGCGCACGATGGGGGTGTCGATTACGGAGACGTTGGCGAGGAGGCGGCGCGGGGTGGTGGTGGTGTCGCGGTTGCTGCTGGGGAGGAGGGCGGCGGATGTTGTTGGGTGGAGCGTGGTTGTTAGGAGGAAGAGGAGGGGGATGGAGATTATCATGGTTGTGGCTAGCTAGGTATTGGGTTGCAGGGTGAAGATGTGTTTTGTGTGTTGGTTGGGGCTAGACTTTGGGGAGATGGTATCATGTTTGGAGGCTGTCTTTATCTCTGTCAAGTAGCCGCCTTGATCACAATTCTCGATTATCTATCCGATGCCCTTCGGCCTCTATAACTATTGCAGAAATACACAATTCGCGATGAACGGTAGCCAGTATGAGCAAGTTGTGATGAGAATGGTTTCACAATGTATGCGGTGGTGTGATGCGGGGAACGGGATGTGTTAGTCGTGGTGTGTTTGTAGTCTTTAGCAAATGAGCATCTTCGAGTAAGTGTGGTAGCTTGGTCCCAACCAGCTCGTAACTTGCTCATTGTGTCTCTACCATACAGTACGGCTACAACTATAGTCTTACACTGCGAGGTAGATCTCTTAACCTCCGACGGCCCTCGGAGCTTAGAATCACAGAGGTGGACGTCTAAATCATCATGGGCATAGTTTGCGTCTGCTTATAGTATAATTTCGGGGTAGGATGTTGGCTCTTAGTCACTTTCCCTAATAGCTAATTGTTATAGTCCGGCTTGGAGTTGTCAAGTGGTTGACTTGGTTTGGCTCACCCCTTTTGCTGAGAAGCTTTAGGGGACGGAGAATTAATATTCTTTTGGACGAGTGGTCTGTATTGTGTCGAGTATAAACATATTTTTTATTTACCAGTGTTGATACAGGGTTACAAGTACCATCAACCACCAACCCCTTCGAACACGCACTTTATATCTTCTCTCCCTCCAATATCGGCCTAGCCTCCTCGCTCTTCCACCAACTACTCTCCCCTCCCGGGTACTCATAGCGGTCCATGCTCTCGGGCTTCATCTCAACGCTGTACCCCGGCTCTGTGGGGGTCTGATAGAATCCATCCTTGATCACAGACGGGTAGCGGAAGTGCTCGTGCAGGTGGTCGACGTACTCGAGCACGGACAGCTGCCCGCTGACGACGACATAGTCGATGGTGCTGAGGTGCTGTGTGTATTCAGGCAGGCCGACGCCGCCGGAGTGGGGCACGATGGGGACGCCGTACTTCTTGGCCATGAGCAGGACGGCCAGGACCTCGTTGACGCCGCCCATGCGGCAGGCGTCGATCTGGCAGACGTCGATGGCGCCGGCCATGAGCAGCTGCTTGAAGATGACGCGGTTCTGGCACATCTCACCCGTGGCGACGCCGATGCCGTGCGGGCGCAGGGCGTCCCGCACCGCCTTGTGGCCGAGGATGTCGTCGGGCGATGTCGGCTCCTCGATGAACCACGGCTTGAACTCAGCCAGCTGCTTCATGTACGCGATGGCCTCGGGTACCGACCACACCTGGTTGGCGTCCACCATGAGCACGTTGCCATTATCGTAGCCGATGATCTCGCGCGCGATGGTCAGCCGCCGCCGGTCAGCCTCGAGGCTCCCGCCGACCTTGAGCTTGAAGTGGCGGTAGCCCTTGTCGAGGGTCTCGCGCAGCAGGCCGCGCATCTTGTCCTCGCCGTAGCCGAGCCAGCCGGCGCTGGTGGTGTAGGCGGGCACGGCGCGGCTGCGCTCGGCGTCGCGCAGGCGGTCGGCCTTGCCGGCCTCGGATTCCTGCAGGATGGCGAGAGCCTCCTCCGGGGTCACGGCGTCGGTGATGTAGCGGAAGTCGATGCAGTCGACGAACTGCTGGGGCGTCATCTCGGCCACGACGCGCCACACGGGCTTGTTGAGCGTCTTGGCCCAGAGGTCCCAGATGGCGTTAACGACGGCGCCCAGGGCCAGGTGGATCACGCCCTTTTCCGGGCCGATCCAGCGGAGCTGGCTGTCATTGACGAGGTGGCGCCAGGTGTTGCCCCAGTGGGCGACCAGGCTGGAGAGGGTGCGTCCTTTGACGCGCTCAGCCACATGGTTGATGGCGGCGCAGACTATGTCGTTGCCGCGGCCGATGGTGAAAGTCTGGGATATGTCAGGGTTGAGAACGTGGGGGGTGGGGGGAAAGGGGTGAAGTGCCGTACCATGCCATGGCCCGTGTAGGCGGAGTCGGTCTGTAGGATGCAGTAGGCGGCCGAATAGTCGCCGGCGGCATTCATAGCATCTGAGCCGGTCTTGTCTAGCGAGGTAGGGAACCGGACATCCCGTGTCGTCCAGCCAGTGATGGTGATCTCGGCCATGGCTGCTGTGTGTTTGCTAGGTATTATCCCGAACAGGACGAAGGAGGACGGAGGAGAGCAATGCTTGGAGGGGGTCAATATGCGCCAAGTCATTCGCTTCTCAAGTAATCCATTTACTCGCGACGACGTCTTTAAACTTCAGCAGCATCATGGCAGTTGAGGGCACGACATGGCTCATCCACTTCCGAGGCGAGAGGCGTGGGCCCCGAGACCGGGTGAGGGGTTTGGTGGGGTTAAGTCCGTCGCGGCGGAAGGGGAGACTCTACAGGCTTGTGATTGATGGATAAATCGCAGTTCACAACCTTACTCGTACCCCCACCATGCCACCATGCACACTCCACGACGGCATCGATGCATGCTCTACAGATTACTTGTGAGTTATGGTCCTCGCTGTCGGGTTAATTGCGGTCGAATAAACGAACAGACCCCAATTTCACTTGGAATACGAATACCGACGAGCGACGGTCAGATCCCACTCCACACAACCTTGCGAGCGTTGGACCCCGCTCAATGGGTATCGATGATCTCGACCATTTGTTCAGTGGAGAACAGGAGGACGGGAGTTAGCGAGGCCGGTCTGGATGGAAGCTCGAAACATTCTCCCGCAGTGGAGAGCCGAGAAGAAGGCGGGGAAAGATCTGGGGAATCCTTTTCTCTCTCCACTCCGGTCTGTGCCCGGAGGCCCGCTAGAGGTATGGGATTTCCCTGTTACTAATTTTGAGTCCTTGGCTGTCTCTGTGTTTTTGGTTCGAGTCAGGATTCCGAGTTTGAGTAATATCGCGAGGTTGACGAGCGAAGTGACCCCCCTGTTGGCTAACGCCAGTATTTACTACTTACTGTGTAGTCCATGATTACCATTGCCTCCCGTCACCGAATAGGCTCGCTGATCGATGGAGGCTGCAGCTGGCTGCTGGTGGCACGTGTGTACTGTGGTAGTGGGACTAACTCGCTTATCTCAACTTCCATCCCAGCATGTTGAGCCTCGATCTATCCTTCAGCTACCAACGGCTTGAGATCGGCGCCCCAACGGGTGTTCTGAGACAGCGCACACCCCGTTCAAGGTCGAAATCCGAGACATATCGTGAGGGAAGTTCAGCGGAATCCCCAGTCGACACCGGTTCAACCACGGTAAACGGACCAAAGACAGGGGAGAACGCAAGAGAACAGCCCAAAGTGGCGCTGAATCTGAGAGCTCGAACATCCAACATGACCGAGCTCGCCTTCGACGTGTCCAGCTATCCATGCCATCGACTGTGTACCCCTCTTCGTCCATGATTCATGTCGCCGTCAGCTTGGCGTCATCTACACAGTATGGCTTGGATTCCTAGTGCAAACATAATTAAGTTTGGACGGTTTGTGGACCGCTATGGCCTCCAACCCTATGTCGCCCCCGTCGGACGTCATTTCTGTCAAAACGACCTATTGTCCGTGGGCATTAAATGAGAGCGTAGGATTTCCCTTTTCATCCCGAACGCTTGTCAACCATCAAGCAAATCCGCCCGTACCGTGCCTATTGTTCTCCAGACCGCATACTATTGTTTTGGTCACTTGAATAGGATACTCTACAATACACAATGGAACAAAGGAAAGACGAGGCCCCGGCCACCTCCCCAAAGGGCCCAAGGCTACGAAACAAACTCCAGAAGTGCGTCTCGAGACAATCAAGCAACAACCGTCAGCAGGAGAGCCCAAGAGCGTTGAATCCGGTCGTCACACTCGTACCCCGCGCTCTGATAGACGACGACCCGACATCTTTGACACAACCTCGCACGGCACCATCACCGCCGAGTCGTAATATACAGCCGACATATTGCACTCGAAGAGAGTACGACCCATATCAGCGCGACCGTCCTCTTGAGTCGCCGGACCTCCTGAAACCTGAGACTTATAGGACCCCCGCCAGTCCTGAGTTTCCGCAACCCATCCGCCGCAATCCGCCGCCGCCACCTTCACCTAGTTCGGACTTTGTGCCCGCCAGCCCCAACATGAGATACCGCACAAAACCGACGTCCACGTCCTCGGTCAGCCAGCCGAAGGCGCCCCCGGGAACTCCCAACACCCTCTACAGGACGTCGAGCGTGGAGCTCATCGCAGAGCAATACAATGCGGTGCTCGAGTCTCGATACTCTCCCGAGCATTCGGACGGCTCCGAGCCGCCGCTGACGCCACAAGCCAGCGAGGCTGACGAACCGGTCATATTCCGACGACGGCGCAGCTGGGACTATCACCAGAGCGAAACCTCCAGCCGCGACTCGCCACACATGGCCGAGCTCCCCGAGCGCTCGCCCATTTCGGACGACGGCACCCTCGTCTCGTTCCAAGGCGACGCCGTCTACTTCAAGCCGCTCTCCTGCTCGCCCAAGCAGGCGCCGCTCCTGTTCTCCCCCCAGTCGGAGCCACCACCGCCGCCGAGCGTGCCGCTGAGCCTGAGCCGGCAGCAGACGAGCAGCGCGGACGACAACGACAACGACAACAACAACGACAACGACGACGACGACGACGACGACGACGACGACAGCCTCGGCCTGCAGATCAGCCTGGACCTGCTGACGCACGACCTGTCGTCGGCCATCGCGGGCCGCCGCAGCCGCCGCCCCTGCCGCCCGTCCCGGGCCACGTCGGCGCTGCAGGTCTGGGTCATGATCGAGGCGTACGAGCGCATGCGCGACCAGATGGCCGAGCTCAGCCAGAGCGAGGAGCGGGCCAGGGCCATGCGCGACATGTTTGACTTGTGGCTGCGCGCGCTTTATGCGGTGCATGGCGACATGTCGAGGGGGGCGAGGGAGGAGGAGGGGTCTTCTGGTGGGGCTGGGGAGTAAGGAGGGGAGGTCGGGAGTTGGGATGGGGGATTGATTGCATCATGATACCAAACTGGGGCGGGAGGTTAGGGAATGGGAATGATAAAAGGTGTTTTGGTAGAAGGCGTGCGGGTTTGTGTGTGTTAGCTCCGAGTCCACTAACTAGAGTTTACGTCGGCAAAATCATTGCCTTCAAAATGACTTTGTTTTCCAATTAAGTTGTGCTTGTCAGGCCATTGCAGAGGTTCTCCCACGTACCTATACAACGTAAATAATTTAACAACCAACTCTGAATCCAAATTAAACAGTCCGGCCTTGAAGCAAGCGAGCCCGATTGCATCGGTAACTACCTACATACCTACATCGTAGGTGATGATGGGAGAAACCCCACCAGCTCGGGAGGTTCCGAGGGGTGAAGTCAAGGTCAGGGAAGAGAGATCTCCTGCAGGGGTGTTTTGATGGGCTTGGCAGACGCGCTCGCTTCGGGGTTGCCGGCAGTGGCCCTGGCTCGGAGTGGCGGCTTGGCTCCACACATCACACCACACAGTCTTGATCGAGTCATCATCAAGTCCATGCACTGGAATCAGACGGAGAACTCCCGAGCTGCTGCCGAGGAGGTACGGAGGTAACCAACCACCATATGTGCCAATTCTAATGGTAGCGATCGGATAACGAGAACGAAATGGACGACGACGAATATGGTGACGCCGATGACATTCTCGTCGCCCTTGCAGCGCAATCGGAACCATCAAGACAACCCCAACCACAGCCGGCTCCGAGAATTCAACAGCCCACGCCCCAGCGCCTCGACCGACCACCACCTTCGAATGCATCCTCCGGCCCCGGGCCGCCCAAGGTCGTGCAGCCTACCCCACAGGCTTTGCCCGCTCGTGGCTCGGGGTCCTCCATCCTCGTCTCCCCCAGGCAAAAGGGCAACCCAGTGCTCGCCTGCCTAAAGTCGGTCGCCTGGGAATACAGCGACATACTCGCCGACTACGGGCTAGGCCAAACAACATGCGCTCTCTTTCTTAGGTACGCCCCCCTCTTTCTCCCGCCCCCTTTCTCAACCACCCCACCCTCGACCCCTCCAACCGACCTAACACGCGCCCACCCCTCCCAGCCTCAAATACCACCGCCTCCACCCGGAATACATCTACACGCGCATCCGCAACCTCCAAGGGAAATACAACCTCCGCATCGTGCTCACCATGGTGGACATACCCAACCACGAGGATGCGCTGCGCGAGCTGTCCAAGACCTCGCTGGTCAACAACGTGACCGTGATCCTAGCCTGGTCCGCCGCCGAGGCCGCCCGCTACCTCGAGCTGTACAAGGCCTACGAGCACGCGGGGTTCGGCGCCATCCGCGGCCAGCAGGCCGAGAGCTACGCCGAGCGCCTCGTCGACTTCGTCACCGCCCCGCGCAACATCAACAAGACGGATGCCGTCGCGCTGGTGAGCTCGTTTGGGAGCCTGCGGAACGCGGTGAATGCGGCGCCGGAGCATCTTGGGGTTGTGGGCGGGTGGGGTGAGAGGAAGGTTCGCGCGTGGACCAAGGCGGTGGAGGATCCGTTTAGGGTGAGGAAGGCTGCCGGGAAGCGGGCGGTTGCGGCGGGGAGGGCGTCGCAGGGGACGGGTGCAGGTGTGTCGGGCGCTTCTAAGGGTCGGGGTGTGGGTGGCCAAGGGGAGGAGGATGCGGAGGCGGCGGTTGTCGAGGCAGAAGTCGAAGCGGCAGCAGCCTCGGGAAGTGGGCGGCAAACTCAACCTGTGCCGGTGCGGCCTGCATCGGCTACATCGGCGACGCCGGCGGTACCGGCGCGCAAGCCCGATCATCTGAGCGACGGTGTCGCCGCCGCGTTGGCAAAACTCAGAGAGCAGGGGGGCTGACCACGTCACGGACACTCCGGTTGGAACCTCAGCCATGTTTTCGCTGCGCGACACAAATGCCACACGCCTGGCAGTGGAACGGTCCTCGTTCAGCAGGGCCACCTCTATCACCTCGACACACTTTCAGACTCTCGACACACTACCCTTGTTCGGCTCGCCGGAGCGATTGCACCTGCCCGGGCATTGAGCGAGCTGCTCGCCCTCCTCAACGTTGCGGTGCCGTGTATGACTTGGTCTTATCGTCGTTCGCGGTCATGAACGATATTGTTAGACTGGGATGCCATGCCGGGTTGGATGTCATCAGACAGAGACATCATGCCACGCACGATGCTGACTATTAATCAAGACTAAGCTGGTTGGAGCAGCGGCGGCATGGTGCACTCCTACAAGCCAGATACCTACCCAGTTACACACCCGAAAACTCCGGGATGCATGTACAACATGGGCGGGCGGTCACCCGCAAGGGCAGCTCGTGTCGGTGGCTTGCCACGCATGAAGCAACGGTCCGCAGCATTTGCACACATGAGCCATGTGGAAGGCGCGGAACTCGCGTCGTGTTCCACTGTTCCATTATTCGCGTTACCGACGAGATACATGGACGGAGAAGCACAAAGCGGAAGATGGAAGGAAGCCGACCACCTGGCTGAGAAACCTCGAGCTACCGACCGCGCAAGCTTCAATCCTATCCGTTGGCAAACGATACTGCCAAGCTAGAAGCCGGCACTTGGAAAAGCCAAGCAGCGGCACCGACGGGAGAGGCGCACGGGAACTGAGCCGGAGCAACCGTCGGAGGAGGTACCCATTGTGAGCCCTTGTGACCCCGTCATGCACACGCATCATGCGGGGAATGGAAGCACAGCAGCAAGCGTCAGGGGAACTTCTGGGGGGTGGCAGCTCGTCCGACATTCCTTTCCCAAGAAACTTAAACATTGCTGGTGTTTCCGTGGGTTCCGGTTACCAAGCAACCTGCTCGCCGATTATAAAAAGCAGTATATTGTGCCACCTTCCTCGCCGTCTCTGGGTTGGGGTTTCTCGGAAGAATAATCCATACTGATGCCAGAGTTGGATGTTTGAACACTCGCGACCCAACCCGGATGTTATCTCCGAGCCACAAGTGACCTGATCTTCGGGCCGTTTTCAGGCTTCCCCGGTTCTTGGAGAGCCAACTTCGGTAAGGTGGTATTGAGATCGACTGAGCTGGGGCAATCATTCCCACAGCGTTACTTTTCTTCTCGCTGGTCACATCGAGAGCTTCCGAAAACCTCCAGTTTGAAGGGACCAGAGGCAACCCTCACAATCCTACGACTACCCTATGCCCCGGGTCAACCACCTAAAGAGGTCAGAAGACGTATTGTGTAAAAAAAAGGTGGTCGTAACTGTCCTCTGAGGTGGTTCAGCCGGTCTGCTGGCCTCTTCCCGAATCACCACCAACAGCATCCGAGCGCCTACTGCTTTAGGCAGGTATCTGGGGGATTGGACCAATCACACCGGGTGTCCGGCAGTTCAAGAGGGGCCAAGGCCAAGGGCCACAGATCAGCTCCCAGCAGGGGCTGTCTTCGTGTGTGGGACAGGGGGGATTCCTCGTGCCTGTCTGTGTCTCAGACGGTTTGTGTTGCCTTTCCCTCCGCCGACACGATGATGCGCGTCACCGATGTCTTAGCGCAGATGCTGGATCCCCGGTGAGGGACCGTCCGAAGTAATTTGTTTATTATTCCTCGTTGCCCATGCCCACCGGTTGTCCCCACGCCACCGCAAGTGGAAGTTATATTGGTTGGGTGTTTTATTTATCACTTGTCCGCGATATTTGCTGTTCACTATTAGTACGTAATTCGTGCCATGCGTTCCCTCTCTCTCGGCGGGAGTGCTGCCGCGGCTCTCCTCGTCGGTCTGTCGGCGGCAGCGCCTTACAAGCCCCACGGGCCTCAGGGGCCGCGCTACATCGTCAACCAGGAGCGTGCCGACGCAGTCAAGGAGGCTTTCCAGGTGTCGTGGGACGGGTATTACAAACATGCGTTTCCCCACGACTCGCTGCGGCCGGTGACGAACGAGCACGAGGATGACAGGTGGGCTTTACTTCCCGGAAACTCGCCCTCCTATTCCTGTGCTGGTCCCTGACATGTGCCCGGTTTGGTTTAGAAACGGATGGGGAGCGAGTGCCGTCGACGCCTTCAGCACCGCACTGGTCATGGAGAAGTGGGATGTGATCAACCAGATACTGGAGTATATCCCGAAGATCAACTTTGACAAAACGGAAACCGAGGTGTCCTTGTTCGAGACGACGATTCGGTACCTCGGAGGGCTCGTGTCTGGTAGGGTGGAGGTGCAACTCGCGTAGTTGGGGGCTCTCGCTGACCTGTCCAGCTTTCGATCTTATCACCGGCCCGCTGCGCGACAGCATCGACCAAACCCCGGACGTGGAAGCTGTGCTGAGCCAGGCAAAACGGCTGGCCGACAACCTCAAGGTCGGCTTCGACACGCCCAGCGGCGTCCCGGACAACAACCTCTACTTCAACCCACCACGCAGGAAGGGCTCGACCACCAACAGCATCGCCACCATCGGCACGCTAGTCCTCGAGTGGACGCGCCTCAGCGACCTGACCAACGACACCGAGTATGCCGAGCTGGCACAGAACGCCGAGTCCTACCTGCTGGATCCGCAGCCCGCGCTGGGCGAGCCGTTCCCGGGGCTGCTGGGCACCAACGTGCGGCTCGAGGACGGGGAGTTTGTCGACAGCAACGGCGGCTGGGGCGGCGGCACCGACAGCTTCTACGAGTACCTCATCAAGATGTACCTGTACGACCCGGAGCGCTTCCCCGAGTACCGCGACCGCTGGATCGCCGCCGCCGACTCGTCCATCGAGCACCTCGTCTCGCATCCGACCACCCGGCCCGAGCTGACCTTCCTCGCTATGTGGCGAGGCAAGGAGCTGCGCTTCGTCTCCCAACACTGTAAAAACCCCCTTTCTCTCAAATCACCCTCCACCCCCCCAACACTAGGTGGCTTGCCATACCGATAGCTAACCCCCCCCTTCCACACGCAACAGTGGCCTGTTTCAACGGCGGCAACTTCATCCTCGGCGGGCTGACGCTCAACGAGCCCGCCTACACCGAGTTCGGGCTGGCGCTAGTCAACGGCTGCCACGAGACCTACACGGGCACGGCAACGGGGATCGGGCCGGAGTCGTTTGCGTGGCAGGACACGGCGCGGCCGCTCAACGCGTCCAACAACCCGCCGGCGCCGCGCGACCAGGCGGCCTTCTACGACGACGCGGGCTTCTGGATCACTAGTGGAAGCTATGTTCTCAGGCCAGAGGTGATTGAGAGCTATTACTATGCGTATCGCGCGACGGGGGATGTGAAGTATCAGGAGTGGGCGTGGGATGCGTTTGAGAGGGTCAATGAGACGTGTCGGGTGGGGAGTGGCTATTCGAGTATCAAGGATGTGAATCAGCCGGATGGGGGCGGGTTTCATAACTTTCAGGAGAGTTTTTGGTTTGCTGAGGTGTTGAAGTATAGCTATTTGATTCATGCTGAGGTGAGTGTCCCCTTCCCCGGGTGTGGGAATTGGATATGGGAAAATAGTGTGTGCTGACAATTGTGTGCTATGCAGGATGCTCCCTGGCAGGTCAAGGCGGACCATACCAATGAGTTTGTATTCAACACTGAGGCGCATCCGGTGCGGGTGGCGGCCGGGCGGGAAACGTTGAAGAGATAGTGTCACGACATGAACGTTCGGCAGGGGCGCTGTAGGTGTCTTGCTCGGAAACGAGATTTAAAGGTTATGTCAAGGCGGTAATAATCGACATTGTTTAATGGCCATGGTTGCCAAGTGGAGTGGAATTTATCAGTTCTCATGATAAACAGAAGATGTGATTCTATGCTTGATTAACCCCTCAGCCCTCCTCCTCCGTAACATGCGCACACCTTTCAGGCACCGCCCTCACGCTTGGCGTACTCGTCCTCCATAGCCTCCTCGTAACGTTTGTCCGCCTCGATCTCGGCCTCGGTCTTGGGCCTGGTCGTTCCGGCACCGGTGTTGACTCCGGCGCCGGTTGGGCGGGAGGATGTGTCGCTCGCAGCTTGTGCTTGTTGCTGCGGGGTCTGCGTTTGGGTGCCTGCGTTGGCAGTGGCAGGGGCGGTTGGAGTTTGGTCTGCCATTTTGTGGGGTGAGGGTTGTGGATTGATGATATGGTTGTGGAATTGTTGTTGGGAGTTGAAGAAAATGGGGGGGTTCTTATTGTAGGTCGGTGGCAAATTAGTGGCGAGGCCACGCACACCCGTATGACTCCCGCTTGTTATGTGCCCACAACGTGAAGCTGAAAAGGTGAAAACCCGGATATATACATTGTTGTTGAATTTCGTAGTTGGATGACAATGTTCGATTTCAAATAACATAGTTCGGTCACTTCAAGTGCTGTCTCGACTTCGTAACGGTACATGTACATACAATTTAACCAAGTACAACTTCCACCCTAAAGCATAAATGAAAGAAGAAATTATAAAAGCGAGAAAATAGGCATTGTGTGTCTCTAGGGGAGTAGACAAAAGCCCACCAGCTAGCCCCCTCCACCCGCAGGGGAGGGAGGAAACCGGCTACGAAAACCCTCGGAGGGTTGCATCGGTTTGAAGGGAGGGGGTTCGCCCCCTCCCCTTTTTTGGTCGGGCGACGAACTGGTGACCTCCCGTGAGAGAAACGCCAGGATATTTATGCCCCGGGGCCTTGACCACCACCTCTGACCATTGAGCCACTCGGGGGTGGTCGGTGACATTGGGCAATACAGAACTTCTAGATCAATGTCCCAACCCTCACAAGTTTCGAACTCGCCTCGACCCTTCCACCGCCCTCCCCTTACACCAAAACATGGTCTTGCCGTCTAGCCTATGCTCACCCAATAATGGTTCCGTACCTACCCTACTCAACATTATCGATCTGTCAACCTTTCCCTGATAAGGTCATTAGTAGCAACCCAAGAGGAGGACCATTATCACCGATGAATGGGCCACTAAACACCCAAGGAGCTTACCGAGAAAGAAGAAGAGAAAATAAAACAAGAAAATCACAAGCCAGCACAGTACAGCAACCGCCACAGAGCCCAAGCCTCAACCAACGATGGCACCGTCTCGCGCGGATATTCTTCCCACAAAGTGCACAAGCAAAACCGCCTCATTGCCACGAAGGACGAGGCCATGGCCCGCGAGCCGACTTTGTGGATGAGGGAAACTTGCTCGCAAAGATCACATTCGTTCTAAACAAACTCGACGAGGGCAAAACCCACGACAAATTCAGCAACCTGAACTCCTTCGCGCACAACGCGAAGCCGAGGCCGCATGAAAGGCGAGCCGCCGCAAAGCAGTCCACGAGTACCTCACGCAAGGTGTGAAACACCAAGCACATGGCACCCGCCCACCACGAGGTATTCGCCCTCCGCTACCACTCCCCAGACCACACTCCCCACCCGAACAAGCCCCAAGCACCGTCCAAGGCCAGACAGGCCAACGGCGGGCAGAACTGGACGCCCGAGACCATATGAGGGGGATGGTGTGGTGCTCTTCAGTTTGTTGTTGCGCCAGCTCTGCGGTCGCTACATCGTCCCCTTCTCCGCGGTGGGTGGACAATATCGACTGGGACTCGACCGCCGTGCCCCATGCCCACGACGGCAGGCCATAGACGGCGGCCTCCGCGGGTTTGTCGGCGCCGCGGTGCGGCAGAGCCGAGCGATTGGACCCCTCGGAGCGCTTGATTGGCGTTCGGTGGGCCGTGGTGACGGGGACATCTCACTCTGGATCGCCTGCTCGCTTTTAGATGTCTGGACGACTCTAAGAGGCATTTAGTGTTCTGGTCTTGGAGAGATGGAGCCCGCCGAAGGGCCAGACCATCAGCGTGGTGGTGGACAGCTTAGACGAAACGGACCGTCGCCGTCCGTTCATTCTCCTCGACGCCGATGGCGACGAGGCACATAGAGAATGCGTGGCGGGCAAATAGTGAGAACCCTCGGCGGCCTGCTCACGTTGTCGGTTATGTCGGCCTCGGGGTCGGTATCGCGGCGGGGACCAAGGCCCAGCCAAGACCTTGCATCCTTCGCTTCTTCGAAGAAAAGAAGAAGAAGCACTCGGACGATCGAGCATCGTATAAGATGGCTCTCCTTCCGTTTCTTCCATCGCCTGCCACGCTCCTGTTGTGGTGACACGACGGCCCTGAGAAACGAGGCAGTTACCGGACGGTTGATGTCGGTGTTGATGGTACCTGAGGGATGACAGTGTACATAGACTAGATCGGGTCGAATACAGCAGCTAGAGGGCTAGAGGGAACGGGGTGAGATAATTGCGAGCGCCTGCATGTTTTGGCGTATGATATAAAACGGCTTAAGCTTCCTTCCCTTGTCATGAGGAGGAGAACATGCAGGTCGGGGGCGGGAAAAACGCTTTGGTCTACTAGGATGTGAACTCCTCGTATTATTGAGGATAGTGTCCCCGCGGTAGTCCGCTCATCCTAGAAAGTAAAACCATTGCCTCCTTCAAACAAAGCTCGGGTAAATCAGGCAAGGGGCAGGATTCGAGCTCAAGTGCATTGGGTATAGGAGGAGTTGCACCTTGCCGCTATACATACAGGAAGAAACAAACAGCTTGCCGGGCCTCCCTCATTTAGCCTTCCGCCGCACCTTGAAGGTCTTGAGCGGATCCTTTTTTCCGCCCACCCTAAACGACCGGCCCTTGGGTTTCCCTTTCCTATGTTTCCTATCCTTGCCCCCCTCCTTTTTGAACGGCACAAATCCGACGTGCTCCGACGCCAGCGCCTTCTTCCCGTCTTTAGGGAGTAGGTAGTCTGGCACGTGCTTCAGATGGGGTTGTTGTCTTGTTGTCCGACCCAGTTCTCCGTCGTGACGTAGATGGGAGAGTTCGGTGGGGTTTTCTTCGAAGTAGCTGCACAAAGTATTAGGCGCAACGTCAGATGTGCAAGGTATGCAGGATACTCACCGTTTCAACGTCTCACTCCTCAGAAGCTCTTGCCGGAGTTCTTTCGTCCTAGCTTCCCGGATAGCCACCTTTGTGACGGCACGCAACGCTATAACTAGTCAGATATACCCAGCAAGTAACGATACTCGACAGACGTACCATCATTCATGCGGTACCGGAAGGCCTCCATTTGTGACTTGTTAAAGTTGTAGGGCTCCAGTTTCCGGCCCAGCTTTTCCTGTTGCCTGGTGACCTTGGCCAAGACCTTTTCATCCTTCTCAGAGCTTTTGATCGTGGTTGGCCTGTGCTTGCCGTAAAATTCCTTGGGGATGACGAAGGAGAGCGCGATACCGGCACGGCCGGCTCGAGCGGTGCGTCCTATCCTGTGGGTATAGGAGGAGGCTGATGTCGGCATATCGAAGTTGACAACTGCGGCGACGTTCTTGAAGTCGATACCTGTGGCAAGTTAGTGGGCGCTTTGTACTCATGGTTACGGCCCGCATACCTCGTGATACGCCGTATTCCTCGTCCTTCTTCTGTCTCCGTTTCTTTTTCGGTTGCTCTGCGCTGTCCTCCTCACCATTCGACTTCTTCTTCGGCTCCTTCTTTTCCACTTCCGCATCCGCGCCTTCGTCCCCGAACAGTTCGCTCTTCTCGTCCGAGGCAATGATAATGTCGTAGATACCCTGCCGGCCCATTAGTTTTCTGTCCTTGTACTCTCCCAAGCGTAGCCCAACGTACCCTGTTGAATTCTTCGATAATCTTGATCCGAGTATTGATCGGGAGTTCCGAGTTCAACACACAACTCCTAATGCTGAATTGTTCGAAAAAAAGCTGCAATCTGTTAGCCTAGGGCCCCCGGAACCGCCGAAAACAATCCGTAACCCACCTTCAACCGGTACGACCGATCGATATCCGCAACAAAAATCAGACACGGCCCCTTGATCAGCTGCAGCTTAAAGACAAGATACGAGACCAGCCACTTGTCGTCCTCGGCGCACTTGACGTAAAACTGCGTCAGCTTCTCGTCCTCGGCGCCGAACTCCTCCTGCAGGTCCAGCACGGTCGGGTTGCGGCAGAAGATGCCCTTGAGCGTGTCCAGCTCGGCCGACAGCGTGGCGCTCATCATGGTGGTCTGCACGCCCTTGGGCAGCGAGCGCGCGATGTTCTCCATGTCCTCGTCGTAGCCGTACGACAGCACCAGGTCGGCCTCGTCCAGCACCAGGTACTGCAGCTTGGCCAGCGAGAGCGCCGACGAGCTGGCGCTGTGCCACGCTCGCGCGGGCGTCGACACGACGACGTCCGGAACGTTGGCGAGGAGCGAGCGCTGCACGGCGTCCGACACGTTGTCGGTCAGCTTGGCGGCGTGTATGTCCTTGGCGCAGTAGGCTGAGAACTGCTCGATGGCTTTGAAGACTTGGTCGGCGAGCTCGCGGGTCGGGACGAGGATGAGGCCGGCGGTAAACGGGGCTGGATCCGTCTGCGATGAATTAGTATGGTGTGCTGACTGTCAATGGGGTAGGAGTGAAGAAGGACGTTTGGGACACATACAGACTTGCGCTTCAGGATGGCGGAGAGCACTGGAAGTACGTAGGCGGCTGTCTTCCCCGATCCTGTCTTGGCTTTGCACAGCACATCTTGTCCTTGTATGGCGAGCGGGATGGCCTTGCGTTGGACGAGGGTCGGCTTTTCGAAGCTCTGCTTTGCGACGGCCTGCACGAGACGCGGATCGAGGCCAAGTTCGGCGAAGGAGGGTTCGGCCGCTTCGGATTGTTTCTCGGCTTTGGCAGGCTTGGGTTCGGGTTTAGACGTGGCCTCGACGGGCTCGTCTTTGCTGTCCAGTTTCCGCTTCATGGTGCTGCCGTGTACGGGTCGGGAATGTATCGCTTCACGGTGGTGTTGAATTTCCTGGCCAAGTTCAAGGTCCTTGTCCAACCAGAGGGGCTTCGACTCCGAAAAATTTGGGAAACCAGCTTCTCTTCGGCGAGATAAGATAAGACATGCCCCCACCACAATCTTGGCGCACCCCGCTTGCTCCACGAGCTTAATTTACCCCCTGCAGTGGTTGGCGAGAAGCAAGGCATCTCTCACTCGTTCATCTCAGCATCGTGTTTGGAATCAACATGACAACTTTCCATTCATCTATTACGCTTAAAGGACATCCACACTAACCACTCAAGGCGAAGCATACTTATACCCATACTGCTCCTTCGCATCCGCGACCACCTTCCGCGCCTCCTCAACCGACGTCTTCAAATCCTCCAACCCCTCCTCCCCCCTCAACGCCGCCTCCAAACTCGCAGCCGAGATGCGCCACGGCTCGCCACCAGGAACAAGAAACCCCTTCTGCACGGCCGGGCGCGCGAGCACGCGGTCGAGCCACGCGCGGACGTTGGGGAACTGGCCGGCCAGGTCGAGCCCGGAGTAGAGGGCGGCGTTGACCCACCCGACCAGGCTGATGTCGGCGATGCTGTACCTGCCCCGGCCGGCGCCGGCCACCCAGTCGCGGTCCGCCAGCCGCGCGTCCAGCACGCCGTACAGCCGCTCCGACTCGCCCACGTAGCGCTGGATCGGGTACGGGATCTTCTCGGCCGCGGCGCGCACGAAGTGGTTGGCTTGGCCTTGCCTGTTTTTGGGGGGGTTTGGTTAGCATCCGGGACCTTGGGTTGGGATCCGGTGAGACGAGGAAACTTACATGGGCCCCAGCCCGCCGTGCTGCCAGGCGATCCACTGCTCTGCCACGGAGTAGTCGTCCGAGTCGATGGGGAAGCTGAAGCGGTGCTCGGGGTCGTAGTGGCGGACGAGGTAGGTCAGGATGGGCAGGCCCTCGAAGACGGCGAAGCCGTTGCGGTCGTGGTCGACGATGGCCGGGATGCGCCCGTTGGGGTTGATGGCGGTGAACCACGGCTGTTTCTGGATGTTCTTGCCGATGTGGACCGTCTGCACGGTGTAGTCTTTGCCGTACGCTTCCTTGAGCTCCTCGAGGAGGATGGAGGCCTTGACACCGTTGGGGGTGCCTGGGTTGCTGTTAGCTTACAGGTGGGTTGAGATGGAGAGATCAAGACTTACCAAAGGTCAAGAGCTCGATGCCGGAGTTGGCGATGAGACCGGTGGGGTCAGCCATTTCGTCGGGTTTGGCTTGTAGTTTGGGAGCGGTAGAGGAGATGGTTCTGAGTTGGGGACTCGGAGGGTTGACAGGTCGAAGATGAGATGAACTTGAGAGGCGAGTAGTGCTAGTCAGGGATATGATGTCACGATGAGTGTAAAAGCTGCGATTGTGATGGGAATTGGTGAGAACAGTTTGGAGGGTGGTCTGGCTTCTTATGCCAGACACCGCAAGCGGCCAACGTTGTAGGAAAAGCATGGCTACTCATATGTCCCAATCTTGCGCAATCGTCCTTCGGCTTCTACACACAACTACAAAGATAGTTTTAACTCAGCGGTGTTTCGTAAGCAATTGTTTCGCAATCCGATTTGGATCCTTCGTGATCGCTTGGTGTTGATTATTCATCCCCGAGTCCCACAAGCGATTGGAAATCCACTTCCTCCAACCTCCAACTTCTTGCTTTCTAATCGCCCACATCGAAGGGAAATGGGCAACACACCACCATTGTGGCGGTTCTCGGCCAAAGGAACCAGGGCGAGGTAACAAAGAGGGTTCCCTCGAGTTGGTAACCCAATTACCGACTTGTATACTTTTTCGCCTGTAAACAAATGCTTTTCAACCGCTCCTCGGTCTCACCTAACAGACACCCACGCCACCCACCTTTAGAGCCAAAAGCACTTCCCCGCGCTGTGTGCCGTGCTCCGCTGGAGCGCTGGTTAGCTTGAGTCTGCGAACTGGGGGCAACGACCAGCGAGTATCCCAATTTTGGAGTCAGATGGTTTTGTTGGACATAACCCGAGTCGATAACAATGCGAATGTCATCGATGGCGACCGATGTCGTGGCAACATTGGTAGCGAAAACGGCTCTGCAGCTCACAAAGGGCAGAGTCAGCTCGACGATGGACCTCTGCTCCTGGCTCGACAATGGGCTAGTCGGCACAAGAAGCTTAACCTTGGAGCGCCCTGCCCGTTCATAGCCCGGCGAGCAACAATCACAAACTTCGCGAAGGCTTAATGTTATAGCACAAGTAACATAAAGAAAACTACACTAAAACCTGAACGCCAGAACCTTCTTACCACGTCCAGACTTCCTGTGCAGCCAAACACGATACTAACTTCTGTAACTGGCTGACATCGTGCAAACAATGACGTAATAAGGCCTAACCCGACAACATCCTCGCAGGCGTCGCTATCTTTTCAGGACCGTTGGCGCATATCCTAGTATCCTAGTACCGCCGCTCGTACTCCCGGGGAGGCGGGTATGGCTCTCGGGCGTACGGGTCGCCACCACGCGGCGGGAAGTCCGGGGGCGGCGGGCCCCTGCGGTCGTATGCTCGGCCGTTCATGTAGGGGTCCGGCGGAGGATAGTCCCGAGGTCCACCGCGGTAGGGGTCGTCGTAGCGGCCACGCGAGGGCGGGTAGTCGTCCATCGGCGGTCCGCGACGCGGAGGCGAACGGTAGCCTCCCCTCCTGTCATCATAATAGTCCCTGCGGATGGGAGGGGTGCGCTCACGGTACGCTCCTTCCCTATAACCATCCCGTCGCGGGCTATACCCGCGCGGGGGGCCGCGTCGATCGTAGTCATCCCCCGGCGGAGGGTATGGGCGACGCGGGGAGCGTGAGCGGGCTCGGGGGTCCCTGGGAATGTCCGGTTGCGTCTGCGACGAGGATTAGCGGATAGGAAGCGCTCGACCGGGTTCGTGGACATACGTTGGCGACGCAGATCACGCGGGCATTCTTAAACTCGCGGCCGTCAAGCTTCTCCACCGCGGTTCTAAGGTCGGCGGCAGTCTCAAACTCAACAAAGCTACAAGACTGGTTAGCGCTTTCCCGTCTATTCGTATCGGTGTGGGTTAACGCACCCTTCGTTGCTACCGTTGCGGTTGGTCTCGGAGTAGACGACATCAAGGCCCGACTGCCGGGCGAAGTCTTTCAAATCCTAGAAGCCAGTCCATGTAAGTTGAGATCCTGGAGTCGAGATTGGCGATCCTATGCGCAGAGCCAGTCAAGTCCAGTGAAGCCATGATTGCCAGGGGGAATGGCGGCGAGGGTTTCTCGGCCGGAGACACCTTCCCAACGGGCTCAAGACACTGCCAACAGAACCAGGAAAAATGACGGGGTGCTGGACGGCGGTGAAGCCCGGAGGAAGCATGCCGACCAGGAAGGCGGCCATCCCACCACCATGCCCTTGTGGTGGTGAGGAGTCAAATCCAGACCGATTGACCAAACCAGAGAGGGGGACGGGTCAGTCCGCGTAGAGGGGACCCAGGTATGGCCCGTTCCAAAGTCTCAAGAGGGGGTGTCCATAATGTCCGCGGAAAACGAAGTGGGAGAGCTTTAACAGACCTGCCAGCTGGTATCATTGGGGAGCGCACTGATTTGCATGCGGTGTGGTGTGCGGCGCGGACGTGGAGCGCTGTTACGGTCGTGGTTGTACCCACCGCCGCCGCCGCCGCCGCCGCCACCACCACCACCGCCTTGTTCGCGATGGCGCGAGCCGCGGGCGAATTGGACAGTGAGGCGTTCTCCCATAAAGTCCGATCCGTCTTCAACATGTCGTTGTTAGTCAGCGCAGCCAGGGTGGGGGGTGATCGGGGCTTCCGCAGGGAACGAGGGCCTCGAACGTACGAAATGCTAGCGACAAGCGCGTCTGGTTAGCGAACGATTGTGAAGAGTGGAAAATGCGACGGCAGCTTACCTGGGACAACGTCCCGGGCGTCCATGGCGTCCTTGTACTCAATGAACCCGAAGCCATTCATCAGTTTGATTTCGGTGATTTCGCCGGTACCATGAGTGGCGAAATGCGCCTCGACGTCAGCTTTGGTCGCTGGAGGACCGTCAGTATCGAGCAGTATTGTCGGTCGGAGCCTCGCCTGGGAAAAACGGGCGCCGTCGCGCGCCGTTTCGTAAAGGGCTTACCATTCCTGGGCAAATTGCCCAGGTAGAGGCGGGTCGACGACACCTCAGTCATTGTGTATGCTGGTGCGACGACGATGTGGTTGATGGATGAGTTAGATGGAAGCTCGCAAGGACGTGGGGATGTTGGGAAGGCTCCGTCGTGGGTGGGGTTGGCGTCGAAGCTGGGGCCAAGGCGAGCCTCGCGGCTAGCAGAGTGTGCCAAGCTGAGAGAGCGTCTGTGTGCGGCCGATGCGCGAGGACGCCTACCTCAGTACTCGGTAGGTAACTCGAGGTATGAATGTGCGGCACGGCTCAGCCGATATCTGACAATACGTCGGTACTTGGATTGATGGTTTGGGAGGAGTGCGGATGAAAATCAGCACAGGCAGGGATGAAAAGTTGGCTTGTTGTGGTGATGGGAATGGGAGGAAAATTGGCGCGCATCCTGGCAGCGAAAGAGGACAGCCAAGATCCCAGCCCCAGTCCCAGCAAATGGAAAGGGAGCTCGCCACTGCTTGCGAATTGTTCCGCTGCCCGGATGGTCGCAGCTACGGAAGTTCAGGTATACGCTCTTTTCGTTTCGTCACTTGTATCTTGCTTTTAATTTCATTTTTTTCCTTTTCTTTTCGCTTCTCTTTTCCCATATCCTGTCTTTTTATTCCTTCTCTGAGCTGCCCCATAAAAGCAAGGGTACCAATTCCATGCCAAGACCATGGGAAAAAGTCCAGGGGCCCGCATGTTCACCGACGGAAGCGATTGACGACTCGGGTCCGATCCCAGGTGCAGAATCCCAGGTGCAGAATGCCGCCTTGCATGCTGCATCACGGCGCGGCCCACCCTGTCAACTGGCTTGACACATACATTAACTACAGCCTTGCGAAAAGTGTTAGGCTAAGTTGAGAATTCTGTAGCGGTGCTGGAGATATCTCAGTGCAAGATAAGATGGCAGCAAGAATTCCACAACTCGAATCGAATAGTTACAACAACCCGTTCATTAGTACATCTGTGATGACGAAGAATCAATGCTCCCCCTAACGCCTGCCATGCAAGCCAAATCGTAAACCGAAACGCCATGGCGATGCAATGCAGTCAAAATCGAAGCCCTTTATCCCCACATCCCTCCCAGAAAGTATCGTACCCCCCTAAGCCACCTCATCCCCAAACAAGACATCAACCACCTCATCCAACAGCGTAAACGCCAGATGCGCACTGCCCACAAGAAGATACGTTAGCCTCTTTCGCCCAAATACCCCAACTACCATCTCCTCGTGCGAAAAATAAAAATAAAAATAAAAAGGACAAGACAGGAGAGGAAGGATAGGGGTAATAAAACTTACTTCAGCCTCGCATTATTAAACGCCGCAAACACCCTTCGGCTCGCGCCCTGCGCATTCACCCTGCCGACCACACTCCCCACCAGATCCGGCACCAGCGTCGCCAGCATCAAGCCAGCCTCGGTGCGGGTGCGGGCCTTCTCAGCCTTGGTCCTAGGCACCCTGACATTACCATTACCACCACCCCCATTACCACCACCCCCATTGCCACCACCGCCGCCGGCACCACCCCCACCAGCAGTAGCAGCGGCCGGCCACAAAGCCTGCCTCAACAAGCCCACATAGCGCAGCAGGGCGTCCTCCTGGACCAGCGCGCGCACGTTCTCGCGCAGCTTGCGCTCGATGGTGCCACCGAGGAGCTGGTGCAGGACGACGACGACGGCGCGGCCGCGCAGCCAGTTGTTGCCGCGGTTGAGCTCGAAGACCTCGAGGAAGATGTCGCAGATGGGCTTGACGAAGGGCTCGATCTCCTCTTCGGCTTCCCCAGGTTCTTCCGCTCGTTTGGTGGTGGTGGTGTTCTCAAAGGCGTTGAGCTCGGCCTCGGCCTCGGCCGCGTTCATGATGACGCCGCCTGCCGCGGTGGTGGGGTCGCTGCCGTCGGCGAGGGCGGCGAGGGGCACGGCGCCGAGCTGGCTGGTGGCGGCGGCGATGAGGTTCTGGCCGGCGAGGGAGAGCTGGTCGAGCACGGGGATGCTGCCGAGGATGTCCTCCATGCCGTCGGCGACCGAGTCGTAGAGGCGGGTCATCATGTCCTTTTTGTTGTTTGCGTAGTCGTGGTCGGGGCCGGCGGTTTGGGTCGCCGTGATGACGCTTTGGGAGAGGAAGGCGCGCAGGTCGCGGCTGCGGCAGACGTCGGGGAGGAGGAGGAGTTCGCTGAGGTATTTTTCGAGACCGACGCGGCGCTTCTGGAGGAAATCGCTTTGGAGCTTCATGACGACGCGCCGGCGGGGGAAGTCGAGGTTGCGGACGGAAGGGTAGCGCGATCGGAGTTTCTGGTGCAGCTCGAGGAACTCGCTATAGCGGCGGTGGACTACCCAGATGGCGGCGGGCATTCGCTCACCAGCGTTGCGCGAGACCTCGATGGCATAAAAGGCTACCTCCTTGCCATCCTCCTCCCGGTCGAGCCGGATGGACTTGATTTTGATGGTGGAGCGTCCGTAGAGGCTGTTGTCGCTCTCCTGGATGACGTACTGCTGTCTCTGTAACTCCTTGCGCCGTATCTCTCTCTGCAGGCTCGCCTTCGACTTGCGCAGGATCCTCAGCTCGGCGGTGTTGTTGGTCAACTCGGCCTTCCTCAATAGCGAATTCACCACTGCTTCTTGAGCGTTCAGCTTGTCAATGTCGTTTGTCAGAGCCGTGATCGCCTCCGCAAGACCAAGATCGCCGGGCGCAGCCTCGTGCACAGCATCAGCGTCGTCAGCATTTATGTCGTCGTCTAGATCGGAAGGCTCGTCAGAGAGGTATTTCCCCTCATCGCCGAAGAGGTCATCGTCGACAAACACACCGATGCGTGATGCCGCGCTCACAAGTCCCAGGGATGCCAGACTGGGCTTATCTTGCCCCTTCGCTGGCCGGTCGACATCTAGCGAACCTCTACTCGACCGAGGGAGTTCCCCGGAGCGGCGGGCGTCCAACGACCCTCGACTCGCCCTCGGTTGTTGAGGGGGCGCAAGAGCATCGAGCGAATTCGCACTAGTTCTTGTCAGGTCCACCGAGCCCCTGTTCGACCTAGATGGGGGCGTGGGTGCTGGTGACGCTCTTTGCTTTGGCGTACCCTCCGTTGGCGCAAAGAGACTACTTCCAGCGTCATCGTCAAATAACGATGCTCTGAGGTCCTCCGCCGTTGGCGCCTGGCTCTCCTCAAGGATATTATTGAGCGCTTGTTCCATTGCCTGGACAACTTTAGTGTCGGGCAGTGGGGGCGTGCTGTTCGCCTCCTGTTCGAGGCTTGCCACGGAATCAGCGAGGGTGTCATCACCTCCTTCGTCGTCCTCAAATAACGGAGGCGGAGAATGCGATTCGCCTATCGATCGTCGTGGATCGAAGTCGTGAGCGCCATTAGCAGTCATGGTTTTGAGATCTGAATTCGATGCGCCTCGCCGGTTGGTAGGCGCGGTGTGCAATCTGGGGGCGAGGCGTGCCACAGGCGTCGGCTTGGAGGCGGTATGGGATGCGGTACGCGGGAGGGGTGACCGGGACCTTGCTCTGGCATTCGACAATGCCGTGCGTTTTGAGGCATCCTCGGCGGCCAGTGCCTTGAAGAAGAGGTCGGACTGCTTGAAATTTTGGAGATGCCGAGCGCGCATTTCCTCCAAAACGGCGCTTTGAGCCCGCAGGATCTCTCTCCTCGCCCTGTAATACTGCTCGGGTGTCGCTCGCTTGCCAGCTTTGAGGAACTCCTGGATGGTATGCTTCGAAGAAGATGGGACATTCAACTCGGGCCTGCTAAGGTAAGCGGCATCAATCTGAGCGAGATCAAGTCTGTCGGATTCCGTCCACGGCGGTAGCTGGAGAGGCAGTTGCTCGCCTTCCGGGCCGTCGTCCTCAAGCGGATTACGAAAGCCATCCACGACGAGCCAGAATTGCACCATGGGCATGAGCCGCTGCCGGTCCATGTATTCCATGAAATAGGAGAGAGTGGACGGATCTCGCAGCAGGTCGACGAGTGACGCATGCTCCAGCCGAGACTCGCTCGGTACAATAACCTCTGCCGTCTGCTGAAACGCTCGTCGGCTACCCCCAGCAGCAAGCTGCTGGACCCTTTGATCTAGCATTCTCTTGCCCATCTCCAGCCGGCGCAAGTAGACCTGGTCTACATTCTCCTGCTGCGAGTCCCTTTTGAGTTGACTGGCGACTTCGCTACGGAAGCGCCTCGCATCCGAGAGGTTGTTGACCTTCCTAATGGCCCTGATGAACTTCTCGAACCTCCGCTCGCTGTCCACGGGGGTCAGGCGTGGAAACGCTACTGGTTTGCCTGCCTTTGGGACCGGGGAGGCGTGTTGGTCCAGTGCGGCGCGGAGTCTCCGGACGGTAGAGCGGTCCTGGAGCATGGCCCGGCCGTAGTTCTCCATCAGCTGGTTCCATGTGTCTGGGTCGGATAACATCTGCATCACTGGGAACATGACTGCGCACGAGGTGATCTCCCGGATCAGTGTTGAGACTGCGCGCGAAGCAAGCAGCTTCTCGGGCAGAACGATGGGTAGAATCCTTGACATTGTCTGACGCAAGTAGTCCTGCTGAGCCGTCTTGGTGTCCGAGAAGGCCAGGCTCGCGGCCGGGTGTAGCTTCCCCTCCTTGTATTTCGACGCAATAGCCAGGTCCAGTTCCTCCGTCTCGGTGACCGACCTGTTCAACTTCCGCCCTCTAATCGACCGCTCGGCGTCGTAGAAGTGGCGGAAGTGCGCGGTCAGGATGGGGACGAGGCGGGTGGTGAGCACCTCGGCGAGATCCTGGGCCTGTAGCCGGTCGCGAAAGCGGAGGAGCGCACATCGTATCGCCTTGTCCACCTCATCGGTAAACACCGGGTTCTTGCTGATGGCGGAGTACCATGACCGGATGAAATCGCGAATGATGTACTCGAGGACCTCGTCGAGGGCGGCCGACACCTTCGGGGACTCGGGGTAGAGGGACGTCTTGGCATAGGTCTGGCGGTGTCGCAATGCGGCAACTTCGGTCCTCCACGCGTCCGGCGCGAGAAAGGCGGCGGCTCTGGGACGTGCTGTTTTCCGAAACTGGCGGTGTCGGTGACCGCGGGAGGTGAGCAGCACGAGGGCGAACAGGGCGACTATGGTCAGCAACACACCGCCAACGAAAGCATGGCCCGCCCAGCGCAGCACGGGGAACCAATTGATCGCATAGCCCCAGGCGATAAAGCACCCGGCGCCAGCAAGTGCTATGTCTCTCCCTCGAAGGGCCATAATCTGGGGCAGACGACCAGCGGCTGTCGTTGCCGCATGTTTCGGCGGTGGGTTGTCTGCTCTTACGTGGTTGACTGATTGTCCGTTATCGACCGCGGAGTGGAGGCGCGCCAACAAAGCAACCAAGCCAGCCAAGTTTCCGAGCTTCTGATGCATGAACCCTAACCCTACCGGTAATCCGACCGAGATGAATTACACTTCTTTCCACCCACGTTCCGGAAACACAAAATGCACAAGATGGCGCTGATGTCTGTAATCTACTTTTTCGAATTCTTCACATTTACGGCCGCTTTCATACGACTGCCTCTCATTCCAAAGACTAGACGCGAGGATCAAGACCCCACGGTCGTCCTCCAATTACCCAAATTGTTTATCAGGCCTCGAATACCATCGTCTTCTAGGAGTTGCTCTGCAATCTCCCGTCGTACATTATCCACCGAGCCGTTCAAGAACCAGTAGTAACACTCGGCTCGCTCGAGCAATATCGACCAGTGAGCCAACACGACAAGAGCGGCGGGAGAGCGACGCCACACCATTTGGCGGAAGTGAGCCGGTACCCATCCTAACCACGACTCCATGCCCATCCAGACCGTTCCCATGTCGTCCGAGGAATAGCTCAGGGAACAGCAATGAACCAGCGTATTGATCCCAGATAGCGCGGCAAGGAAATCAGAAACACTCTCTGGTTTCCCCGTTGGATCTACCATCCGAGAAGGGAGCGATCGAAAGAGTTGTAGAAGCGCGGGAGGTGCAGTCCCAGCCCCTGCAGCACTGGCATCCGAACCCCCTCCTCCATCGGCTTTCGTCCGGTCATATTCTTCCTCCGCCATGTCTTCGCCGTCGACTTCTTCTAAGCAGTAGGCAAACTCCGGATCGGAACAGCCTCGAATGGTGCGGAGGAAGAGTCGCAGCTGGAAAGGTACTCTCGCCGACTCGGAAAGCGTCGTTGATGCCTCAGAGAACCAGTGGCAGCATCTTAGGATGCAAGTGATCTGTGAACCCGCCTTGGCTCCCTCGATGGGGTCGGAGCAAGACTCCGAGTCGGGTAGGGCCTCTTCCCAGCCGGCAAAAAACTCTCCAGAGAACTGCCTCGACCGCTCCCAGTGCGTTTGCTTTGCAGCTTCCTCATTTGAGAGCGTGCCGGCATGGCTCGCCGAGACGGCTAGTAGCCCGTACATGAGCCAGCGTACTTGCAGGGCTTGTGCGACCACGTCCACTTGCCAGTAGGTCGAGGTGGACTTTTCGGGGTTTGGAAGCGTCGGGCTGGTTATGGTGGTGAAGTGATGGAAGTACCGCAGTGTCTCCAGGTCCAGGCTTCTTGGGTGTAGGGCGGGGAGACGGGGTATGCATGCGTGCGAATTACGTGCTGGTGGGGAGGCAACAAACTCGACAGCATCTTCAGTCACTGGCGTTGGTGTCCCAGCCCTCTCGCCAGATGACTCGGACGAGTCGGACCGGACCTCAAAATACCTGAGCTTAGTTCCGCGGAAGAATGTCTGGAGAAGTACTGGACGCGAACACGGCCCTGTCGGATCGCTCCCACCATGCATCTCGCTCCAATGACGGCTCATACGCTTGGAGCTGGCACACAGGTTCTCGCACCCGGGGGCTGTGCACCGAAACCCCGAGATGACTGGCAGGCCTTCCACTGGCAGAGAGCCCGCGGAGGGAAGCTGTACGTCATCTGGTTCCAAGATGTCGAGTTTGGCGATGGCAGACAGCAGATGTTGTCTCTCTTGGCGATAGACCTTGTGCCGGAGCAGATGGCTTCCAAGTGCACTTTTCTGGACGGCGTACTTGCACTCTCGGCAAATCAGCACACAATGTTTGGCATTGTATGCCAGAAGGTCGGATGTGCCCAGAGTGGTAGGCATGTCGATGGTAAATTAGACGGCAGAGGTTCCATCCAGGTTGTAAGAAGGCTTGATCAAAGGGGTTGGCAGCCAGAAGCAAAAGGCAGAACCGCATGTGCCGTTCTGCATCTATATGCCAAGACATTCTCCTTGGCGTTTAATTCGAGTGGACATCGTAAGCACAGCCCCTGGTCGACGTGCATGGGTGTTCAGAACACCATATCGTGTTCCAGAACCTCACCAGGGATTTTGGGAACACCACATCCCATTTCTACGACGAGAGTCTCAAGAGGGTTGACATCCGATGATCTGACTAATGATGAAGTTTGCCCTGCGATGTGTGCCTCATCACCTCCTAGCTAGCTTTGTAATTCAGTGTGAGCACAACATGCCACAGAAGACAACTGCCTCCTTGCTTGTAACCAGGCGAGGAAGGCATATAAACATGGCCGAGTGCCCTCCCTGATGAATCTCATCCCCAACTCCCTGCTCGCTATCTCTCATCCCCACAGGAAGTCCCTACTTCCAACTGTTAGCACACAACACGACACCTCCCCAAACAAAAAATGGCATCCAACAGCGCCGCGTGGCTCCACAAGGCCAGCACTCCCCTCGAGGTGGGAGAAGCTCCCATGCCGACGGCCGGCCCCAATGAACTCGTCATCCGAAACGCTGCCATTGCCATCAACCCACTGGACTGCCACATGCAGGCCGCTGGCGTCTTTGTCCAGCAGTGGCCCTCTGTCTTTGGCTGCGACGTGGCCGGCGAGGTGCACGAGGTTGGATCCGAAGTGCATGAGCGCTTCAAGGTTGGCGACCGTGTCATTGGGTAAGTGCCTTCCTTCCATAAGTACCTATCTAACAACCCTACCATGCGCCCCCATCCTTTCTCAACGCACAAGCAGACACTCTAACCTTGTGACCACCCATATTAGACACGCAATCAACCTGACCACCGGCCGGCCCCAAGACGGCGCCTTCGCCCTATACACAGTCGTGCCCGCAGACAAAGCCGCCATCCTCCCAGCCAGCATCCCCTTCACCGACGGCGTCGTGCTCCCCCTCGCCCTCGAAGCCGCCGTCTGCGCGCTGTCGGTCAAACAGCCCGGCACCGCGCTCCCCAACGTCCCGACCCCGGCCCTCGGCCTGCCCTACCCCTCGCTCACAAAGCCCACGCCCTCTGCGGGCAAGAGCAAGACCCTCGTCGTGTACGGCGGCTCCTCCTCCGTCGGCTCCATGACCACGCAGCTCGCCACCGCGGCGGGGGTTAGGGTGATCGCCGTTGCCAGCGCGCGCAATTTTGATCTCTGTCGTGCGTGCGGCGCGGCGGCGGTGTTTGACTACCATGACCCGGGCTTCGTCGACGAGGTCATTGGAGCAGCCACGGCAGCGGGCGGCGAGTTTGTGGGTGTTTTCGACGCCATCAGCACACCTGAGACGTACGCTCACAGCTTGGCTATGCTCGCCAAACTGGGCGGTGGGCATCTCGCCTGTGTGCACCCCCCGCCGCCGGCCGAGGATGTCCCGGCGAATGTACAGGCCGGTATGATTTTTGCTGTGGATGATGTTGCCACGCCTGTTTGGCGGGATTATGTCACGCCGGCGCTGCGGGAGGGCAAGCTCAAGTGTCTGCCGCCGCCGCTCGTGGTGGGGAAGGGCTTGGAGTACATTCAGGAGGCGTTGGAGAAGTGTGAAGCCGGGGTTAGTGCCACGAAGTTGGTCGTGGAAATTTAGGGGGTGCTACTGTGTCTAAGGCCGTGTACCTCTGTCAGGCTGATACAACCCCTACTTTCGAGATGCAAATAGCCCCTATGGTCAAATTTGAATTGAAATTTTATGCAATGCTGCTACTGGTTTTGTCTTCAGGGGTATGTAAACGTAGGTCTTGGAAGCCGCCACGATTAATAGGGGGCAGGTTTCAACCCGGTGGTGCCAGTGATGGTCCAACCTTTTTCATGGGAAGCTGCTCGGAACTGGGAGCTGGGGAATCGCGCCAATAGTTACTCACGTAGCATGGGTTGACTGGATTGCTACCTCGACCAACCATCTTCAAGCGGAACCTGAGCAGCCGACTGCTAGATGTGGGCGCCTTGATGGGAGCCTGAAGACGTGCGGTGATATCATCTTTGATTGTGGGGGGCGCTAATCACACCCCGCATCACCTAGAGGGGAGCTGACAAGTGATAACTCGTGAAGAAACCCATACTTCATCTCACCGGATAGCAGGGTCTTCACTACCTACCTAGTCATGATGTCGATGACTAGAACCGAGACTAAGGCGCCGGTGCAGTTCATGATACCAGCCAACCCCGGTGCCAGTCCAGTTGGAGACTCGAATACTCAGTCTCAGGCCGAGCGGGCCCCGATAAGCGGCATTCCTCTTTCTATAGCCCAAGGCAACATCGGAGTGGGCGAGAACGTAATCAAAGGTGTGTTTGTGTTTGCTCAAGAGCGTACCTCCCCGGGCCGCTGACATTTCGATTACTGGGCAGCACTCCCCATTCCTGGATCAGTCCTCATAGATGCCCGGCTGTCCGGAAGCTCCCTTTGGGGCAAAACAGCCAAGTTGGTCGTTAGACTTCCTGATGGCAAGCCCCAGGATTATTTTCTCAAGGTAACGTTGTTAGTTTTGATTTAAATATTCTCCAAACCTAAGGAATATGCCTAGGTAAGGTACTAGGCCTAAAAACTATTCAGGTCGTCCCCAACCTTGGCACCATCGGAAAACAGATGTGCCATGGAGAGTTCGAGTCGCTAAAAGCCATCCATGCCGTCTCCCCGGGTTTTGTGCCCAAACCATATGCGTGGGGCGAGACTGGCAACGGACACGGCGACTACTTCCTTCTTGTGGAGTTCTGTCACTTGGGGCGCCAGGTGAGTCCCGTCACCATTAACTCGACTGAGTGATCGTTTTCGAGGCTAGGGGTTGATAATAGATGGTTCACTCAGCCCGCCGAACCGGGAAAGCTGTCTAGCAGGCTCGCTGACATGCACATGCGCTCCGTCTCGCCAACGGGGAAGTTCGGCTTTCATGTTTCCACGTGCCACGCCAAGATCATCCAAGCCGTCGATGTGTGGGATGATTCGTGGTGTATGGTCTTTGGCCGCCATCTAGGTCATATCATCGACTTAGCATCACCCATCCTTCAGTGGGCCGAGTTTGACGTTGTGTCTGATCTGGTACTCGAGAAGGTCGTCCCTCGTCTCCTGTTACCGCTGCAGTCCGACGGAAGAGTGCTGAAACCTAGCCTCATCCATGGCGACTGTTGGGATGGTAATACCGCTATGGACATAACGGGCGAGGCCTTCATCTTTGATGCCTGTTCTTTCTACGGTCATAACGAATATGACACGGGAAACTGGCGTGCCCCAAGACACAAGTTGAGTAACAAAGCCTACATCAAGAACTATAAGCTTCACTACCCGATGTCAGAGCCGGGTACGTACGTCCCATTCCCCATTTGTTGAAAATCCACACCAGCTTTGAATACCACGTTTTCTCCGGGGTCTAGACTGAGGTTTTCCCCTCTAGTTGAGGACTGGGACGCTAGAAACCTGCTTTACTCGCTACCGTACAACATCGGGAACGCCATTTACGTTCCGGGTTCAAACCAGAGACAAGCGTATGTCACTTCACTCTGTTACATCGAAACTGGCAATTGAGCGACGCAAGAACGCGGTGAACCTGGGTTGCTAGTGCTAGAAAGATCACCCTCTATGATTGACATGACGTATTAACGAGCGTGTAGCGTCTATGAGGATATGACCAGTCTCTGCGAAATGTTCTGTTCTGACGACTTGCGCCGAGCGATGACGCACTTGAAGGAACGTAAAGTCTTTGAGAATGCCCGCGCAGGGACGGAATATGCTAGCTCCGAGGAAGAAGAGGAGGAGGAAGAAGAGGAGGAGGAAGAGGAGGAAGAGGAAAAATATTGAGATGGTATTTCTCGCTGTAGTCTTCAACTTGCAATTGAAAGTATTTCTGACCTAATCACTGTAAATAGCCTGGAGGTCTATCCTAGGACAATAAAACAAGAGGTCCTCGATGACCTGAGCTTCTTACGAAGGTTGACGTAGATCATGACAGTGCATGGCGGTGTGTTACCGTACCGGCTGACCAGGTGGTTTGGATATCATAATCCGTACGCAGGGGAGCAAGATGTCCATCTTTCGGAAGAGCCGGGACTTTGTTCCATATTTGAATCGGACCCGGGCTGATGGGCTGTGGTAAACGCCGATGCTAATAAGAATTCGAGAGCAATCTTGACTATCGCGTATGTACGCCGCCGATGCTCACATGCCTGGTGATGCAGGCATACCATTAACGAATAATGCAAACTTATTTCTGGGTCCCCCTACCCGGTAGTATTTGGTAACGTATCGGACAAGCATAAATACAAGCTAGAGGTATCCATGTAGGGAAAGGGGAGGGCGTATTCGCCTCCTACGTTTACGAAAGACATCCCTGATATATTTACACAGTATCATCGATACCAGAGGAGCCGCGAGGCGATGGTGGTCAGCCAGGGTTCCTTTACGTGTCAGCACATGGATGAGGCTTACAATACGAGTTAAGACACTATTAACTAATACGCAGTGTCGAAGAGCATACGCTAATGACCGAAGGGAAGCGCAGTCTTAAGCGAATACGCTAAACGCACTACACAGCACTTACAGTTCTCAATCCGGTGACAGCAAAAGCTAGGGTGATAACAAAGATGGTTTGGGATATCGAGTTGAGTATAAGATAGGAGTGTTCTCCAGCGAGTTACCACTTCAAGGTTTTGCAGTCAACGACACTCAAGCAGGTACCTGGTAACACAAAGTTGATTATACAACACGATGAGCAACCTTCTTCATCTCGCCTCACTCGGGGCCTTGGCCTTGTCCCCCATGGCAGCGGCCGCTCCCTCTACCCACACCAACTTTAAACAATGCGTCCAGCTTCAGGTGCCCGTCCCGGTTGTGGCCACCAACTATCACTACACCATGATGCCCCAGGTTGACAGCAACATTGACGCCATCGACTGGACCGTGAATGTCACCACGTGGTCGAGCAAACCTGCTAAGGATCGCATCTCCGGTCCCGTGCCCGTCGACCGCACCTTCAGCATCAGTGCGCAGCTGTGCGTTCCGTCGGAGACGGGCGATAAGGCGGAAATCTTGCAGATCGCAACCCCAGGCCTTGGCTTCGATAAACGGTGAGTGAAGTATACAGGCTGGGAGTAGAGCTGAAGACTGATCGGTATCTGTTTTGTATAGCTATTGGGATGCGGAGATCAAGCCGGAGGAGTACTCCTACGTCGACGCTGCCGTCAAGAAAGGGTATTCGATTCTCACCTACGACAGGCTTGGTACTGGCAAGTCGGACAAGCCGGATGCTTACGACATTGTGCAAATCCCGACCGAGGTCGAGGTTCTGGCGGGCTTGACGCGGCTCGCCCGTAGCGGCGAGTTGATCAGCTCATCCAAGGTACTGTCGACCGCCGGTGGCAAAACCACCATCCCCGACTTCAAGGCGTCCAAGATTGTCCAGGTCGGCCACTCGTTTGGCTCGTTCTTGATCACGAGCATGCTCACGCTGTACGGTGATCTCGCCGACGGGGCCATCCTGACGGCATTCCTCATCAACACCCAGCTGGGCAAGATCGATGTCCTGCATTACGACCACGAGTTCGCTCGGCAGCACGACCCCGTCCGCTTCGGGGAGTACCCCTCGGGGTATTTCGTGCTGAATACGGAGAGCTGCATCCAGAAGCTCTTTTTCCGAAAGGGTGCTTTCGAGCCGAAGATGCTGACCTACGCCGAGAAGATCAAGCAGCCCGAGACCGTGGGCGAATACGCTTCCGAAGGTCCCCCGTCCCCCGCGCCCGAGTTCAAGGGGCCAATTCACGTGAGTTGTTAAGGGATTTCTTTCTTGTTGTACCCGCATGGGCGTTTAGAGAAGGGACGGCAGCTAAAACTTTTCCTCATGCACAGTTCTTCAACGGCGAGTTCGACAACTTCGTCTGCCTCGGCGACTGCAGGGACACGTATCTGGAGGAGGAAACCAGGAATATGTATCCCGGGGCGTCGGATATTTACCCCTACCTGCAGCCCAACACCGGCCATGCTCTGACGCTGGCGACCAACGCTTCTGCCGGTTATGAGGTCATGTTGCAGTACTTGGATTCCCAGGGACTGTAAAGGGGTTCGTGGAATTGGCGAGGGAGGTGGTGGTGGGAAGTGGTGGTATTGAACTCAACAGATGGAAACGTTTTTTGTACGAAGTAGAGTTGGTAACGTAATTTACAATCAACGATGACCGCCGAGTGTGATTCACATGCCAGGGCTTGGCATATTCAACCCCACCATGAACTCCAACAGCCCACCTCACTTTACTCACCTGCATTAACACACTCTCAGTTCCTCAACTCATACAACACCCCACATTCCAACGCCCAAACAACCCCCCTAACACCCCCTTACCCACCTCGCAACCATGACCACCCCAACCCCCTCCCAACCCTTCCTCTTCCCGCCCGACTACTCCTTCCCCCCCTTCTTCACCCGCCAAACCAACCTCACGACCCACCACGCCCAGCTCACCAAATGGGCCTCCCTCGTGCTCGCCTACTGCCACCACCACCGCATCTTCAAGCTCTCCCTGTCGGGCCGCACCGGCACCACCGGCACCACCACCACCACCACCCCAAACGACACCACCCCTCCGGGCGACAGCACCAACAACGGCACGCGCGACACCACCCCGCTCTTCCACAACCGCCGCCTCAACCGCGGCCTCTCCCACGCCGACATCCGCGAGGTGATCGATTTCCTGCGCCGGGACGGCCGCGCCGAGTACGTGCTGCCCTCCTCCTCCTCCGGCAACAACTCCACTACCACCAACGCCACGTCTTCCGTCTCGCTACTACCTCTCGGGGGGTCTGCCACAGACGGAGGCGGTGGTGGTGACATGGCGTGGATCTACTGGCGCACGCCCGAGGAGTGGGGGTCGTTGGTGGAGGGGTGGGTGGAGAGTACAGGGCAGAGGGGGAGTGTGCTGACGGTGTATGAGTTGGTGGAGGGGGATGGGACTAGGGGGAGTGGTATGTCTTTTTTTTCTTTTCCTTTTTTCTTTTCCTTTTTTCCTCTCCGTTTTGGCCTCGTTTTTGGTTGTTTTTATCTGGTCGTATATTTGGCGAGGGCGCAGAACGGTGGACGTGCTGACGAGATACAACACAGAATTCCACGGGATGGATCAGGAGTTGCTGCGGAAGGCGTTGAATGTGTTGGTGAAGCAGGGCAAGGCACAGGTTTTCGGGCAGGAGGACTCGTTGGGAGTCAAGTTCTTTTGAGAGTTCAGTCTTCATTGGATTTTTGCTTCACCCGACGACGGGAGTTAACGAGTTAATACTGGCGACCTTACATGCCAATCGGCATAGCCAAACAAAGGGACTCAAACAGCAAGACAACGCCCGAAAAATACACCCAACGCCAGGCTACCACCACACTCACCACCTCCCCATACCAACTTTCACCTACTCCGCCACCCGGTTGCTCATCGAATACTTGGGATCAAACGACAACTCCTGCCGCATCGCCACGTCCAACAGCCAGTCGGCCATGACAATCCGCGGCTCCATGTTGCCCTTGCGCGCCATCTCCTGGAACCGCGGCCACAGCTGCCTCTCGGCCGGCGACGCCCCGGTCAGCAAGTACACAGGATCCGGGCCCGCATCGCCCTCCTCATCTTCCGTGGCCAGCTTGATGGTGGTGCCGCTCCTGGCGCGGTAGACCTTGAACATGCCCCCGTTGGCCTCGGCGATGTTCTTGAACGCGTCGACACCGTTCGGGATCTCGGCCGTGCAGTAGATGGGCACGCCCCACAGCAGCCGGCCGCGGTTGGCGCGCGCTCGGTTCACCGCCTTATCGATGCTTACGCCGAACCGCGCCTCGCTGGCCTTGTCGACAAGCAGGTGGTTCTTGACCGGGGGCCGCTTGCCGGACTCGATGCAGGCCGTGATGAAGGACGAGTTGATCACGTCGGGGCCCTTGGCGAGGCAGCGGAGGAACTTCATGGTCCGGACCATGCTGGGCGCGGCCAGGTAATTGCACGGCGCATTCTCCTGCACGATCTGGATACCAAGGGAGCGGAGTTTTCTCTGTATTTGTAGTTAGTGACAAGATCGATCGACCGCAATGGACGGAGTGACAAACCCGGTCGGCTTCCTCAGTCGTTTTGTTCTCCACCCACCGCTTGTATCCCGTTAAACAGATACGCATGTCAATCTCTGGTAGCGATATCTTGGCCCTCTTGGCCGGCCGCTTGTTTTCTTGCTCATCCTCGAGATCATCCTCTGCCTTGCTGGCCGGGCTTGAACTCCTGTCCGGCCGCTCCTTGTCGAGCTGATCCGCCGCACGCTTGCCGCCCCAGATTCCGTGACCGTCCTTCGCCATCCGCTTCTTTTCCTTCTCGTACAGTGCGATGTCCGGCGCCATGTCCTGTAGCTTCGACAGAGCCTGTGCTTTCGCGCTGCGACTCGCGCTGGACATGACAGATGGGGTATCGTTCTCCTTGCCGGACCGGACGTGGCGCGTCTTTGCGGGAGTTGCGAAGTTCCCGAGTGCTGGGGTGGCTCGCGCTTTCCTAGCAGATTTCGCCGGTGCTGGGCTCGAGTCTTGCATGACACTGAAATCCCGGTCCAAGCCCACGTTGAGGGCGTTCTTCTGGGCGCGTTCGTTGATCTTCCTCTTCTTTTTGGCTGCGTCGTCCATGTGCTCCTCTCCACCGGGATAGTACCTTTCCCGAAGCGTGGGCTCATCAAAGGATGTCTGGCCAATAACCTCACCCAGATTTGTCCGTGGCGGAAAGTGTCGGTATCGCTGGTTGCCAAGGGGTAGGGCCTGGCAAGCGGCGTAGCTCTCCTCGATCCAGAAGTGGTTGACAATCTCAATGTTCCAGTCCTTAGCCGCCTCGCACTTCTCGCTGTGCATCCGTGCCGTGATAAGATGTGTGTTCTCGGCTTTCATCGTCCGAGTGTATGTCGCACCTGCTGCCATGATGAGATTTTCGAGGTATATCCGCGCTTCCCCTCCATAGTTGGACAGTGTGATCCGCATGTCCGCGAATCCGGGAATACCACCCCTGGGTATCGGGTAGTGAAGGAGCCGCCGGAATGGCGACGTCCACTCGTTGTACACCATTAAATGATACAGCCACGCCAGGTTGCCGACGTCCTTCCCTGTCTGCGATGCGCGGACGTACTGGTCACCCTCCCGGTATTGGCATACGAACATATCGCAGTCTTCGATAGCTTCGACAACCTCTCCATCGCCCTTGGTGATCTTGTCCGTAATCGTCTTGCGCAACATGTTATTGATTGGCAGATCCCATGAGAGCATGATCTTCTTCTGCGCGAAGACGACTAGTTTCTCGGCGCCTTCGGTCTCGTACGGGCCGGTTGGAACTGTCGATACGGCGCCCTCCAGTTGCTGGCTCGGGGGAACCTTTATGGCGTCTTCCGGCGCCTTGAGCAAGATCTCAGGATTTGGTAGGAGGTAGGGACCCTCATCGATTCTCTTTCCTAGCCGAAAGCAGTCATCGAACCTGGTGCAAGTCAGTCCCCGCTCCCGCATACCGAAATATTTTCAGCGCTCTTACCAGTGAGGCAGGACGATTTTGCACTTGAGATTCTTCTTCTTGGCCTCGATACACTTAGGATGGTCCAGAGACAAGGCACACACGTGCGTGGTCTGCCGCGACAGGTCCTTGGATTCCATCCCGCCGAGAGCCATAATCGCGCCGGTAATGGCCTCTTTGTCCGTGGTCGGGATATCCGCACATGTAAGGACGACGTTGGAAAAGATCATCCTGGGATCGGGCGAGAAGGGGCGGACCTGGGCGACCTTGCTACGCGCGATGGTCGCCTTGATCCAGTCGGACCTGACGGTGGGGATCATCATGGCCTGGGACTCGGCATATTGGTCGAAGTCGACGGTGTTGGAAATGATGTGGGTGGCTTGCGGGATGCGGATCATGCCCTTACGGTCCGGTTCCAGAACCTCGGCGCCATGATCTCTCACTACCTGGGAGAGCTGTTGTTGTTAGCGACAGCCAAGGGTCAATTGCCTCCTCGAACGCGCACCTGTGAAATCAGTGTGCTCGACAATGACTTGCTCTGTACGAAAGCAATCAGGCACGAGTCGAGCAAGCCCGGCCGTTCGTTTCCGTCTGCCATTTTAGAACCAGCGAATGTGCAACGCGCTACCGACACGCGTTTGCATTAGGAGGCAGACTTTCAGGACACTCAGGTCAAGAGACGACCGGGAGTTGGTAATAATTGGAATCAAAGGCTGAAAGCCAAGTTCATTGACAAGAAGTGTGTCTCGGTTTTTCAGGTTTTCAGCCTGCAGCAAACGACACAGGGTGGCAGGTGCGGGCAAGTGTTTGTGCTAAAGAGACGCGCCTCAAAAAAGCAGTGGGGTGGCATGCGGCTGACGCGAGGCAGCCGCGTCTCACATGACCAAGCGCCCAAACCCATTTAACCCTGGACGCGGGTGTGGGTCGGAGATTGCAAGGGTATGAGAGCTCAAACACACTCACCATCTCGAAAAGACTCACAAAGCCATTGACGAATCATTAGCTCGGAATCACCTCGAGGGCTCCCTGGGGATGATGTCGCTTGCGTCAACCGCTCCTCGCTTCTCCGCAAGGGTGACGCATCTCATCGCCTGTTATCCGTTGCTTGGTGTTTGACTCACTACCCCGCCATCTGTGAAATGGGAAATGGCAGGATACCAGTCTGATCGGTGACTCAAAAAGCGGCAGAGAGGAAGAAATCAGCCGGTGTTTTACGAGGGGAAATGCGGTGAGGAAAAAGGTACCGCGGGGAAATGGAGGTGGTCTGTGAAGAGGGGGCGAAGACGGGGAGATGGCTCTCGGCTTCGGCCAGCTTCGAAGAAACGCCATTCACGAACTGGTTATGGCTGAAAGTCCCCGCCATTATCGTCTGGGATATCATTGGCTTGGCTCTCTGCTAACCGTTATACATCGAACGTTGGAAACAGATCGCACAAGTGCACTCGATCAAACTAACGAATTATGCTGTGTACTCTATGTCAAGTAGCAAACCCGAGCTCGGGATAGCGGTGTTGGGCGCCGTCCCGAGTGGCCGTATCCGAGCACCTATGCATGATGGACATCAAGGGTAGATGAACACCGGTAGCTGGACGCTGACCGTAAGGGCCACATCATTATAAAAAGGTAAAAAAGAAAACGGTATCTCCATCCTCTAGCCGAGGGACCCCCTTCGCCCCTTTAAACCGCACAACGTGCCACCCAAGCAAGGCAAATGCCATGCAACCCCACCGTGTGTATCTCGTTGCGCCGTCGCCGTTTTGCCGTGCCGAAAATGCGCGCATCCCGGATCTATTAACCCTCAGAACCCAATAAGGACGGGAAGACGGCCAGGCCAGATCCGACCGTATGTCTGTCATGACGTCGTCTATGTAAAACCACGGCACTTATTTACTGCTTGATCTCATAGGTCCGCTTGAACATGTCATCGACCTTGGTGAGATAGTAGGTGCCGGCGGCGAGGGTCGAGACCTCACCCTGGGGGGTGTAGTCCTTTTGGAGGTGGGCCTTCTTGCGGAGATCGCACATCTAAGAAGTCTTCATTAGTAGGCGGTTCGACACCTTTCATACCTCGTACAACTTACAGAGTCGTAGGTCTCCGGGGGCACCTGGCGGCGAGCGGCCAGCTTGTTGGGGATGTCGAGGACCTTGGCGATGCTCTCGGTGCTTCCCTTGACGCGGAGCGAGAAGAAACTGGCAGCGAGACCGGAGCCGTAGCTGAACAGCGCTATCCTCTTGCCCTGGAGGGCCGCATCATCGACGTGAGAGACCAGGCTGGCCAGGCCGCCCCAGACGCTAGCGCAGTACATGTTGCCGCAGTTGGTGGCAACCTGGATGCCGGGGTTGACGCGCTCCTGGAAGCGCTTCTTGGTGAGACCCATAAACGTCTTCTCGACCACCTTGTCGGTCAGGGACTTTTCGTAGTCCATGTCACGGATGTCGGGGGTGACCTCGGCGAAGGCCTTGTTCTCCGGGTCGGCGAGGTAGTCGTGGTACAGGAGACGGGCGTACGACTTGGCGACGAGCTTGCAGGTGGGCGAATGGAAGGCCAAGTAGTCAAAGCGGTCCAGAGAGGTCTTCGGAACCGTGGGCTCAGCAGCGCCGTTGGCATGGCCGTTGGTCCCGTTGGTGCCGTTGACAGCTTGCGCTTCGCGCTTGCAGTAGGCGCGGTAGGCACCGTCAAGGGCCTTGGAGTAGCAGTTGATCGAGTAGTGACCATCGACGTAAGGGTACTCGCTCGTCAGGTCGGGCTTGTAGAAGTCGTAGGCGTGTTGCATGTAGCTGCCGCGGAGACCAGGCTCGAAAACGAGGGGCGCATCGGGGCCGATGAGGAGGGCAACGGCGCCAACGCCACCAGTGGGGCGAGCATTGCCCTTGGCGTACAGCGCAATGTCGCCGGTGACAACGATACCATCCCGGCCATCCCAAGCCGAAGACTCGATCCAGTTGATGGTGTTGAAAACGGCGTTAGTGCCGCCGTAGCAGGCGTTGACCGTGTCGACTCCCTCGATGTTGGTGTTGTCGCCGAAAAGCTGCATCAACACGGACTTGACCGACTTGGACTTGTCGAGAATGGTCTCGGTGCCGACCTCAAGGCGGCCGATCGCGTCGGTGTTGACATTGTAGTTCTTGATCAGCTTGGACAAGACGGTCAAGCTCATCGAGTAGATGTCTGGATGGCGGGGTACCCCGCGTCAAATTAGCCCCTGAGCACACGACTGGTTGTGGTGGCCCCGCCAACCGCCTGCCACCAAGGATCAGGGCAGAATCGGTGGGCGGGCAAGTGCAGTTCCGAGGGGTTAAAAAAAAAACACAACCTCGAGAGACCGCGAAAGAGCGAAGGGAAAAACAGGGGAAATTACTGACCTTCCCGATCGTCACAAAAGCTCATCTTTGTCTGCCCAAGGCCGATCGTGTACTTGCCCGTGCCGACGCCATCGAACTTCTCGAGCTCGGATTGCTCGACATACTACACACGCGGTTCAGAGTTGTTAGCGATGTCGGGGCCAAGGGTTGCCGCAACAGGCGTCCACGCCTGGGCACTCCAAGCGTTGCTCGCGCAAACACGCACCTGGCTGGGGACGTAGATCTCGATGGCCTTGATGCCGATGTTCTGAGGACGGGAGGCCATGTCGGGCACGCGATTGGGTTTTTTCAAGTGAGGATTAACGGCGGAGTGGTGTCAAGAGAAAGAGTCGGACGGGGGGAAAAGGAGTGGAGGGTTCTCTCGCTTTTGGAGGGGTAGATAAAGTTAGCGCACCATCCCATGTTATTTCAACAGCCATTCACCGCCTGTTTCCCCATCGTTTGTGGGTTAGGCCCCAGTTTTCCCAACATGCACGTTGTTGGGCATGTGGTGATGAAGCAAGAGGTGAGGTGGCAGCAGGGGGGGGGCGCTCGTACCTAAGTTGGGTATCTTCGCAGCCGGCAGCGAGGTTTGTTTGGTGCAGTCGTGTCTTTGTTTAAGGGGTGGAAGCCGAAGGGTGCTCGAAGAAAGAAGACGGGAGGTGGTGGGCAGATGGGGGGTGGAAGTGGGAGGGAGGACCCGGGTTCAAATATTAATGGGGGAACAATAGGTCGAGCGGATCAGACAATACCAACCTGGATCTTCCATGGGTTTCTCGGAGGTCAGACGAAGACACACAAAGTCGGGTCGATGATGCCCGTGACAAGAGAGGCCCGCACGTTGCCTGCCCGGGCCATTTTGCCCACGTTGCTCCCCTCAAGTGGCCCGGCTCCGCTATGGGCTCTGTGCCGGAACAATAATTCTCATGGATCTAATCTCTCTACGGGATATGATTTACGCGATATTGATAAACATGGATATCTCCACTACGGGCGACGCAACGGCAGGCCGGTGGCGGATAGGATTCGAGGCTGTTTCGATTTGGTGTTTCTGTCCGGGCTCGTTCACCGTCCCATCTATTGCCCCAAAGGTACAGAAATACTTCTTAAGATACGATTCAACCCATCACATATTCCGTACTTCCGTGGCCTCAGTTATTTTGCCTATAACCTAAAATTTACTTTGAAATGGGGAAAATGGAGGCGGTGGCAACGACAGAGAACCTTTTGGGCGCATATGCAACCCGATTTGGTGATCGAACCCCCCAACGTCCCGACGCGCCATTCGTCAGCGGGAAACAGCGGGCGAGACAGTGGGTCTCAGCGCTGCAGGAACGGTTCCCCATCATCGAACCGTCGAGCCGTCCCCTCCACCAAAAAAGATGTCGCGGCGCCGATGTGGCTGAGCACCGTGACAGTCTGGAACCCGTCTTGTTAATTGCGAAAGACTGGGTTCCCAATCCCGCTTCGTCAGCGGCCGCCAATGATCGCCGGTCTAGACTTTGAAGTATCAGACGACACTTGAGGGCATTCAAACACTCAAACCACTGCAGCACAACAGGAGAGCAAAAACTAGAATTGAAATGCACGGAATGAACAAATGGTAGGTAACTTGAGATTTGATTTCCATGGTGGGTATGTTTCGGCATTCTGATAACCGTAACGCTATCTGTAGGCAAATATCCAATGACTAAGTTGCGATAGTATCTGGTCCCCGAGTCCGGCCTCGCGGACGGGGTATTCTCAACCTCACACCATCTCTTGCTCCGAGGCTCTACCTCTCCCGCTCTGTCCAAGAAATGAAAACACCAAAACAAACGGTCTCCAAACCCCAGAACTCCACTCTATGCAACCAACCATCCTCCCTCCCAAGCGAAACCCCCCAAAACAGTAGGTAACATCACCAAAACCTCTGACGCCATCCAGATTACGTACCCATGGTCCGATAATCAGGGGTCGGAGAAGGCTCAACGCGCCTCAACAACGCGATCGGCACTTGCTTCCGATGGCGTCCCATACCCTGAATCAGCGCCCGGGGTCCGTAGCGGCAGCTCAGCGGCCTCCTTCGCCTTGACCGTGTCGACGGTGATAGTCGGGACGACGACGACGGGCTCCACCTTGGAGTCGGACGCGTCCTTCTTTTCCAGCTCGACAGGGGCGACGGCAACGTCGGCGGTAGCAGCCGGGGGAGCAGCAGGAGCAGCCGCCGGAGTAGCGGAAGGATCAGCGGCGGGAGACTTGCGCTTCTTCTTCGACGACTTCTTCTCCTCGCGCTCCGACTCGGACGACTCGCTCTCGGCCTCAGACGACGAAGGGTCAGAAGCCGACCCCTCGTCCGCGCCACTCCCGGCCGCCTCCTTGCTCTTGCTCTTCCTCGACGACTTCTTCGAAGCCCGCTTCTTCTTCCCCCCCTTCTTCTCCTTCTTCTCCTTCTCCTTCTCCTTCTCCTCCGCCTCCTCCTTCTTCTTCTTCTCGGCCTCCTCCTTCTCCTTCTTCTCCGCCTCCCTCTTCTCCTCGGCCTCCTTCAGCTCCTTCTCCTTCTTCTCCTTGCGCGTCGCCGCCACCCACTCCTCGGCGCCCGCCACCGCCTTCTCCGGGTGTCGCTTGTTCTTGAGCAGGAACCCCTGGATCTCGGCCGGCGAGAACTCGTGCGCGGGGATCTTGGCCGCGAACTCGCCCGCCAGCACCCCGACCCGCGCCGTCGTCTCGGCCTTCTTGCGCGCCGCCTCCGCCACCGCCGCCTCCCGCTTGCGCTCCTCCTCCGGCGTCAGCCGCGGCACGGCCGCCTTGATGCTGCGCTCCAGCTGGAACAGCGCGCGCGAGGTGGACGGCGTGGCGTCGGCGCCGGTGCCGGTGCCGGTGCCACCGGCCGCCGGGCTGCTGCTGCTGCTGCCCGGGACCGGCGCGTCGTCGCCCTCGAGCGGCGCGTAGATGGCCTTGAAGATCTGCGACGTCATGGAGGCGTCCGCCCGGTCGAACTTGACGATCATGTCCACGCGGCCGGGGCGGATCAGCGCCTTGTCCAGCTTCTCCATGTGGTTGGTCGTCATGATCAGCACGCGACCCTCCTGCGAGGCGACGCCGTCCAGGATGTTGAGCAGGCCCGAGAGGGACAGGCGGCCGGAGGCGTTGGGGTTGGGGACGGCTGGCTGTCCGGGCTGCGCCGGGCGGGGGTTGGGTGCCTCGTCGCCGTCGGCGTTGGCGGGAGCCACGGGGGCCTGTGTTCCGTCCTCGCGCGTGTGTGTCAGGCCGGCGGTGTCGATATCTTCGAGTAGGACGACGCAGCGCCGCGGCAGCTCGGCGAAGAGCGTGGCCAGGTTCTCCTCGTTGGCGGTGACGGAGCTGAGGCTGACGATGTAGATGCGCATCTTGAAGAAGCCCGCCAGGGCCAGGCTGAGCGAGGACTTGCCGGTGCCTGGGGGCCCGTAGAGCAGGTAGCCCCTGCGGTAGGGGATGCCGCGGTTGGCATACCAGCGCCGGGTCGTGGGGTTGAGGTAGTCGGTCACGTCGTCGATCAGGTCCTGCTTCAGCTGGTCGTTCAGGATGACGGTGGAGAAGGGCCGCGACGTCCGCGACATGCACCGCTGCCACTGCGGCTCCGAGCTCCCGGCCTTGGAGGTGCCCCGGTAGATGGCCGTCTTGGCCTCGTCCTTCTTAAGGAACGCATCCCTCGCCTCGTGCAGGAGCTCCTTGAGGATGGTCGGGTTCCGGCCGAAGCACGAGATGGAGATCTCCTCGCGCTCGCTGGCCGTCATGAACGCCGACTGTTGTTGGTTCTGCGTCCGGCGGAAGGAGAGGATGTGGCCCTTGTAGATAAACCAGTGGCTGCCGAACGTGGGCGTGTAGGCGAGGGCCTTCTTCTTCTGCCCCATTGCGCCGCCTTCTTCGCCCTCCTCGCCCTCCTCGTCATCGTCGAAACTGCGCCATCTGCTAAGAGAGTTAGTCGGCTTATTCATTCTGACATACTCGGAAGGCTATTGGACGGTGCCACTCAAGATGATCACGTACAGATACCAGGATCGCTATCAATGATGTTAGCCATAATTCTCCTTTTCACCCATTTCGGGGCTTGCACTCACACTATTGAGGTTTGTGTTCACAACGAATCTCCTCGCGCCCTGAGCGAAGCGCTGGTTGGACACCCAGGCCATCAGGTAGTTGAAGATCTCATCATCGACGCGAACATCACACCGTCTTCACAGGACATGGTTAGCCAGCCTCGGCGATGAAGCATGGTCCGGAATTTTAACTCACGACATCAGGTGCGATTCGGCCAGGTCTGAAAAGTACTCGCTGAAGTAACGCCATGTGAAGGTGAGTCCGCCGAAAAGGAGGACCAGCGGGATGTACAAGTTCAGGTCAATATGGAGGTATTTGTTGAGGGCCGAGGAGAATACTGTCCATTGGTGTTAATTATATTTGTAAGTTGCAGCAAGTTCAAAATTACATACCAGAAAATCCAGGGAAGAAAAGGTCTAGGAGGTAATTTTGCGGGACGCCCGTTCCAAGTTCCTCACCCCCATCGGGGGACGGTGGGAAGGTCTCCATGGTGAGTGACTCGAGCAGCCGGGTAACAGAGTAGGAATGATAGCCTGATGAGAATATGGAGAAGGGGCTGGAGGGGAAGGGATCTAAGAAGTCGGAGGAATACAGCTTGAAGGTGTTGGGAAGTTGAGGGGAGGTTGTCCCTTATTTATATTGAAGCACGAGCCCTGGTCGAAGGTGGATGGATGCTTGCGTGGAGGATTCTCGTTGCGTTGCTGCAAGGCAGGTCTGGGGCAGGTCGGTCTGGGGTAGGTTGTTGATCTAGAATCGTGGTTGGCTTGTCCGTCCTCATGACGCTTATTTAACTCCACCACCGAAGGCAGACGCACGGCAAAGAAGGCCCTCTTTGAACAAGGCCCGGTGAGGCATCCCATTTTTCATCCCATCTCATACACTTGGCTGCGGCCGTTCTGTTGGTTGTTAAAATGTAGGTACATACACAGCCGCACGTTGACACCGCATCCCGGCATTGGATGCAGTGAATCCGTGAATCCCGGTTGCCATGGCCCCCAAACCCTCCGCGCCTTTCCGGGCGGGCGGCGTCATCCGCATCGCATGCTACGAAAACCCGGCGGCCGTCCCGACAAAACGGCCCCCTCCGATGCGGTGCCTTGAGCTACGATATTCCCGCACGCCCTTGGGTTTCCACCGGTGAGGTTGAGGACCACAAAGACGAGGACGACGTGAACAAAGCTACACGGTCGGCCAGCCTCGCCCCTCCCCACAGAGTGGCGGGATGATGATGCCGGCCGCCGGCGGGCCACGAGGGTGCGAAACCCCACCATGAAGATCTTCTGAGGACGGAGTCATACCCGTTTAGTGCTCGCCGAACTGGCCGAGCTGGCGTCCTAAATGACTGGCTGCGGCATGAATTTCGAGCCGTATGTATACTAACGAGGTAGTTCCTCTGCACCGTGCAACTCGCGCGGGTGGTATGGACTCTTCCCTAGGCAGCCAATCGACCGATTTCGTAATAGAACCCTGTCGGGTGTGAGGTTTCGTCGTCACCCACGCACCATTGTGGACTGTGTCGTAAGGCCTTGCGTGCGCGCACCAGAAGTTCCTCAGGCTCCCGTCTCAGGTCAATCGGGTTCGATCAGGCCAAGCAATGCGCTGAGTGAGTTGCATCGAAAAACGATGTCGGTGGCCTAATCAAGGCTCCATCAGGCTTCGCCTGCATGATGTTCGGCAAGATGCGCTACAGGAGCAGGAAGCCTGTTCTTGGGATGAGACATGGAGATTGGACGTTGTCCGAGGGGCGGTGAGGCGTTCTTGGGCGGCAAGTTCAACCGTGTGCATGGCGGGGCAAGCGGCGTGGCGAGCGTGGGTGTGTGGGATCGTCGGCCTTGCAGCCAGCCCTATGAGTGGGAAAGTCACTGGGGTTTTTGCCGAGCTGTTTGTAGGTGGTTCCAGACTTCCAGGCAAGTTCTTCCACTCACCTTGATTATTCGTACACTATAGTGACTACATAATAGTATTCTAGGCTGTTACCTCAAGAACTTGGAATTCCACGTCTCGCCAAATTTGAAGCTTGCGTTTTGTGCTTCTTGAGCTGAGTTTGTGGCGTGTCGAGACTTGGTTGAACGTAATCTGTAATCTGTACTCCAACAACACTACGACACTTTTCGGGCTTGGAGATCAAAGTACTGCTCCTTACTTATTCTTTCCCCCCTTCCCCCGCGGATTTTCTTATATTTTATTCCTGTTGGTCCTCTGCTGGGGCCTCCAAGTCGTGGCCGAAGTGTCTTTGGCTACTGGGTACCATTTGTTCAAGTCGCGCAAACCGATCGGATTGGCGATTGGCGAAGGCCTCATCTCCCAGCGCCTTGTCCCGGGAATAACTTTGCGGACCACAGGAACCTAGAGTCAGTGATTTGCCAGAACCCACTGCAGGCGGCTGCCTCATCCCGAAGAAAGTTCTATGCCGTCCCGTGCAGCGCCCCGGAGGAAATGCGGTCATCAAGGTGGGACAAATGCATGCACCACTGTGGCGCAAGGCGAGGGCAGGCCGGGACCGATCGTGACCTGGCCGGTGCGCTGGCCTACCCCGCCTTGACCGATGGCGAGAGGTGGTTACCCCACCACGGCCGGAGCGCGCGAGCACACGAGCGGCGAGTTTGAGTAACCTCACTTCGGTTCGCCAAGAAGGGCTCCCTCCGTTTGGTGTCATGGAAGCGATGGTGGTGTTGATGACACATCCGGTTGCAACGGGAAGTCCATATCTGTGCCCGTAGCCAAGCTATGTAGAAACGAGGGCGCCAATACGCGCCGATGCCGTGACTCACCGTCACAGCGTCTACACAGTCGTTAGAGTTATCACGCCATGTGAAGCGCTGTGTTCGCGCCGTTGCTACCCGGGTGCGGCGCGGACGGACGTCGCGGGGGTTAGGGTTACTTACACGCCAGAAACACCTCCTCTGATGTCGGGTGTCGGCTGCCGGCTGCCGGCTGCTTCACTGTAGTCGGTGTTGTAGTGACGCAGTGGGCACACTGTCTTTCGTGGTGTTCAAGTCATACCCGATCGAGGGACAGGCGCGGGGACTTCCAAAACGACTGCCAGAACGACTCGACGGCGAGTCCGAATCATTACGTGTGAGCCATGCGTGGGCGCAGCCAAAGAGAAGTCACATCTCATTATGTCAGATAAATCTTCTGCCGCCAAGAAGAACAGGCCCCAATTGGGGACCGATGAAGTTGGCATCCGATCCGAAAAGAACTATCCGTTCTGTTTGCCCGGATGCTATGCCGGCGTATAGGTGATGTTACACGGGAATCTCGCCTGCCCGAAGCCCGACCTGAAACGTAATGTGGGAAAACGCCAAAGAAACGCCTTGAATGAACCGTATGGCGAATATCGCCCGAAGTGCCCAAACTCCGAAACCAATGCTTAGCTATTCCACAAACACCTGGACGCCCCCTCGTCCGGGTACGAAATGGCCTCCAGGGGGTGGTGGTGGTGGCATGCCGCCCGGTGCGGGTTGGGGTGGAGGGGGCATGGGGTAGCCGGCCGGAGGCATAGGGTGCGGAGTGGCATGTTGCGGGTACCCATACCCGGGCTGGAAAGCACCCGGCGGAGGTCCCGGCGGGGGCGGCATGCCGGGCGCCATCCCGGGATGCATACCGGGATGCATGCCCGGATGTGGGAACGGACCGGGGTTTTGGCCGCCGTAGTCGTCGGCACTGCCGTCACTACTGCTGTCGTCGTAGTCGTCATCGTCTTCGTCATCAACCCTGGCATGCCTCGCCCACGTGCCGGCAGGGGGGGCGGTACGCTGGGAAGTGCGAGAGGTTCTGCCTTTCTTCGAGGACTTATGTTTCCTGGGAGGAGCCGAATACGAGACCGAAGCTGGTTCTTCCATGTACCAGTAGGGAGCGGTAGTCTCGACCAGGTAAACCTGGCTTGCTGCGCTGGACCACGAGAACATGGAGCTGCCGGAACCGCCGGAGCCGGTACTCCGGGTATCGAAATCTTCGTCGTAGTAGCGGCGAACGCTCTTAGCTTTCCGGGGGTCGCGGCCACAGAAGTATATCAGGGCCTTGACGGACCGGCTGTTGGGGAGGCGGAGCTCCTTGTAATCGCCGGAGGCCCGCGAGCTCGAGCCCGAGCCGCTGGAGCGGCCTGACATGGTGGATGTGGGTAAAAGGGGTCTTCGTGGGTGTGATGTTCTGTGATCCCGGAGCGTTCATAAGACACAGCCTTACTGTGTCTTGAAGCAGGGATGGGATGTTGGTCCCACGCCGAGTTGAGATGGTCTACAGACCAATTGGGACAGGGCAAACGTGTAAGGCAAAAGTTTAAGGCGTGTAATGAGGGCAGTGTTCTCGCGAGAGTTTAAGAAAGGAGAGAAGGAGGATCGATAAAAGCAAGCCGGGCGTTGCCTTGAAATATAGACAGTACAAATGGAAGCGCGCTTGGGGAGCTCACCTTGCCAGTGTGATGAAAGGCGCCGCATGCCCGCTTGAGCCGGGCACAGCGGGCGCGTCCAAGCTGCATGGTGTCTCTGCTTTAGCTTGACGTACGTCGTTTGTAGCGCCCAGAATCTGGTTTCACACGCCAAAAGTCTAGGTCCCAAAGTAGACACGACGAACAGCGTTCCAACCGCAGTCGCACGCGCTGCGGGCATTACAGAATCGCAATTTGGCTGGTAAAGAGGAGATCCATTTGCATTGATTCGTCCCGGCGCCCCGGAGCCTCGCCATCGACATTCTCAGGGTGCGTTTGGCACATAAACCGGGCAATGATCGATTGGTGATCCATGTTTCTCGAGGCCCTCTCTCTTGCATCAGCCACACGCCCTGCTTTGGAGAAGAAGGCGCTGACAGGCTCGAGGTCTGCAGCTGGTTTCCTTCTGCATCGCAGCTTGGCGGTCAAGACGCGGGCACCCGTGCTGCGGCCATCCCCAGCCGCTTTTGGAAGCGAGATCTAGACGGAATTGGGTGCTCAGGGACACGAACTTCGGGTGTGTGAAGGTCTGTCTGTCTCCATGAAGAGATGCCAAAACTCATGACACAAACACCAAACATGAGAGTGGGGCTAGATGGCTCCCGTTCCTCTTTTCGAGGTCGCACCCACGCGGGGTCGGGCTACAGGGTACAATTCCTCGACGTGTCTCGAAGACGCGGGGCAAATCAATTCGGATGCCTTGCTGCACTTGCAGGTAGCCTCGTGAAATTGTCGCCTTGGTTGGTTTTGGAGAGGTGAAATCTTTCGAGATGGTGGTGACGGGTTGGAGTAAGGCTGCGACAACGAACCAAACTGCCAATTAAGGGCTCGATGGCACACCTCTCAGCGCGGGAGGGTGGGCGACGACGAGGCCAGCGAGGCTGGTCAAGCATGGTTGGTCTCCAATTTTTTACGCGCCCTTGGGAGACGTTGTGTGACCAAGGTAAGTGCGAGAGTCGGGGTTGCAAGGCGAGTGACGCCGTCTTCCGGCGCCTTCGAAGGTCGCCGTTCGAGTCCAGAGAGTTACCGAGAGAAAAAATGTGTTCACTGTTCTTTGTCAATTGCAATAGCCTTGAATCAATCAGCATACTTCTTGCCCATTCAAACGGCACCCTTGTGTCCAGTGCCGAATAAATTTAGCAATACCACCCGACGGGCTCCTACCATTAGTCGATGGAGGATGGAGGTCGTGAAGAATACCTAGACAGTGGCGGAATTTTGACACGCCAGTTGTGCATGCTTTGCGTGCTGCGGTTTTGCAACTTGAAGCTTTATGATCGTGAATTCCGGTTTACGACATTGAGATAGAAGAAGCGACTTCCCTGCTCAGTGCTCCTCGTTCCTCTTGAAGCGATGGTTGCGGAAGAAGAGATCATGCACGAGCAGCCCGAGGCCTCAACTACCGAGCGAGATTCTCAAGCTGGCACAGTGCGAGTCTGTTTAAATTCGTTCACTCAGACGAACGGAGCGGTAAATTCCGCTACCCCACAAAATGTCCGAATCCACCCTGGCTCTTCCATGTTGGCCAGGCCTCGTGCAGGATGTACCTGCTTTTTTAGATCGAGGATGAAGAAGTATGAAATGAACCGAGAGGTGTTCCTTTCATTTTTTTTTAGTTATTTTTTTTCCAACTCTAAGCACTCATCTTGCATATCCCCGCTGCAGAATAATAACCAAGAAAATGACGTAGATGCACCCCAGGATTTCATCTTTCACCGTCGATCGGCTGCAGCTCGCTTCGACGCTAACTATCCGGTTAGCTATGTAGCGGACTGTGTCCCTGGCATGAATCGACTTCCTCGAACGAAAGGGACACGGGCACAGATTAGTCCTCCCTAAAGAACCTCGATCAATCATTCCCGGTCTCCCGAACGAGCAGAGCTTGCGGTAGCTAGCATACACTACCTACTCTGTCGGCAAGCCCACGCTCTTTACTCCATACCCGAGGGCGATGTACCAAGTAGCCAGCCACTCGGCTGCACCCCCCAGATTCCCACCTTCCACCCATCTAAATCTATTCATCGGCTCAATCACCGGCAAATCCCAGGCACGGGAGAGATTGGTCGGCTACGGGCCATAGATTGCAGATGCTTTCCGAAGCCAGGCTGACCAGTTCCGTTCTGTGCTTCAATGCCGGACTAAAAACGTGCTCGCAAGTCAGAGTGACCTCAACAAAGCCATCATCAAGAAATCGGGCGATGGGGTGCGGGGCCACTTACACTACACAACAGGTACGACATCTTTGTTCCTCCGGCGGCCAGCCACCCAGCTCAAGGGTCGGAGAGTCTGAAGGGGGTCGTTTGGGAGGGATCACCCTGAAAAGCAGCAGCTTGGCGTCACCTCAAATGCCGCCAAGAAGAGGGCGTTTGTCCATGTCCGGCTTGGAAAGAAATATTTGCAGCGGCCCACCACCATCACGGCAATGAATTCTGTGGGCGTGCACGGCGTGGAGGCGTTTCGACCTGCCCATCTTGCCCCATCTGATAGCACGCCAAGCAGCCCCCCGGGACTCCGGTCAGACCCACCAACAACATCCACCAATCGCGGTGCCCGATCTCGAGTTTCGAAGTCCAGGTCCAGACTGCGTGCTGTCCCTGAACTGTCCGAGTTCTCTTTGCGCTCTGCGATTCATCTGGCTGTTCTCTCTCTACTCGGCCCTATTGGACCCGTGAGCTGAATTCTTGAAATCTTGGAACGGAAGGTGCAGATCCACAGCGGAGATTCACTGTTACTCCCCCATTTCAGCCTGAGCACCTACTAACCATCCCTGCAACCCTCCCCGCCAAACGCCCACCAGGAGACCTACACACTCGGTGCACAGGAAAGCCAACATACCTTCGACAAACGCTGATCGTGAGGGAACCAACGACGACCCTACGAAGCGCGACCTGGCACGAACCCGTAAACACACCACCGACTTGCGAAGAAGGGAATCACCGGCCATCGATGACTCTGTGGGGAGTCCTCCCTCGCCATTGAAGCGTCGGCGATCGCCAATAGCCATCTCCCCGGAATCTGGACATGCACCGGTGTTTTGGGTAAAAGGCGCGAGCCCCGGACATGGAGTCAAAGGACAACAAGAGCGGCGAAGTGGAGCGGAGAAGGTCAATCAGGGCGTCCGTGAGGGAGTCAGTCGATGATGGAGACCGAGAGCACGACCTCGCCCTCGAAGGCATGGTTACGGATGGGTTTCGGCCGACCGATTCTAGCGACGCTATAGCCCCGACATCACCATCCCTCACCTCGGCCTCGTCCACGACCCTTTTCTCTGGGGAGAGTTCGGGGTCCCCCTCGACGAGCGACCCTGCCTCCGCAACGTCTAAATCCCAGCTCCCACAGTACTCGTTAGTTGTACGACCGGAGACCAATGCGCTAACCCGCCAAACGACGAGTTCAACAAGATCAACCTCAACCATTTACGTTCCCCAGGACAGCCCATATCAAGGGCCATCTGGCGCATCACATCCCTATCAGATGTATCCGCAAAATGTGAGGGCAGCAAGAACATTGAGTATGGCAACATCGTCGACGGCGCCCATGTCCGAAGCATCGTACCGCGGGCCGAGGGGGCCAACCCACCCTTACGGACTTTATGCACAAAGTAATGCCATCGAGCCAGACGCACCGCAGACGGGTGCCATTCCTCTTGGCTTCCGCGGCCTCCCCGACCAGTACCAACGGCGAGTAGGGCCCGAGGGTGAAGAGGCCGCAGACATGATCGGCCCTGGAGGTCACACGGAACAGCTGCCCCCTTACACTAGGTATCAGGACGAAGCCTATGTACACAAAGCCGCCGCCGCTGATGGCCCGAACGGCGCGGTGCACGGAGCCGCAATCATCCCACCTGTTCTCGCGACGCCTACATCCACCATTCCACCAATATATGGCGCTGGGGGTATTGGGCTAGCTACCAACAATCCCGAGTTCGAGTCGACTGATGACCTAGACTCTCCAAGGTCACGCCACTCGGCCCGCAGTTTCACGTCGGATGACAGTCAGCGGCGGATCAGGTTAGGGGATGAAGACGTGTCAGAAAAACGGGAGCCACCGAAGAAATGGCAGGCCTGGATGCGGCGGAAGGTCTGCGGAATTATCCCGTACTGGGCGATATGCTTGACTGCTATTATCTTGGTTGTGCTGTTAGTGGTATTGGGTGCCGTGGTTGGCACCGTCGTGGGCAACAAACAGCGGCGGCCATCACGGCAGGGTGGGCCCTGGTGAGTGATAGCACCCCGTATGCGTTGTATACTCGCCCTTATTCTGACCTTGCTAGGGAACCGCCATACGATGCAACACCCATCCCAACGCCACCAGATCTCCAGCCCCTGGCTACGGGTACCTTTGGACTTCCACTCCTAACCAACCGCATTTCGAACACGTGCTTCCAGAATCCCACTCTGTCCCAAGCCTGGAGTTGTCGTCTCGTCATCTCAAACCTGATGACTTTGACTGTTTTGAAAGAGAAGGGCGACTACCGCGCCTCATTGGACCCCAACCGTTCGTCCACGATGACGAACGGTGTTTATCACTACGGGGAGCAGCCCCCATCCATACAGGAACCATTCAAGCTCGAATTAGTAGAAGACAAGTTCGAGCCTAGCCGCGGCCCCGCTTGGTTCAAGATGGCTTCGTACAACAAGACGGTAATTCTGCCCGAAGTATGGCTCGGCTCATCGGGCGACGATTTAGACGTCCGGAAGAGGGCCCGTCACGCCGCCTCGATCGGCGCGGGCATATCGAATTTCAAGCGCAAGGGACTCGCGCAGCCTGGCGACAGGCCCTGGGTCTGCAGCTGGCCCGGTACTTATCTCGAGCTCTTCATATACGCCCAACAGAACTCGAGCTTCTCAACCTGGACGAAGCCACCGTCGATGTCCGAGTCATCTGCCGCCTCAACATCATCCACGACACCACCCCCGACCTCGCGCCCCGCCCCCGTCGATGAGTCCGAGCCTCCCCCGGAAGACTCATTCCCACCGTATACCGAGCCCAGGGCCGGCGACGCAAACAACCAAAACAGGCCATCCTACCCCCCGCAAAACTTTGGCCGCTCACCAGACCCCACCTCAACACCACCGCCCACGGAAACGAAACCCGCCGCGACCGGGTCGGCCACCGAATCCTCCACGGCAACCTCGTCGGGTCCGTACGGGCCGATCGACACGGGTCACGGCTTCGCATCGCTGCCGCCACCGTACCCGCGGGTCATCAAGCTCCAGGAGCGCCGCATATCCACACAGGACACGCCCCGCGCCCGGTGCACGCAAGTCGAGATACAGGGGCCTGGTCAGGAGGCTCGCCCGGTGCGAGGGCCCGGCGGAAAACCCGTCGTTGTGGAAATAGAGGAGTCCGACCCGTTCATGCCTCCCGGGCCGCCGGCCGCGACCGGGATAGATGATGTTAGCAAGCGGGCGCCACAGGATTGGGACCAGGCCGTGGGTGTATTCGGGAGGGATGGGCACGATGGTGGCGGGCTACCGGATATTAGTCCGTGCGGGTGTATGTGGTTTTTGACGTGATTTAAATGGCGCCGGTAGTGCATTTTATGGCTTGGGAGTGACTCCTTTTCTGGACACGTTTTATTTCCTTTTTATCCCTCTTTACAAGCGTCAACTTTTGGAGAGGGGACGGCTGGCTAGTGGGCGTTTTGTTTAGCAGGAGGACTACCCCGGGAATGAGCATGCGTATCATAGGGACGGGACATGCGTGATATATTTATTGCTACATTCGAGTGAGAGCAACAAGCTTGGTTACGGGTTACGGATTATGTGGTGTCTTTTGGAGCCGTTGCCTTTCCCCTGTTTTACATAGTACAGCCACTGGTGGGGTGGAGGTACCAAGAAATAACCCAGTGTTGTCTGGCTTACCCTATTTGCCGAACGGAACCACCGAAGACAGCGCAATGGATCGGTCCCTTGCAGGCTTAGTGCAGGCACATGGAGGCTGACCGGGACCCCAGATCTCAGCCGCACTGCGGTGGGGACACTCTTTGCTCCTTTCTTTCTTCTTCTCTTCGTCACCTTTCCCTTCCGGTAGAACTGTGTGACTCTGTCACGGTAGTTAGCCGCCGCCATGGCTGAGTCGGAGCACTCGGCAACCGATATCATCACGTATATCGGCGTGCCGCTTGTAAGTACCATCCCGTCGGCGTAGTTGTAAGCCGTAGCCGTCCATAATCTAATAGACTTCAAGGCTGTACTTGGTGTTTTGCCCATCCTCTACAACACCATCGCGACGCTGGTGGCCCTGTCACGCATCAGGCGCATGCTGCGACACAGCAAGCTGACGGCCCTCACTCGTAGCGATGTCGTCAACCGCGTGATCGAGGTTGAGCTGCCGCGCTATGCCGTGCGCCCTATGGACCGCATTGCCGACCGCGACGAGTATTGGACCCTCTCGCGGCACCCCTCAAGCATCCCCGGCGGCAGCTGGACCACCTTCAACTGGCGAATGAACGTGATCGGTCTCAACACACAACGTGTCGAGTACGCCGACCAGCTGAGGCAGCCCCAGGTCGAGGTGGCCCTCGACGAGCTCGTCTGCTACTTGCTAGATCTCGGTGCGCACCCGGATCCTAACGGATGGCGTCTCCTGCGGTCGTCGGGCCTTTGGACCCCCGTGGGCTGCACTCTGATGCGTGCGCCGGATGGGCTGAATAACGCCTTGACCATCGCACCACTCGACGGCTCCGACGGACACCTCAGCTTGGCCGTTACCTGGACAGGACCATGGACGACGCGCGATCACTCGCACCTCCCGCCATACTGGGTGCGTCTTTACCCGCCACCACCACGGAGACCGACAGCAGCAGAGGAGAACCCGGCGACAACAGAAACCGAAGACGGAGATTCCTCCAAATCCGCGGCTGAGCGGAGAAACTCCGACGAACCGCTCCACAAAGCGCCCTCCAACACCAGCGCGCGTAAACCCTCCCTCGACTCCGCCCAGCAAGAAGGCGCCTCCAACGCCCGCCACCCCATCACCTGCCACATCTCCTCCGACGGCATCATGACGGCGCTCTCCCGCCCGGACATCAACCCACCCTCCTCGCCCTCACACCAACACCACCACCACCACCACCACCAACAAAACCACCAAGACCAACCCCCCCTCCACATCGACCACCTCCGCATTCGCGCCACCACCACCACCGGCACCTGGTTCGCCAGCGCGGCCACCGCCCACGGCACCTCCAGCCAGACCATCCTGTGGAACTACGCCATCCCCGCCCCCATCCTGACCTTCGCGCGCCGCGAGACGGTGCCCTGCGGCGTGCTGGTGCTCTTGGGGGTCGTCGACGAGGCCGCGACGCCCGAGTGGGCGTCGGCGTCGGAGTCAAGCCTAGCCGACGACCGCGCCCGCCAGCTGGACGAGTTCTCGCGCCGGGCGCGGGCGCAGAGGGAGGCCATGGCGGCGGAGGCGAGGATGGGGGCGGCGGAACGGGTGGTGGCGCAGAGGGAGAGGGGGATGAGGGAGGCGGAGGGTCGGTTGTGGGAGAGTGAGTATTTCTTTTCTTTTTATTTTATTTTTTCCCGTCTTGCTTGGGGATAAAGGCTAACAACAGCGTGCAGTGCGTGAGAGGCAGAGGGTCGAGGCGCAGCGGAGGGAGACGCGCGTGATGGAGGCGCTGCAGAGCCCCAAGTGGGATGCGAAGCTTGTGGCCGAGCACAACTTTGCGTGGTTGGTGAAGAACGGGGAGGTGGATGAGCAGGTGGGAGGGGTCAAGGAGGCCGTGGGAAGTGTGCTGCACCGGATGGTTCTCGACGGGCAGTTTGCGTCGAAGCTCTGCCAGATGCTAGATCTGTGGAAGGCCTGGGCGGAGAATGCGGGCATGCGCAAGTCCGATCTGGCCGCGTTGCAGGAGGACCAAGTCACATTTGCGTATGCCACGCTGTTGGTGGCCATCATCAAGGATACGGCAAGCGCCCTCGAGGGAACCGTGGCGATGGACCTGCAAGAGTGCCTGCGTATGTGGAGGACGGTTAGGCTGGGGTAGTTGGTTCCCATAAGCTGTATTTTAGTTGTAGAGTTTCGATGATTTCGTTGTACACATAGAGTACATACACCCTTTGTATCAAATACATATATCCCTGGATATCCTACAACCAAAACCCCCAACACCCATCAACCAACCCTTTGCACCCCCAAAAAGTAATTCCCGATTTTCTCACTTCCCCTAACCTCCTTCCACCCAAACCCAGGCACAAACACCACTCCCATCGCCCTCGGCGTCCCCCACACACCACCCTTCCCCGCAAAATGCGCCCTCAACTCCTCCTCATTAATATACTTATACCAATCATGCGTCCCCTTGGGCACCACCCCGAGTATATCCTCCGCCACCAGATTCGTCGTCAGCCAGCTCGTCCACGTACGCGCGATCGTACTCAGCACCAACCAACCGCCCGGGCGCACAAACTCCCCCACACGGTCGAGGAACGCCGCAGGGTAGTCGACGTGCTCCACCACCTCGAACACGCTGACCACGTCGAACCGGTCCGCGGGCGCCGCCGGCAGCGCCAGCGACTCGATCGTCTCGCTGAGGTAGGTCAGCTTGCCGCCGCCCAGGGAGGGGTCGCGCTTTGCGTGCGCGCGCGCGACGGTCAGGATCGTCGGGGACGGGTCGATGGCTGTGACGGAGGCGGTCGTGGGCAGGCGGGCGGCGGATTCGGCGAAGATGCCGCCGCCGCAGCCGACGTCGAGGTAGCGGAGGGCGTTGGGGTCGGGTTGCGGGGTGGTTGGGGAGGTGGTCGAGGGGGCGGAGAGGCAGGCTTGGATGAAGTCGTGTCGGAGCGGGTTCATCAGGTGCAGAGGTCGCGACGGGCCGTGCGGGTCCCACCAGGAGGAGGCGAGGGCGGAGAAGTGGGAGATTTCGGTCTCGTTTACGGAGGAGGAGGTCGGAGAGGAGGGGTTGTGGTAGGTGGGTGTGGTGGTGCTAAGCTTCCTTGATGGAGGTTGACGGCGGGTGTGTTGGAGCCATGGTGCTCCTATCGCTCCGCATGCGACCGGTCGCGCTGTGCGGAAGGCCTTTGGGGCGTGCCGTAGTGATGATCGCATCTTCAATTGCGAATTGATGGTCGGTGGTGGCACTTGGCCGTGCCACGCGGATCGGATTATGACGGGAGCTCGTCTGAAATCGAACCCAGCGATTTTTAGAGGACGGGCTGCAACACGCCGCAAGGTTACAGCAGATCCCGAGCCGCGCGGGTTCTAGAACAGTGCTAGGGTCCTCCCCCAGGCCCTGTCCCACACCCCACTTCCGCCGGCTCGGGATCTCATGTTCAGGGTCGAGCGGCCCTGGCCCGAGGTGCAGGCGATGCCTATCACAAGATTGCCGAGCTCGCGGATGAGGGAGATGTTTGTCAGCGCCAGTCATCAGATGTGAGATTGAATAGTTTGATCAATCAAGTCTACTATGTTAGTCATACATGGTCAAATCGGCATCGGACCGTTCCGCCATACACAGAGTTATCATCCTGCCTTTCCCAATCCCGAGACAATGTTTCTGTGATGTCCAATGATACCCGCACACAACTCGCGCTCAAGCCGAGACTTCGGCATCTTCCACCCCACCAACACCGAGGAGGAGTACCCAACACCGAGTGCTCCGCGGACCCATCCCCGTTCCTGACATCTGACTCCGTTCACCTCCCCTATTCTCGAGGAACCGTCCGTTGGAAACATCTTCATCTGAACAAACATCAGACGGTAGCTGAGTAATCCCTCCGGAGCCACACTCGCCGACTTCGCTTTCGTCGCAATCGCAATCGCAAAAATCGCCTTCTTTTTTTTCTGCCCCTCCTAAGCGACAACACCAACACCACCCCGCCGGCGAAACACACAGTACCACATCTCCTCCCGCCAACCCAACAGTCTCCCACCCCGCGATTGCAACCATGCCGTCCACCGCCCCCGCCGATCAAATCCCCGCCTCCCAATTCGACTCCATCCCCGACACAATCCAAGCCTTCGGTACGCCATAGTCATACCACCCCTTCACACCCGCCCCCCTCAAACCTCCACTCCCACTAACCGCCCCTCTCCCCCCCAAACAGCGGCCGGCGAATTCGTCGTCGTCCTAGACGACCCCTCGCGCGAGAACGAAGCGGACCTGATCATCGCCGCCGAATCCGTCACCACCGAGCAGATGGCCTTCATGGTGCGACACTCGTCGGGGCTGATCTGCACGCCCCTCCCCGCCACACGCGCCGCGGCGCTGGCGCTGCCCGCCATGGTGGCCGTGTCGCAGGACCCGCGCGGCACCGCCTACACGGTCAGCGTCGACGCGGCCGACCCCTCCGTCACCACGGGCATCAGCGCCCGCGACCGCGCCCTCGTCTGCCGCGCGCTGGCCGACGACAAGGCTACGCCCGCGGAGTTTCGTCGGCCGGGGCATGTTTTCCCGCTGCGCGCGAGGGAGGGCGGGGTTCGGCAGCGGCCCGGGCATACCGAGGCGGCGGTGGATCTGTGCCGGCTGGCGGGGAAGAAGCCGGTTGGGGTCATCTGTGAGCTGGTGGATGATGGGGTGGAGGTGCCTGGTCGTGCCGTCCGGGAGGAGCCTGGGATGTTGAGGGGGGAGGCGTGCATAGCGTTCGCGAGGAAGTGGGGGCTGAAGGTGTGCACTATTGCTGATATGGTGGCGTACCTGGAGAAGGTGGAGGGGAAGATTGAGGTTAATGGCTCATGAAGGGGGCTTATCTTTGAAAAGGGGGAGGAGGGAGGCCGTTCCTCCTGGAGCGTTGTGGAACGGTATATACGACGGCACATATGGTATTCTTACTGCATCCGAGACAGACTTTTGTCGAGTCTCGACCGAGGGTTTGAGGAGCGTGGTTACATTTCACCATGTAGATTTTCTGGGTATATGGCGCACTGCAGCATCCGGGTCGAATATTGATAGAGAAAAGGTTACACAGCTTTGAAGCGGCCGAATCCCAACTGCCAACAATGTTTTGATCTATACATCGAGTAGGTTTTCTATCGAAGTCGAGGACACCTCTATCATGCATACATGTCCAGCAGGCCCCTTTTTGTGTGCCTGCTCTATGCAACACCATCAAACACCGCACCCGTTTATCCACCATTCCCCTAATACATGGGCTTGGACATGGGCGCAATGATACCCTGCTTGATGATAACCCGCGGCTTTGTGGAGTCCTGGAACGTCTCCTTGGTCGACCATTCAGGGCCGACGGGCAACCGCAGGGACCGCTCATACTGATGCTGCGACTCGAACGGATGAGGCAGCTGCGAGGCGAGGTATTTATCGTTCTGTGCCAAAGGTTAGCCATTGCTCCCGTAAGTCGTACGCCACAAAGTGCAAAACAAACCTTTCGGATCCGCTTTTCGCTAATAATCACGTCCTTCATCTTAAAGTCCTTTCGGTCCTTCTTCTTGACACCTTCAACCTTGGTGATGAATCGGCCTTGGTGCCTCTTTTTGTCCCGGTTGCTCACGCCGTCGCCCACCCAGTTACCCCAGCCGGGAAGAGTGTTATCAATCTCCTTCTCGTCGTCCTCGTGCTCCACCTCGGCCTTCTCTTCTTCAAACTGGCCGTGGACGTCCTCGCCGGCAAAGGCTCGCTCCAGCATCTGTTGGTCGCGGATGGCGAGTGGCAGGTGAAGGGCATCGTCATCGTCCGAGTCTTGAACGCCGTCGGCCGGACCGCTCGCAGTGCCCTGAGGTTTTGGTCTCGGCTTGGCCTTGGTCGCCTCTGCTGCGGCGATGGAAATGTCGATGTTCACGGCCTTGGTCTTGCTTCCCTTCTTGCTCTTGCGACCAGAAGATCCAGCCTGAGACCACTCAACAATGGTGGTGGACTCCACTGGCGCGGGTTCGGGTTCGGGTTCGGCTCCAGCCCACGCATCATCAACAACCATTGGCGCTGGAGACCGCTGCTGGGTGTCTAGCTGCGGCGTCGCCTCCGCGGCTGCTGTCGGCTTGGCTGATCCACGAGCGTCGGCGGCTTTCGCTTTCTTAGCTTGGCTTGTTCTTGGAGCGGCCGTGTCATTGCCCATGCCAAACTGCCGGCGACCGATATCCATTTCTTCCTCGTCCGAACCCCCGTCATCCGAATCGAGCTCACGACGGAGCTCAGCCACGGCCTCGTCGTTCAATTTCTTGCGCATCTCCTCGCCCCTTTGCATGAACTTCATCTGGAAAAGCTTCGACTTGGGTTCTTCATCATCCTCGTAGGCAGCCGCGCGCTCGAGGTCCATCAGGAGACGGCGCCGGGGGTCGCCCCCTTCAGAGGCATCCGAGACATCAGAGCCCTCATCTTCGTCGTCCGAGCCGCCAGCCTGACCTTCAATGCGGCGGCGCAGTTCTTCCTTCCTCCGAGCCATGTCTGTAAGGCCAGCCCGGAAGCTGTCATCCCACACTGCGCGCCCGGCCTTCTTGCCCAGCTTGGCCCACTTGCTCTCCCTATGGCGGGTGCCCATGCGTTCCATGGCACGTCTCCGGTCCAGGTCCTCACGCTCGTCGTCCGAATCGAGCTCGCCCGCCGCAAGCGCCTCTTCGCGTTCTGCCTCCTCCTCGCGGTGAAGCTCCTTGCGATGGATGCGGCGGTAAGCCTTACTCTTGATTTTCTTGATGCGTTTTGCCCGGGCCATCTCGCGCGAGTGCATCTCCCGTTCGCGCCGCCGCTGCCGGGCGATTTCTTGCTGTTCCGCTTGCGACAACCCAGGCTGTCCGTCACCATCTTCCTTCTTCTCCGCTTTAGTGCTCGGCCCAAGCCCGCTCTCCTCCATGATGGACAGGATCGTCTGCTCCAGCTCCGTCCCGGATGTCTTTTGGGTGATGGGCATGAGCTCTCCGCTATCGAGTCCGCGGTCGTGGGCGTTTTGAGCGAGAGGGAAGACTAAGTGATCAGCGCGCCGGTTGTGCTTGACAGTGTCGATCCACTTGTCGAGGGTCTCGTTGGTCTTTTCGTAGGCAGCGCTGCGAAGGAGGCGGTCCTGCTGGCGCTGGGCGAGGGGAACTTCCAGTTTCTTGGACGAGCCAGGCTTGACGGCTTTTTCTTCCTTGTTCATGAGTCTGAGCGACCGCTTCATGCGCGGGTCCTTGACACCTGCAAGGCCAAGATCCTTCAGACTGAGCTTAGCCTTGTTTTGTGTCCCCGGCTCCTCGTCTTCCTCATCCTCGCCAGCGAACCCGGCAATCATGCTTTCGAGCGCGTCCAATTTTGAGGGGTCAGCTTCATCATCCTCCTCGCTCTCATCATCCCCGTCAGTAGACTCCTCGTCCTCTTCGGACCCCGACTCCTCCCCCTCTTCTTCCTCCTCATCCTCAGAGAACTGATCCAACGCAGTCGCAAGATCAATTGCATCCGAGCCCAGCGACTCCAGATCGTCATCTTCCCCCTCTTCCTCCTCATCCTCCTCTCCCGCCCTCTTCTTTTTCTTCGGCTTCTTCCCCTTGGACGTACTCCCTCCAAAAGCATACCCATCAAACCGCTCCTCATCACTCTCTCCGAACGCCTCGTCCGAATCAAGCTCGGAATCATCATCCTCCGCCGCTACACCCACATGCCACTCCTCACTATCACTGCCCTCGCCACCGTCCGAAAAGCCATCAAACCCATCCTCGTCTCCACCGCCATCTTCATCCCTCCTCGCCCGCTTCTTCGGCCCGGCGTCCTCGTCTTCATCCAGATCGTCAGAGTCCTCCTCGTCCTCCCCGCGCCGCTGCCGTTTCTGGGGGTTCGGCTTGTCTTCGAGTCCGCGGGTGCGCACGCCGCGCGTCGACTCGGGGAACTGTTCGGCTGCGGTGGCAAATGCGTCGAGCGCTTTGGCGGTGGCTTTCGCACGGGACTTTTTGAATGTCTTCGCGTGCGATTTTCCCGGTTTGCCGCCTCCCCCGGAGGTGGGGAGGACGGGGCGGCCGTGGGATTGGCGGCCTGGCATCTTTCTTTTTTGTCGATTTTTCGTTGGGCGAGTGTGCTGTCGCCGTGTGATCGGTTGCGTGGATGGTGGTGTTGTGGATGGGTGGGAAATCTACCTAGATAATAATTATTTTTCTGCCGGAAAATTGCCCAGCAACTTTTGGGCGGTGAGCTGGGAGGTTGGGTCGTGGGGTGGGCAGGTTGCGGGGCCAGTCTTGGCATCCAGGGCCATTCGTTTGCCTGCCGGGCCGGGAATCGATTGGGGACGGCAAAGCCGCAAAATTTCCCGGAGCTTGACCACTTCGCGATTGACCTTGCCGACCGCGATATCATCAACCACCGCATTCCCACCCATAACCCCTCTGCAAGCCGATCATACGTCCGTCGATCGACCAGGATGCAACCCACGCGCGCGCTCCAGGCCCTGCGCTTTCGCAGACTGCGCCTCACGACCAAGGACGTCAACAAGGGCTTCTACAAGGGCACGGGTACCGGGTCCACGGGTCGGCACACAAAGCGCGGTGGCTACATTATCGAGTGGGACAAGGTGCGGACCTACGTCTGCCCACCTCTGGATGGCTTCAAGGTGCGTACTCGGTGGAACTCAGGGTGGTTGCTGGAAGGCGGGGTGCTAACACGGCTCGGCACAGCTCACACCGTTCGTGACGGAAACCATGCCCAGGACGTACGGCAGCTATGACGGCCCGCTTGGGCCCAAGGACCCTGCCATGTATCTCGCGCGGTGGAAGGCTGAGAACGGGCTGGATTAAGGGGTCGGTGTCGGGGTGAGTTTTACACAGGCTTCTCGCTTGTGGTGGGGTGGCCCTGGGGAAAATCGGTCCCTGGATAGGGACGGGTGGGCTTGGACACGTCATTCTAAAGGGAGACGCGAATGTATCATGGATGGCGTTTTGGGGCGTTCTTAAACTGTAGAAATGTATAGTAAAACACATCACACCAGTCATGTCCATTCCGCGTGGGTGGAGAGAACACAGCCGGTAACAAGCAGTTCCAATGCTCAGGCTCAAACATATGCCACCAGCAAACTAGGTATGCAGCGTCTATATGCCAAAGTTTCTAACCAAAAAAGGGTACTAAAACAACAACGCACTACAGAACGGGCAATTCAAACAGGGTAATCGAAAAGACACCTATCCAACAAAGGGTATCGAACAAAAGCCACATCGGTCCTAGCTCAAGCACCAGCCTTCGTGACTTCTTCAGCGGTAACAAATCTCTCCAGATCAGGCCTCTCAGCAGGCGAGGTAGGCGACAAAAAGGGCGTCATGAACGGCGTTGCAAGCCCCGGTGTCAGCCCATCTTGGTCACCGTCCTCATGCTTGTCTTGCCCAGCCGAGCCCGCGGCCCCCTGGTCCTCCAAGACATTTATCGATGACGGCGCCGCCATGAAGCTGGCCGAGTCTGCCGTGGACAACCGAACCGAGCTCCGATCCATCGGCGACGCAAGCGTGATCATGCTCGCAGTCTCCGGCTCCTTGCGCAGGCTAAACGGCGTCGCGAGCCCGCCGATGATGACACGCTTCCCCGAGACACCCGTATCGTGGGCATCGTCCGGCGAGAGAAGGCCAGTCGCCGCTTCCCCCTTCGTATCAGCATCCGCTTCACCATCGCCCACCGGACCGGCGGGGCGCAAATCAGCGCCCTCATCCCGATCCGTAGGCACAGACGCGGCATCACCACCGCCGCTACCGCTCTCCACCCGCCCCTCCTCCCCAACCATGCCCCTCCAAGCCCGAGTCTTACTCGTCTCCGCCACAGACGGCACCTGCGCACCCAACCTAGCCTCACGCTCCTGCCTCTCCAAATCCGAAAAGTGCCTCGCGCCCTGCCCCTGCCCGGGGCCCGCAGCCACCAACTCCGGCGTCTTCGCCGCCAGCAACTCGCGCTGCACCGCGGCCTCGTCATGCTTGGACCCCCACAGCGCCCACAGCGACAACCCCAAGCTACGCGCCGCCTTCTTCCCCTTCTGGGCCCTCCCCTCCCGCTGCTCAGCGGCGGGGCCACCCAATCTCCTCCTCCCGGCGAGGGCGCTCGGGGGCGGCACGTCGCCGCCCGCAAAGAGCTCGTAGCCGACGGCGAGGTCGCGCAGGCGCTTGCGGCGCACCCCCGCGCGCGCCGGCTTGAAGCGCGCGTCCCACCGCCGCTTGTGCTCCAGCCACTTGCGCACCGTGCCCACCTTGACCACGCCGACCAGCTCGCGCGCCATGGAGCAGCCCGGGAGCTCGGTGGGGGCGGGGAGCGCGTGGATGGCGCCGTGCCGCGTGACGCGCTGCCGGATCATGTGGTCTTTGAAGGGGGGCAGCGGGTCGCCGGCTTTGCCGACTGTGGCGTGGTGGTGGTGGTGGGTGGGTTTGTGGGCTTTGTTGGAGGGGGTGGAAGGGTTGGGTTTCTGCTGGTGTTGGTATGTGCCAGGCTGATGGGGATTGGGTGGCGGGCGACTTACCTGGGCCTGGCCTTCTGCCTCGCTTGATGACGAGCTTGAGCTTGACCTCGAACTAGAACTGGAGATGACGGATATATTATCGTCGTTGAGGATCTCGACCTCGACTTTTTGGGCCCGCCCCAGCGCCCAGGCTGAAAACTGCGCAACACTCTGCCTGCTTGTTAGAACTTACGGGCTCATCGAACTGACGGAAACCCAACTCACCCGGTACATGTATTTTGCCGGCCTCGTAAAGCTCAGAGTAGGCCCGACGTGGCACATGTCATCCCAAACCTGCAGCTGGACATCCGTCGGTTGGTACCGGTCGACCAACTCCCTGGCCTTCTCATCCATCAGGGCTTCCGGCGGAAGGTACTGCGAGGGGTTGGCGCATTTGTGGGCGAGGTAGATTTGCTCGTCACGCAACAGCTCGCCACCTCCAACCATAACTAGGAGCGGTGGCAGACCGCCCAGCGTGGGTTGCATGATTGGGCTGACCAAGGGATGAGCGAGCAGCTCGTTGGTCGTGTACATCTAGAGCCAAGTTAGTCTAGAACGTTACCTATGGCATGGCGGAAATTCCCACCTGAATCTGTTCCTTGATTTCGACTTCCTCGCCGTCAATGACAAACTTCAGCCGATGGGTCGCCTCGGCAACATCCTTGACAGTGGGTATTTCGCTTTGCTCATGAGAGGCACTCTCAGCGCCCAGTATCTTTGTCTTCTGCGCCAAGGCTGCCTTCTTGAGCGTTTCGAGCTCCTCTTCGTCAGGGGGTGGCCAGGCCGGCGACGGCTTGTGGTGAAACCCAGACGACGGGATATAATCCAGTGGGCAATCCCCAGCGACACTTGGAAAAGAGTGCGTTAAATCAGCCCAGGGGCTAATGAGCACAGCGCCCGCGGGGAGCGGGATTCCCCTATCTCTGAGTATGACCATCATGGCCAAAACCATACCAGCGCCTGCCGAATCACCGGCTAGGATGATAGTATTTGGCTTCTGCTGCGTAATGAGATAGAGGTATGTAGCCAGGCAATCCTGGAGGCCACACGGGAAGGGGAACTGCGGTGCCAGTCGGTATCTCGGCGCCAATGCCCGCGCTTTGAGCTTCCGAGCATGGCGCTGGATCTGGTAACGGTGTTCGTCGACACTCCCGAAGTAGTAGCCGCCTCCGTGGACGTAAAGCATGACACGATTTCCCGCATCGGGGCTCTTCTTCCGCTCATAGTAGTCGGCTTTCATCTCGACCCACTCGGCCTTGAGCGGGCTCTTTGGCTTGCGCCATTGCCACCACTCCTTGCCGCCGACCTGCCGAATGCCGTCCGGCCCCAGCTGCTCGGCCAGGAGGTCTGCCGCGCGCAGCAGGTCCGTCTCAGGGATCTCGACATGGTCAACTCTGACCCACTGAGGGTGTGGAACCCATTGGCTGGTGAAAGCTTGCAGCTCCTCGACGGTGTGACGGGAGGCATGGGTTAGAAAGGAGCGGATCAGGTGCAGCCCTTGGTCGTAGGATAGATGCGCTGTAGGCTTGTGGGCCAGGACCTTCCGATTCAGGTACTATTTTCTTGTGTCAGCCTAGTCCCCAGTCTTACCAAATTCATGACCCTTTTCGAGTCCTGCGACTTACATGCGACAAGAAGGTGGATACGACAGTCGGCGTGACCGCCAAGCTCACTGCCGCGGTATTCATAGTGGGCGTATGTATCTTGAGGACTCACTCAAGGTTTCTTATCCCTCATACATCATCATACTACGGGGTATTCTTGGTGGTGGTGTTGTTGGGGGGAACTTGGGTATTTACTGTGTAGTTCGTCTGTAGATGATGTCATCCGGCACATGCAGCCCAACACGGCGTGGCAGGATCCTGCATTGAGGCAACTCCAACAATAAATAGCCTTTTCGGCTGTCCAGGGGCCAATGGTAGCGATCGACCGAGCGGCGCTGATCTGGCTTGAAACTGTTGGAAGGGCGCTGTTGGTTGATGGTTCCAATGTGCGATTGACGTCGCACAGATATTGAGAAATTGAAATTGCACACAGCTCAGAGACAATTGGCTGTGTGGAGTTTGTTTACGAGGCAAGATCACAAGATTGACTCGTGATGAAACTGTGAAGGGGATTCGGGGAGTCAAAGGACGCCCTGAAAATCCCCTGAAAGGCGGATTGCTGCCCCTGAAGCGGAAAGTTGGGATGGGCCACAAAGACCTCGACGCCCTGTCCCTGCAGGTGCACTGGCCATTTCTTAATCGATAAGCTCAGACAGCCAGCAGCTCCCCGCGTCACACTGGGAAGCTCCGCGTCACCCAAGTTTGCCTTGTCGTGAATGCTTCTCGACTCGGACCCTACATTTACCTTCGCCGTTTGCTTCGATTCTCATTCTTCACTTCTCGCATTTTACTCTCTAGGTATTTAGCGCGCACCGCGGTTCAACCAAACCAAACCGCCCATCATGGCGACCCAATACGAAAGTAAGCCGCCCTCGTAACCCCGCCGATGCGCCGTGCAACAACCCCCTACTTCGTACACACCTGAAACTAACACCGCCGCGACAAGTCGAGCACAACATCAAAACCGCCCCCACCACCTCCCACCGACGCCGACAAGTAGACATGTCCACCTTCACGGCCCACCTGCACAACCTCCTCCCCGAATCCAGCCCCTCCACCCAAAACCAGCAGCCCCACGAACACCTCCACAACAACCCGCACGCGGTGCCCAACCCCTCGGACACATCCGCCCTCTTCCGCCTGCTCCAAGACCAGATGGGCACGCTGGCCACGACCGCACCCAACGAGACCAACCGGGCCTTCCTCGAGTCCCTCGTCGAGGCGCTGGAGCTGGACGTGGCGCACCCGCCGCAGCAGATCGAGGGGGTGACGCAGGAGGTGCTGGACGGGCTGGAGCGGGTGCCACGCAAGACTCTCAAAGACGACGATACCTGCCCGATCTGCGCCGAGCGCTACCTCGACGACCAGTACTGCCTCGTCGTCGAGCTGCCCTGCCACGGGAGCCACCGGTTTGATCTGGAGTGCGTGGGGCCGTGGCTGAGGGGGAAGGGCACCTGTCCGATGTGTCGCAAGGAGGTGGGGAAGCGGAGGGAGGTGGTGGTGGAGGCGGCGGAGGAGGGCGAGGAGGAGGATGATATGGATGGGTTGTATGCTTGAGCTGGACGGGTGGTTGTGGGGGAAGGGGTCGGGGTGGGTGGGTGTGTTTACGGCGGCGTTGTTGGCGGGGGGTTGTTTAACCGGCCATGATCTTGACGTGAGTACGCCTTCATATGAGCGATGTCTTCAAGAAATAACGTGGGACGAGGTATGAAGAGATCGTTGAATATCATGATGCATCGGCTCTATTAGATCACGCATGCCTTATTCCCAAACAGCATACAGCTCCCGATATCAACAGGAGGAGCCAGTCTATATCCCTCCCTTGCTACCCCCTCCACGCCCTCTCATAAATGCTCACATAGGCGCAACCTTGCCATGCTTCTTCCCCTTGCTCCCCACACTTTTCGTCTTCTTATCCGACTTATCTGTCGCCTCCTCCGACGGCGCCTTAGATCTTGAAAACTCCTGGTTTGCTCCGCTTGCCTCTAACGGGTTTCCGTTGCTCGCCTTCGCGGCGCTCTCCTTCTCGCCTTCTGGGGTAGTGTTCTTGGGGTTGAAGGCCGCGTCCGATTTCTCGGCCACCTCGTCGTCGAAGCCGCTCTTGGTGCCCTCTGAACGCCGCGGGTTGAGGGACTGCCGGTCCTGGCTATCTTCGTTTGAGAGCAGGTTTGCGGTGGGATGGTATTGGCGGGTGAGCGAAAGGGGACCAACTGGAATGGTGGATGTTGCGAAGTGGAGGTTGCGTCCTTGGGTCAGGAGGGATCGAGTGGTTGTTCGGAGAGCCATTGCTTTGATGATTGGGGTTTGTTGGTCGCAATTGATTGTGAAACTTGTTAGCTTAGGAAGATTATCCAGCCGTAGGTAATAGCACCGATATCGTATAAGCTTGGTTTGCTGATAATTGAAGCTTTAGAAATAGCGAGTTAGCCAATGTTGACTATCAGGGACGAGCGGTGACGTCATGACGTCTTCCAGCAGCTCCCCGCAGTGGGGCCACAGCACTGGATCAAGTAAACGACATCGAGTTACACTCTCTACTACGAAATAACCAGACGCCCATCTCATTATCTATCATCATCTGATGTTTCTACTGTGCTATAGAACATTGCGAGGTTACCTCAAGTGCAAAACTACAGACTCTCACAACATTTCCGACTGTGATCCTCTCTGCCACGGGGGGACACTGGCCAGAAATACATCCCAGCACCTACCCTCGAGGATAAGACGAAATGTTGACATGAGAATCGCAATCGAGATCGGCCGAAAGTCCGGGGCGCAGGGTTACTACTATATCAACCACACGTTGGTGGAGAATCGATTTTCTTTTTCGCTATCCGACTTATTACATGCTGAACGGATGTTACCTCGACTCTTACGAAGACATAATTTGACGGGCGAAATATCGACATAATATCAACAAACCCTGACAAGACGCGCAAGCCGGAGCTCATCAGGCTCTCGAGACAACCTCATCCGCAAAGGATTAACGACAGCGGCGCGCGCAGGCAACCTTGAAGGCTGTGTCCTAACCGGGACAGCCACCATTTCCACGCCGCAAACGCGCCCAACATCAACCTTTTATTGCAGGATGCATCGTCCGCCAAGCAGAAGTGGATTATGTCGATCTGCCGCCGTCAACAAAGAAGATATTTTCGACCACGACGAAAAGAAAAATTATTAAGTCATTTGTCAGATTGTACCGCTTCCTGCGCTTCGGACCGTTGAGATGTGAAAGCTGACAGAGGAAAAGGGGCGCTGTGGTATCCGGGCATACCGGAGGAGCTGTAACCTCCTGTTCCTCCTTTGGCGAAGCAATGGCGGGGATTCCGGGCGGTGTGTTGATCAAGCCGGTCCTGTGGGATTGACTGGCTCGCTGGCTCGACTGTCTCAACTCGGTTGTCGCTCACATGAGCGACGATGCACGACAGGCATCCCCTTTCTTGCGCGTCGACGTATCACCGTGTCAAACAAGCCCCTGATGCAGCAGAAGCCTTCTGGAAGCATTCCGTTCTCGCAGCCTGCAGGAGCCCAGGGGAGCAAGCCAATTGGTTTCAGGTGGGCTGCAGAAACATGCAACCGGGTTTGGGTGGTAGCGGACATCTCCGAGCTACGGCAGGTTGTCGGCACAGCGGGTGTGATTTCCAAACGCGGTGCTTGCCGAACAAAACTCCGGGGATGCACCTCGCACTGCGCGGCCGGATTCCGAAAAACTGGATTCAGACGAACAGTGTTGAAGATTACCCTCCGACGCGCATTGGCCATCCAAACCGGGGTTATTGCACCATATCGTGTACACTACTTCGTACTTGTAGTTATCCGACTTATGCGAGTGTTTCTGCACTTATCGACTCATTTGGCGGAAGAAAGACGAAACGTGACATGACGTGGCTGGAGAGCAAGTTTTGAACACAGCGACCCATCACTGCAACTCACACGTGGGAGGACATGGATCCTGCCTCCATCGCTTCAGCTGAGGCGCCTTCTCATTTCCATCAGCTCCAACAATTCCGCACACATCAAAAGCAGCCGGCCGCTGGAAATCCCCAAAAGGTCCTCCGAATAATTGTCGGGAAGTTACCGACAGTCGTATCCACACAAATATCGGAACTGGGCCACAGCTGAAACTTGAAAGCGAAGAAGTTCCATCTCGCTCTGGGAACTTCCATCTTCTCCCACATGTCAGTTTTCAGTTCGGCTCCATGCAGAACACAGCGCATGATCCCGCGTGCCCGCTAACCTTGAAATGAGTGGACCTTTTCCCCAGGTGGGATCTCATCCCAATTTGGTTTTGGGGGCCGCGGTCAGCAGGTGGACAAACCCTGGTCCGACCCTCCGATCGCCGCGAAGACGGCCGAACCGCGCCGCAGGTTTTGGTCGATTCCCAAGGAGCCGGGACGCCGAACAGAGGATGGTTCGTGTTGTGACGACACGGCAAGAGCGAGGCTAGCCGTAATCCTATCCATCCCACGACGGCCACCCGCTTCATTTGAAGGGCTGCCATGACCCGCGTGCCTGTGTGTCGAGTTTATTACAGGTTACATAGTTTATTCCCTGGTACAGAGCTTCCGGTAGCGTTCCCGCTAGCCTGGCTGGGTTTAATTGCCACGCCCAGCCTCCTCCGCTCCCACTCGCCAGCCGCACCCACGAGGTCGCCACGCGCGCAAGGGAGGGAGGAGCCATCGGAATCTTGTGTCAGGTCACGGTTCCAAGTTCCCTGCTGCTGCAACGATCCCACAGCAGGCCACTGCCGACATCAGCATTCGCTCACCCATCCAATCGAACCCCATCCATCGCTGGGCCCGACAGCGCATCAGACTGGCACACCGGATCAGACTTGCATTTAACAGCGCCGCACGCGGTGCTGCCGTGCTGCCATGTGGCATTAATTACATTCTGCGACTCGGGAGAGACGCAGCACAAAGGGTCAGATTAATGAGAGAAGCGAGCATGGCCTAAAGAGAACGACGCCATGGCGGATTCGCTGCGGAAGCCATGCGCCATTCAGGGCGCGATCTGCGCTTGCGTGAATCGATTTGAGGCGCCCAATTGGCGATTCCTCAAGAGGAGTCCCCTCCACACACCACCGGAAAATTCTTTGTCATTATGGAAAGGGGAAAAGAAAGGACGGGAGAGGGGAGGATACAATCTCAAAAAATTTACCATTGTAAAAGAAGCCATGTACGGATAGGATTGTTCCCTTGTCTGTGGCACGGCAGGTCTGAGTGATACAAACTTTATCATGATATCCGTATTGCTGGGGCTTGCATCCCTGTAGTCCAAGCCGCCAAACTCCGTCCAGGCACGTTTCTCAGAGCCGGTGACCCCTAGGAACCTCCACCACCTCGCAGACCAGCTCCATTCCTGTCTCTTCTCTCATAAACCAACTTAATTCTGGCCGAACCCCCTGACAGGGCTTCTCGAACGTCAAACCTTTACAGCGCCAACACCGTTCGGGAATTAGCTTTACATAGGAAGTCGAAAGTAACTTGACGTTACTTGCTTGGCTCTCGTCGCCTTCGCTTCCTCGCTCAAGTCCTCCCATCTCGGTATCTAGCTTTCGATACCCCTCAATCACCGGTCACCCTACCGTCACTCCCGTTTGCTGTCGTGCGCTTTCCGAACTGGTTCATCCGTCCGGCCAACCCTCGGGCATCCTCTGATTCGGGCCCCACGACCACCCCCGAGTGTCTGGGCCACTCCCAACATCCTGCCCGACTTCGTCGCCCTCGAGCAGCAGTGTCTCGAAAAGCAGAGGCGTGCCTCGCTGTTTCAGCTGCCCCGTCCTTTTCCCTAGCAAGCCCCGGATGTCGATTAGGTTCTTCGTCCCGTCCACGAACCACCCGAACTCGTTGCGATCGTCCCGGACTGGTTATATGGATCCTTGATCGATCCATCTACACCAAATAATACAAGGGAGAAAAACGCTCGCCATTTTTTAGCTTTGGAAGTCGGGGGAAAATAAGTAATCGAAATCATGGGAAACAGCCAGGGAAAACCCGTTGAGTTCGATGGGGAAGGTACGTTCCATGCCTAGGTGGTTCTGCTGCTCGCTTTCTTTTTTTTGTTTTTCTTTTGGCCACCGACATGCCCACTAACACCGCCTTTGGTTTTCCGTAGTGAACCTCAACCACTTCCGTCTTCTCCGAGTCGTAGGCCGCGGTGCTTTTGGCAAAGTACGGATCGTCGAGAGGAAAGACACAAACTTATCATTCGCCCTCAAATACATCCGGAAAGATGAAGGTGCGACACTGCCCGGACTGCACAATGACTGAGGGACCAAAAGGCTGACTTTATGCGTCTATCTACTAGTCGTACGCTCGGAGAGTGTCCGCAATATAATACGCGAAAGGAGGATGCTCGAGCATGTAAACCACCCCTTCATCTGCAACTTGCGGTACAGCTTCCAAGACATCGAATACATGTATGCGAAACCCCCGCCCCTCCCCCCAAAGGGGGAGCTCCAGCGACAAGACTAACAGGAACAGGTACTTGGTCGTCGACCTCATGAGCGGCGGAGATTTGCGGTTCCACATCTCGAGGAAGACATTCACCGAGGAGGCGGTCAGGTTCTGGATTTCCGAGCTTGGGTGTGCCCTGAGGTACATCCACGGGCAGGGCATCATCCACCGTGACGTGAAGCCAGACAATGTGCTCCTCGACGCCGACGGACATGTGCATTTGACAGATTTCGTATGTGCCTCCCCTTCCCTCCCCTCCCCCTTGCGACCACAGCGACGACTAACACGTCACAGAACGTTGCTTCAGATATCATCCAAGGCAAGGTCCTCACGAGCAAGTCAGGGACGCTGGCGTACCTTGCCCCTGAGGTCTATGCAGGGCAGGGTTACGATGTCCGTGCAGATTGGTGGTCCCTGGGTGTGCTCTTCTACGAATGTATCTACAACAAGGTATGTGTGCTTGGCAACGGACCTTCCTCCGGCCCTCCCAACGCACGGTCGGCGCTAATGCATCCCGACAGAGGCCGTTCGAGGGCAACTCGGAATCATCCCTCAGCACCGTCATCCAAGCCGCCCGCCCGAAGTTCCCCGTCACGAGCCCCCCCGTAACATTACCGTGCATGTACGCCATCAAGGATGCCTTGGACATCGACCCGAACAAGCGCCTTGGGTCGACATGGGAAAGCTTCACCCAGCATGAGTTCTTCTCATATATCGACTTCGTGGCTCTCGAGAGGAAGGAGATTGAGCCCGTGTTCGTCCCGTCCTCGGAGAAGACCAACTTCGACGCGACATACGATCTCGAGGAGTTGTTGCTGGAGGAGGCGCCGTTAGAGGCCCGCGCGCGAAGGCAGAAACCCCGCGAGAGGTTGAAGGACGACGCCACCGACAAGGAGATCCGCGAGGATGAGCTCTACCGCATGATCGATACTGACTTCCGGCCGTTCGACTACACGGTGGCAGCCTACAAGAAGTGCGTCCCCTCCCAAACCCCTTCACCATCCAATTCCGATACTAACACCCGCCCTCCCAGACTCACACAACAACAAGAAGCACTCTCAACCGGGCCAGACAGCAGCGCCAGCAGCAAGGCAAACCTCCAACCGCAGGCCCTCACAACCGACGAAGCCACCCCCTCCCCCGCCACCAACGGCGCGACCCCATCACGCGCGTCCAACGAAAACAACAACAACACTACCACCAGCAACACCAGCAGCACCAACGCCACCAAACAAAAGCAGCAGCAACGCCGCGGCAACCCGCCCGGCCGCGCCGCCCCGCTGCCGCCCTACCCGCAGTCGTACAACTCGCCCGGCCCGGCCAGCGGCGGGCGCCCCGGGCGCGCCTTTGTGCCGGGCATGATGGTCGAGAGCCCCACGGGCGGCGTGCAGGTCACGCTGGACGGCGGCAGCAGCTGGAGCGACCTGGCGCGGCAGGACGCCACCTTGCCCGCGGACGCGAGCGGGGCGAACAACGAGCCCGGCAAGGGCGATGGTGGGAGTGGGGGGTCTGGGTCCGGGGGCAGTGGGAGCGGCGGCGGCGTGTTTGGGTTCTTGAGGGGGAAGAAGGGGAGGGGGAATAGTCCCAAGCCGAAGGAGAGGGGTGTGCTGGGGAAGGAGGGGGCGCGGGTTGTGTTGGGGTGAGCTGTTGCGGAGTGCCTATGCTGTTGTTGGTGTGTTGCGTGGGAGGGGGTTGGGAGGGAAAAGGGGTGGTTCCGTTTGTTTTTGGTATGTGGGTGGGTGGGTGAGGAAGTGGAGGGAGTGCATATACGCGACGCGGTGCCATTACATACATCCATATATACACAGGGGGGGATATGGGATATGGTGGGAGAAGAGGATAGGATGGATATGGATGGCAGGACCGCTTGAATAGGCCCGCCAGCCTTCCGACTAGGGGCTCGAGTTCAGGTCACTTATCCGTTTAGGCCCTAGCTCGGGTTCGGGTCAGGTTCCTCCCCTACTTAGGGGCTCTGGTCTGGCTGGGTTGTGCGCTGCGCTGTGTTCTTGGCCATTTGTCTTTTTGGTTGCCTTCGGCTGGAGCACGCATGCATCGTCGTCATTGAGCAAGAGCAAAGCATGAGCAGAGTGTATGGGCTTTAGTTGTCATTATTTCGAGTAGCATATTCTTCAGTCATTGCGAGGTTTGGTTTGAGTTGAGTCTGGTTTTGCGATTTGTGTTTGCTTGGATGCGGTCAGTTTATTGCCTCTCTCTTTTAACTACGCCGTGGGTATCCGAGAAAACATACCGCGTTCTAGTTTGACCTACTTTAACCCGGTCTCTATTTGTGAGTGTAATATGAGGGCATGTTTGTTTTCCGTTGTGCTTGTAGTGTGGAATTGGTTCTCGCATGAGATGTCACGTCCACGGGTTAGGGACGATGTCGAGGCCAACGCGGACAGTTGATGTTGGCAGCAGGGAGAGAGCAAGAGGATGGATATTTTATTTTATGATCGGGTTCCGAGTGTCTATGCCGGCCGCGAACTATCTACCTAAGGTACCGAATCTACGCAATATCCCCTGGTCGACTGCTGGTGCATGATATGTGCGATCCTCGAGGGAAACCAGCCCCAGATCTTATGCAAGTGGCCACACACGCTCACTTAGCCATTCGATAGTTATTCCATGTTACTTCTTCCCTGTTATTCGCTACGGACTGCTGAAGATCGAGATACTCAAGTCACACGTCTGAATAAAAAAACAGAATGAAGTAAAAGACAAAAACCATGCCAATCATGACAGTACAAGAGGGAGCCGAGTAGATGATTGCCACGAATAACCAACTCCAACTTGTTACATCTTTCAAAAATAGCGAGCACTGGTCGTGCTAAATCCATCAGAAACTCCCGAAACCGCCCAATGATAAGTAACCGACCGAGCAAGGAAAGCCCAACGGGCACAAACAGATATCAAGTTTCGTGTCAAGTCCTTCTCAAATAGGTATCCGCCCATTACTCCATGCCATAATTCCGTCTGGAGATCAGCATTGGGTGTCGCATAAACTGATTCCGAGACGGTGTTTCCAAGCCCTACCCCTTCTCAGGCGCCTTATCCCCCCAAGTTTTTCTTTCTCCAGTTAACTCCATTGTGTATCGACCGAAGGTCGAGGGACGATGCTCCGACCTGCCCTCATGAGTAACCCCATTTGTTGTACAATGCATCCGACGGTGCCAAAACCAGGGAAATCAACTCAAGACTGTGTCTGCGTCTCCTTGGAAAACGCGTCGGCCTCGGCTGCCGCCTGTTCCTCCTTGCACAGATATTTCTTGATGGCACGCTGGAAGTCCTTCTCGCTGACCACGGGACCGGTGCCGTCGCATTTGGCCTTCTTCTGCAGGTCTGCGCAAAGACCGTCCAGGTCGAAATCGCCGCCCTTTGCCTTGGGGCAGTTTTGTATTTTCTCCCTATGGGTTTGTTAGTGAAATTGCACGTTGAGTATGGGTCTATGTGCACGTACCAAACGTCGTTGCATTGGAGCAACACGTTGTTCGTGGTGGCGGGTTCGTCCGCGTCCTTTGCGGCATCGATCTGAGAGATGAGGTCCTTCTTGGGCGGTGCTGGGCTAGGAATTGGCAAGTTGTACGGCGTGAGGAAATCGATATCCACGGCATCGTTGAAGAAGCCCTCGTCGAAGCCCTGAGACAAAACGTTCTCTTGCGGGTCACGGTAGCCGCCAAATAGCTCCGGATCAAACTGAAAGTCGTTCTGGGGAAGCCACTGGGTGAAGTCCTCAATGCCTGCATTACCAAAATGACCAGGACCTGAAGCATGTTAGCCACAACCTTCCTAGAGTGCCGCCGTGTACCAGCTCATCGCTGCGGCCCGAAACTGCTTACCCTGCGATGGATTTCCGAGGCTGGGGTGTTCTTCTCCGATTGTGCTCAACGTGTCGAGAGGTTTGAAGCCCATGGGCGATTGGGCAAATGATTCGGGCGATGTTCCACATGAAGAATTAGGGCCGCCCATGTTCGAGTTGGAGGACGCAGAGGGTGAACTTGTCGATGTGGCACCGCCCATATTGTAGTGGGAGTCGAGGCTGATCGACGACCCGTTTACGCCTTGGCCATTGTTGAGAGGAGGCGTGAAGAGCTCCGAAGACAGACTCGCTAGGTCCTGCTGGGATTGAGAGTCCAGACCGACCTGGCTGTAACTGCTCGAATTCCCCGGACTAACCCCGCGCTGTGAGCTCTCGCTAGGGCTCCGATGGTCCGAGTTGCCTCGCTTCGATGATTGCGATTGTGTTGGCGAGGGCTTTTTGGCCTTGTTGATGGGAGGACCCGGGAGGCTACCGAACTTGGGAAACTCGAATTGGAAGTTGACGTCGTTCAAGTTGTTGACAAAAAGGCTGCCAAAGGCGGATGCGGGGCCTTGGGGAACGGGTCGCCCTCCTGAGAGCATCGACAATCGCTTCTTGTACTCATTCAACTCGACCGTCATCTTGTCAACTTGGGCACGGAGCGCTTCCTTCTCATTGTTCGCGTCTTCGGACAGCTTTTCCAGCTCCTGGACTTTGGTTTCTAAATCTTTCAGGTGTTTCTCTTTGCGCTCCCTGAACGCCCGCTGCGCTGCCCGGTTCTGGGCTTTCCGCTTCTGTGGAGTCCATCAGCAACAGTCCTACCATGTTGATCTCCCAGGTCCGTTGAATAAAACCTACCGAAGTCGGTTCCGTAGTGAGAGGCTTCCTGCCTGGCTTCTTTGCCAGTTTTTCTTCGCTCTCCCGCCGCTTGGCTCCCGGGCCTTCTTCTTCTTCATCCGGATGGCTTCTCTTTTCCGGTGACTCAGCGTCGCCAGACTCGGACTTGAGCGCCCTTTTCGAGCCGGGGAGATCACCAATCATCTTGGCCTGGCCGGCATCGTCGTAGTAATCAAAGCTGGAATCGGCTCCGGCAAAGTCATAATCATAATCAAGGTCCGGGCTGTTCTGGAAGCTCGACATGCCATCGGGCTGGATGGGCGAACCATCAAACTGGAGCGTCGACATATTGAAGCCATTGGTCGGCTGCGCATCGCTCGGACGATTGGAATTGAGTGCGGCGAACAGCAGGTTCTGTTGCTGCGGAGTTAGGACGAGGCCCTGCAGCGGGTTCTGCGACGACGTCATTTCGGCTGACTCGCTGGACCGCGCTCGATTATGAAAGGAAAAGGGTGCTCGTGTTGCGGGATGATGTTCAGGATAGCGCTGTGGCAGGACAATGTGCACTGGCCGACAACCCTAAAGGAAGAGGTGTTGTATCGGACGAAACGCTTAAAGGGCGCGGATGACAAGCAGAAGCGGCGCTGGGGTACTAAGTCCGAGCCCCAGACCGGAGACGAGGCGGGGTATCGGACGTTGGACAAAGGCACCAAAAGAGAAGCCGACGACGTCAGAGTGTGTTCAATATTTCTGGAAGCGGGATATTGTGCAAGGAAAGACTGCAGGCTTGCAAAATGTCAAGCCAGCGGGGGGGAATCAAGGCGAAGTTGCCTCAGGCCAAGAAGTTTAGGTCGAGTAGAAGGTCGGAGGTGGCGATGGAACAGCGGCGTGGTGGAGATGGGGAAAAGTCGTGGCTTTTTCCCAGCCCCTGGCTGCCTTGGGTTTGCACCTGACCCCAGCTGTTCGCCCCGAGGAGGAGGCGGGCGGACGAAGGGTCAGACCGAACGGCAGATGGATTTGTTGGAGGGGTGGGCGATTGCTGCCACGAATTTGTCAGCGTTCATGGAAGGCTTGGGAATTGGTCCCTGTCCGTGCGCAGCGAATGGATATCTGCCCCACAAGACCGGAGCCAGCCGTGCCTTCAAGATACAACTGATTCCAGCCAACTGCCACAACTGCGAGTCTGTCGTTACTCATTTGTAACTCTTTTGAGTTTCACGAAGGGAACCGAAGAGAAGATGCTGAAAAAGTGCTCAACCATGTACATACCTACCAGCGACGCCGAATATCTTCAAGCGTACCGCCCTTTATATCCGACGCTGAGTCAGACCAAAGATCGCCGAGTTACACAGGAACTGGTTAGGCTGCGTGGCTCCTCGGGGAGCCGGGAGTGTCGGGGTGTCCTTGGTATCAGCACGTGGGATCCGTTCTTGTCACTTGCCTGTATTCGGGAGCGAAGAGTTATGTATGTATCCGTACTTCTTATGTCTTTATCTTCGTGCCTACAAAGCCTGTAACAATCACAGCCCTGAGACAGTGAATTTCAGGGATGCACATGGTAGTTCCGCTCAAGAAACTGCCAAGACCTGCCAAATGCGAACGGGATGTGGCGTTCGGCCATGGTCCGTGCACTGCCCCGCGCTGCTGCACCTCTCTCCGCACCGCGGCAGGCGACCCGACATGATGCCCATGAGCCCTGTCCCAACCTAAATCGAACCTCTGCAGACTCGAGGGACGACAGCAACGCTGGGCATATGTAACTCGGCCGTATTGAACGGGATAACTTAAAAAGACTTTCGAAGCTGGACGATTACCCAATCTCCAAGCGTCGGCAACAGGCTCCGTCGTGATGGACATTGCCTACGATCATATTCAAGAATCAAATTACCCGGAGGAGCATGGCGACTCCTCGTCGTCCGGGGAGAAGAAGCCAGCCCCGCAGGCAAGCCTGAATGAGGATTTGCAAGATGCGTACCGGGCCTTTTCCTCTAGCCCCTGGGGTGCCCGGATCGGGGGCTTCTTCGGCACTGTGGTGAAGCAGGTGTGTGTTTCCTCTGTGTCGGGTCGCGTGGGAATAGTCACCGTGCTTACTATATCTTCCAGGGTGGATCTGTCTACCGCGAGGCCCAGCAGGAGCTCTCGGCCGTGGGTCAGGATGCCACGCGCGGCTTCACCGACCTGCGCGAGTCCATCATCCAGCGCACACGAAGCCTGTCTCTGAACACGTCCGCCCCGCCAGCACCATCCTCGGACCAGGCGGCCAGAGAAGCCGGCGACAATGCCGAGACGACACCCACAGCAGCCAAGGACATGTCCTCGGAGGCCGCGCTCCAAGAGTCCGAGACGGTGCTCTCCCGGCTGCGGGGCGAGGCGGCGAAGCGCCTGAAGGACCTCCAACAAGCCGAGGACGCGGCGGACGAGGCCCTCCTCCGGTTCGGGTCCAACCTGCGCGACTTCTTCCGCGACGCCATCACCATCGCCCCTCCGAGCGACGATCAGGCGGACAGCCGGGCCAACACGGGGGTGCTTTTTGAGAGCAAGGATGCCCACGGGAAGAGGGTGATCCACACGTCGCGGTTCGACGCGCAGTTGCACGTCATCCACACGTCGCCGGAGAGCTTCAGCAAGGACGGGACTGGGGCCGAGTTCGAGACTTGGGCGAAGGAGTTCGACGTCGATAAGAAGACGGCGGATATCAGCAGCGACTTGGACAAGTACCCCCGAGCTGAGGACAACCATGGAGAAGCTCGTGCCCGACCAGGTTGCCTACGCGGATTTCTGGAAGCGGTACTACTTCCTCAGGCACGGCATTGAGACCGCTGAGGCGCGGAGGAAAGACCTTCTCAAGGGTAAGTGGAAGGAGTACCAGCTCAATCTATTTTTTTAGCCTATGCTAACGCTTGACAAATAGCTGCTGCAGCTGAGGAGGAGGTTGGTTGGGATGAGGACTCGGATGAGGAGGAGGGTAAAGAGCAGGTCAAGGAGGAGGTCAAGAAAGAAGTTAAGGAGGAGGCTAAGGGAAAGGGTCAAGAGGAGGTAAAGGAGGAGGTAAAGGAGGAGGTAAAGGAGGAGGTAAAGGAGGAGGTGAAAGCAGATGTGAAGGATAAGGGTAAGGAGGAGGAGGTCAAGAAGAAGGCCGAGGAGCAGGTTAAAACGAAGCCTGAGGCGGAGGTCAAGAAGAAGGCCGAGGAGGAGAGTGACGAGGAGAGTGACGAAGAGGATGATGATGAAGATGAGGACGAGGATGATGATGAGGAGGAGGAGGACTCGGACGAAGAGTCGGATGATGAGACTGTCGCAGTACCCAACAAAAGATCTACAGTCCCAAGGCGGCCGGGGTCGACGGGGTCCTCGGCGACGATTCAGCCACCAGCGGCCGGCCGAGGTCTCAAGCCGTCGGAGCCACGAAAGTCCAACGACGAAAAGTCGCAGGCGGACAGCGAGGCGAGCTATGACGTTGTCGGGGCCAGGTCCGGTGTCCCCAGCCACGCCCCGAACAGCCCAAAGGAGTCGCGTAACGATAACGACGATAACAGCGAGGACAGCAGCGACGAGGAAGATTGGGAGTAAGGTGCTGTGTTCCCGGCGTTCGGGGTCGAGGCGGGGTTCCCGTCGTTCCTAGGGGGGTATGGTGGAGTTGGATCGGCTCTTTTTTTCCTACCTTGGTCATATAACAACTGTAGGTTCCTTGGTCCCTAACCATATCTAAGTAGTCTATAACGACATCTGAGCGAGCCATGTCCTGGGCCTCCAGACCACCCATCACCCCTACTTATTCTACCTCTTCTTCTTCGTAACCTTGGTAAACCCATCCTCGTCCACCTCCGGCTCCTGCCGTTCCCTCCTCGGCGGCGGCGCGGGCGCATCACTCATTTCAACATCCCCACCCTCCTCCTCCTCCTCATCGTCGTCCCCGGAATCCGTATCCCAATCCGTCTCGTTGTCCTGGTCCTCCGCCTTCTTAAAGACGACCTTGTTCCCCTTCTTGCCCTCCCACCGCCGCCGCAGCGCCTCCACCTCGTCGAACTTGCCCTTGAGACAGTCCCCGCGCAGCCGCACCACCTGCTCCGCCAGCTCGAACGCCGAGTCGTCGTCCACGTTGACCTCGAACTCGTCCACCATCACCTGCAGCAGCACCGACTCGACGTCGGCCTGGTCCGCCTCCTCGACGCTCCCATTCTGCGCGCTCTGTGATTGCTGTTGCGAGGGGGCAGCCTGGTTTTGTTTTGCTGTTGTTGTCTTTTGCTGCAGTTGCGCGGGCGTGAGCTTGGACACGTCGGGGAAGAGCTCCACGACGGCCCCCGCGAACCAGTCCCGCTTGTCGGCCGAGTCGGGACCGCCCCAGTTGTTCTGCACCGCGAGCGCGAGGGCCTCCCACAGATGCAGGGATATGGCGACGCCTTGCTCGAAGGTCGCTTGGCAGGTTGCTGGTGGGAGGGGTGGGTTGGTTAGTGTAAGTGGATGGGGATGGAAGGGGGGAGTAGGGTATCGCATACCCGGACTGGGGTTGGAGGTGCTGGCCATGGTCGGTTGGATGTGTGGGAATGGCCTTGAGGGAATGCGACGGGGTGGTCTGCTGTTCACGGCGTGGGCGCAATCGGATGCGGGGCGGCGATGGAGGGGTTGTTGATTTCGGTCGAGAATTTTTTGGTGTTCCGGGCAACCACTCGATAAAATAGGGGTTAGGGTTGGTTCATCGTTCTTCACATGCTCCCCAGGCCCCCAAAAACATGACGACATCAATGCGGAGGGCAAGAAGCACGATCGAATGCGCTTCCGGCGTTAACGGTGATTGGAGCCGGCCGCAATTAGGATCCGGCCTGATTCTTTCCCGAATGCAGCAGCACCTAACCTGGCTTCGCTCGCTGGCATTCGCTGCACGGACTGTTAGGAATGCTTGGTCGCATGCTCCTGTCTCAATAAGTCGCCGGCATTCTTCCATCACAGCTATTTAACTAACCAAAACCCGTTACCATCACCGTCTTGGCTTCACAAACTCAAAATAAAATATTGACACAGCGAACTGTGACGAAAATACTCCCACAGTTCAAACATACACACACTCACCTTACCTGTTTCACCTCTTTTCTCACTTCAAACATTTCCTCACCAGCAACATGGCCTCAAATCTCGTCCTTGGCAGCACCGGTCTTGTAGGCTCAAACATCCTCGCGACGCTGCTGACCGACAGCTCGATCAGCGCAGTGCACACTATCTCACGTCGGGCACCCAAATCGACCGGCCCAACACTGCACGCGACCATCGAAGCCGACACCACCCAATGGGCCGCGAAGCTTGCGGGCATCAAGCCCACCCCATCAACAGCCTTCTCCGGGCTGGGCACAACCCGTGCCCAGGCGGGCGGCATCGCCAACCAGTGGAAGATTGACCACGACCTGAACGTCGAGCTCGCACGGGCCGCGAAGGAGGCCGGCGTGCGCAGCTTTGTATTCATTTCCAGCACGGGATCGGACGGTCTGCTCGCCAACTGGCTGCCGTATAGCAAGATGAAGAAAGGCGTAGAGCAGACGGTCAAGGAGCTGGACTTTGAAACGGCCATCATCGTCCGGCCGGCAATCATCATGGGCGACCGGGAGGTGCCGCATCAGGGCGGGCCGTTCCTCATCGGCGCGACGAGGGCGCTGGGGAGGTGGTTTGGCCTGGGCGTGCAGGACAGGTTGGGGCAGGAGGCCGACGTCATTGCGCGAGCGGCAGTGCACGCCGCGAAGATTGCTGCCGAGGGGAAGGCGCCGTCGAAGTACTGGATACTGGAGTCGAGCGAGATTGTGAGGCTCGGCCGGACGGAGTGGAAGGATTAACCGGGCCTCGGAGGCCTTCACGATACGAACTGAACCACCGAGTGATGGATAGGGGCGTCTCAGAAACTCGATGCCGTGTAACACTACTTGTACCTGGAAAAACACACGGGGACTATGGGCGGACTCACCGACAAACCTTATTTTTTTTTTCATTGCAAACCCGTTGGTTTCACTCTTCGTACACCGTATCTGTAAGACCGGACATCTAGACCGGCCGATTTAACCCAAAGACCCGGACTGTAACGTCGCTCATGTGCGATTGTTATAGAGATTCACTCAGTTTGCCGCATAAGAAGCTTAAATTCGTCCCATCTGACGCGCCAGGGATCTTTATCTCTGCGCCTGTTCCCCTGGCACTCAGCTACCCCACTCCCCCACCACCGAAGGAATTCACCCCGTTTCCATCCCACTTCCACGGTGTGTCAGCGACCGGCCCGACCGACTGACTCCCACCTTCAACCTTCAACCCTTAACCTTCTCTTACAATCCTCTCATCGCGACCAATCTCTCTCACCCCCCTTCAGAAAACCAACCAATCGACACCACAAAGGAAAAGAAAAAAAACCAATCTCACAAAAATGGCAACACCAACCCCCAACAGACCCCCCCTCATCGGGGACCCCTCCGGCCCCTCCGCCCCCTACCCGCTACACATGTCCGGCCTCGTAATAAGCGGTTTCGGGCGCGGCTCCAAAGAGCTCGGCATCCCGACGGCCAACCTGCCCGTAGACGAGGCCCAGACCCCCTGGATCTCGTCCACGCCGTCGGGCGTCTACTTCGGGTGGGCCTCGCTCAACCTGCCGGCCTCCCACCCCGACTCCCTCACCACCACCACCACCACCACCACAGCAGGGGAAGGGGAAGGGAAAAATGCCGACGCAGACACGGACGCGAACGGGCAGGCGCGGCGGCGGGGCGGCAACGGGTTCGCGGTGTACCCGATGGTGATGTCGATCGGGTACAACCCGTTCTACAAGAACACGGTGCGGTCGGCCGAGGTGCACGTGCTGCACCGGTTCGGGTCCGACTTTTACGGCGCCGAGATGCGCCTGCTGATCGCGGGCTTCATCCGCGAGGAGAAGGACTACAGCGGGCTGGAGGCGCTGATCGCCGACATCGAGTTCGACTGCGAGGTGGCCAAGCGCAGCCTGGCGCGCGAGGGCTGGGCGCCGAGCGGGGTGGACGTCGAGGTGGATGTGCCTGGGGAGGGGGTCAAGGTGCTGAGGGGGTCGTTGGAGTGCGGTTGGTTGATACGGCCTGAGGAGCTGGGGGAAGGGGGGAAATAGGGTGGTGGTGATGGGTTGGTTGGGGTTGACTAAGGTATTTCATCAATGATGAATAAAATAAAAGGCGCAAAGGTCGTCCACCGAAACGTCAAGTCAAAGATGATAGAACCATCGTAAACATGATCAATTCTACAACCACGCTCGGTAAACTAGCAAACCCAAAAAGACCTCAAACAACCATGTACCGAGGTATCTGTACCCAACGCCTTCCCTGACACCGTCAATGCCCCGTCTTGCGTTTCCTTTTATTCCCTTTGGATGGCCTCGATGGCCCCGTCACACAGCTAGCTGGTTGTTGCTTCGGTAATAACATGGTAGGAACTGCGATGTCATCAGTCGATTGCCCGGGCCCTGTAACGATAACAATAAGGCGACTACGTACTTACATTAATGACAAATAGCATGGGCATATCAAACATGTCCCGCTTGATGGTCCACGTGTAGCTGCACTCCAGCTTGCCGTCGCGTTCGAGTTTCGATATCCCGTGCTCGCCATCGATCTTGGCAACGCGGTTGCTCAGAATGCTGTTCCGAGGATCCTTCTGCGGCAGCTGCACGTCGACATTTGCCTCTGTTGCGCCCTCGTCGTTATCCGGCGGGCGGTACTTGAGGAGGCGGCACTTGCGTGTCTTGTGGCCTCGGCTGTCGTTGAAGGCCAGCTGGGAGTAATCCTCGTAGAATTCGACGACGCTGTCGTGGTCTAAAAGTTCGGCGAGGAACACGGGTTGCGGGCTATCTGTAGACCCGCTGGCCTCGGTGTTTAAACTCTTGAGACGAGGAGTGGTGAGGCCGACTTTCCCTGCTGACGCGGAGCCGCCCAGGTTGACATTGCGGTTTGGCTCTTTCCCGAGTAACACATCTTTCGTCCACCCCGTCAGCGCGGTGAACTCCTTGTTCACGATTGCGACCTCGCCCGTCCGTCTGCAGGCGAGGGTGGGGCTGGAACACTGGTGCATAAACTCTTCGTATTCAAACAGAGACCGTTGGAAGTACTTCTCCATGAAGACCAGGTCCTGTTGTGTCAAGTTCTTGGTCGACGCCATCAGTGACGGCCGGATGCTGGCCAGGGATTTTGCGATGCGCGACGAGTGTGCTGCCGTGAACCGGCTTTGGATCAGAAGGAAGAGCTTGTGGAAACTCGTAACATATCCAAAAGGTTCTTTGACCGTGTCGTAGATGAAAGAGGGATCGCGTTGGCGCTTCCCCAACACCGACTGCTGCCCGAGTTTCGCGAGGGCATTGGACTGCCTCGTAGAGGGATGCTGTTGGTTCGCCGGCTTGGCCCCGGGCGTTGTCGAGAAGGTTGCCATCGTGGGAGAGCCGTCAAAGCCGAGAGTAGTCGGCTGTGGACTGTTGGTGTCGGTACTCGGGCTCTGAATGCTGGTTGGTCCAGCGGCGATGGCGTACGCGTGGGGAAGACCATGCTGTAGGTTACCCTGCGAGTATAGGCCATTGTGATTCGCGTCAAGTCCAAGGAACCCATCGAGAAGATTGCCCTCGTACACTTTCTCGAATTGGTTGACGCTATTTCCAAACACACCGGGCCCAAAACCGAGACTGCCGCTTGCCGACCGCGACATCGTGGTATCCTGCGGAGGCGTTTCGGCGGCACCCGACGACATGTGCCCGAGCATGCCGAATTCCATGGCACCATACTGACTGCCGAAATTGAGGCCTTCGAGATTGAAGTTGAAGATATTTGGATCGCTCGGGTCAAATGGTAGAGCGCCGAAGTTCGTCATAGGGCTTGACACCTGTGGCACAGTCATCCCGCCGATTTGCGGGTTGCCGGATGTCTGAAATGATGGAGACACCGGCGACTGCTGGCTTGCAAACGGAAGATTTTCCGTTAAGTTCCCTATTGGTGTCTGGGAGGCGGAGAACATGGGGAATTGAGCAGCGGTCGATTGCGAGAAGAAGGTCCCTTGGTTCGGGGATGCCTCAGAGGTTGAAATACTCGGATTTCGGTGGCCATTCTGTCGTGGGTTTGGATTTGGATTGTAGTTTGGACCCAAAACAGGCCGTAGTGCTTCAGGGGGGGCGTCATGGAGATATTTAGCCTTTTTTCTGACTCCATCCTGACAGGAGTCCATCAGCCCGCGCTTGATGCATCGCTGGCATGGCCTCTCGTCCCCTATCGCAGCGGTCAGCATCGCCAGCCTACACTTCAAGAGACTACATGAACAAGCAAGGATGAATAAGTGCGGTGCGGGGAGGGTATAGATGGAACCCTTGCAATGAGAAACGAGGAACGGAGAGAGAGATCTTACCGCATGTAAGGTGAGCTCTTTGGCATGCAAAGCAAGCCCGCCTGGCCTTTTTCCTACGAGGCCGAAGGGGATCCTTCGGGTCGTACTTCTTTTTCGGCTCTCCACTGGTGTCGGCGCCTTCCGAAGTGAGTCTTTGGTCTGACATCTTCTCGTCCTCGTCTTTGACGAGTTGGTCCGTCTCGTCGTACTCGTTTTCGCTATCAGACATGGCGCCCGAAGTGTCCCGCGGGGAATGCCCGCTGTCTTCCGCCATCGCGGCCCAGCTTATATACGGCCCGACCTGGTCGGACAGCGCGGTAATGCAGGAACACCCAACCCAACGCACGCCAGGTCCGGTTCCGCAATAGGACTTTGAAAATAACAGCAGAGGGCTAACGTGAAGGGCCCTGCAGCAATATCACAGCGGTGGCACCAGTACGGCAGGTGATTGGCGCTGCACGTCGCTCTGGTTGTCAGGGCAGGCGCTGGCGAGCTGAAGAAGACGACGCAAGCAAGTATCCCAGAACGAGCGCGCCAAGTCGAGTGGAGGAAGAGCCCCCACTGGTCATCTAATTAAGGCGTCGAGGGCGGCAACGAATAGTTGCCGAGGCTCTGCAAGACCGGACGCAGCAGCAACGGCTTGCTGTGGCTTCCTGGGCTGTTCCCCTTCACTGTAGCCTCCCGCAATAAGAACTGTTGATCACCAGTCCGAGAGAACGGGATATGTAGCTAGTGCCAGCTATTGAGGCCCGATACACAGTGACAAGCGACTGTCTCGTATTCTCAGCGGCTCTCGTGGCGATGCTGCTAATTGGCTCGGAGAAATTTGGTAGAGAGTGCCGTTGTGCGACAGTCCACCGTCCGGGCGGAACTGACGGAAGTTGGGCCGTTTGGGTAGATGGTGTGTGTGTGGGCGTTTGTGGTCTCGTCGATGAGTTCGAGTCACGCGGCGGCGGATGAAGCACGGGTGCGGGCCGGGGCAGCTTTCGAGCTCTGGCTGGTGAGGGTCGCACAGGAGTGCTAGGAGGCATACAAGCTGCACCTATCCGTCGGCGGTATGGTTGCGTGAGCCCTTGGCAGGGCGTCGGTAGGAGAAGGGAACAGGTGGTGTGGGCTTTCTTCGAGGCCGCGCAAAAAGACAGCCAAGCGGGCAATTGGTGCGGATGCGGGACGTCGAAGCGGGTGGCTTTTGCTAGGCGTCGGTGTCCTTCTCAACGATTTGCGAGGCCGGATCGAGGATGTGTGGTTCGTACTCCGTATGTCTCTCGCCAACATCCCCACGGCCTTCCTCCTCCTCCCCTTCCGGACCGTTTATCTTCGTCCCCTCCCGCGATTTTCGCAATCTCCGCGATTTGCTTTCGCCTGGCGCAGCGCAAAGAGCTTGTCGTCGTCGAATCGCAATATGGCGAGGGCCGGAGTTTCTGCTTCTGGGAAAGCAAAACAGGCAGGAGCGCAAACGGGTGTGATAGAGGCGGACGAAGACGAGGTGGGGTGAAAATCAGACGGCTCCAGTTAAGGATCTGTATTCAGTGCCAGTCTCGACCAGGCATGCCCGGTGTTGTTTTGCATGGCAGTTGTGGAGAGAGAAAGGTGCGCTAAAACATGGGTCTGTGAATTGGTGTGGTGCTCTTTCCTCATTCATGAAATCCTGAGGTTGAGGCTAGAGTCGGTGTGCGGTGGTTTTTCGCAACCGTGGTGGGCGTAAGCCGAGCTAAAGCTCTTTCCTCCTTCCCGCCGAATGCGGGGTTTTCTCTTTTCTCATCCTACCCTCCCTTGCAAACTCGGCCCCAGAAAAACACATCATCAAATCAATTCTTCAAATTTTGTCAATCGATTTCGGTCTTCACGGTCCAGCCCAGTCTATTTTCTTCATTGCATGCGGCTCGGCAGTGGATACGGCGGCCCTCAAATCGTCTGGAAACTGCTCCTAATTGGTGACTCTCTCATTGCCATACCGAGGGTGCGAGGGACCAATACTGCGGTATGCAGAGGCAACAGCGAAGAAGCATGGAGCGGTTGGGATAATTACCCCATGGAATCCTTTTGCATGTGGCCATCCAGCCCGTCCCGCCGCCGCCGCAGGGTCCACGGAATGCCACCCCGGGCCGCAACCCCAATCGAACCCCGACCGCGGATCTGCAAATGCATCCGAGAAAAGTTGAGGGCTACAAGTACGTACCAGTGACACCAGGATTGGTGTTGCTCCTGCTCTTGGAAGCCCGCTTGGACAACACCGCCTACATACCTCGGTGCTTTTGTCTCAGGTCGCCATCAGCCAGCCTTTTCTCGGCCATCACCGTCGGCGCAGAGCATATGACCAGCATGTTTGAGAGTCCCTTCTCGGTGGGTCGGCTAGCCGAGGTCCGACGCAAACTTCATCTTATTGATGTTCTCGGAGCTTCGACATTCAACATTGGAGCCAGCCCTTCACGATAACCCACGCAACACACACACTCCCCTTTGCGAACGTAAGCTGGATGGATATGTTAAAATAAGATAAAAAACAGGTTTTGTTGTTGCCGCTCATAGCATGAGAGACTGTTTTGTCTCATGATGAGACGCACAGTTCGTAGCCGGTGGCCTTGCCTATGAGATCATCAGACCACTGAGCTCTGTCGCTATTCAACCTCGGCCTATCCTGGTCCACGGCCTGCGCCAACGGGTACGTCCGCCGTACTCGAGTGAGGATCCTGCGCGGGGCGCCGAGTGGCTTGCCCAAGACAGACCGTGACCCAGAAGCAGCATGCCGGCAAGCCTCTTGACGAGACGCACGACATAGCCTTCTCCACCATCACAGTGTTCATCCTAGATGCGGTGGCATTGCCAGCCACCCAACCCGATGGGTCAGATTCCGGAGTCAAGTGCTGCCGTCTGGTCCCGATTCTCCTACCACCCACCCTCCACTCCCTGGCCCCTAGCCTCCTGTGACATTTAGCACTTTGGGTCTGGGCTGGCATTCAACTCTCCCGGATGAGTCAGTATGCACCAGGTGGGGTTGTGCGCCGTTAAGACTCGCTGATAGTTGGCAGACCGTGTTGAGTGGTGGTGAATCGTCCCCGTGGAGAGATCGATGAAGTGAGCCACTGGCGCCTTGCCGTCGGTTGACATGGCTTACTCCCCGGTGCAGATCTGCTGCCGACGCGTTCACGGCAGATCACAGCCGAGCTCACTGCAGACCTGGACACGTCTGATTCAGCCATTGGGCTGGTTTCAGACGGGTGTTCCCTCGTCTCCACCTTGATGTCCCCCCATAGTTCTATGTGGTGGTCGCATATCTGCTCCTTGCTCGTATCTTCTTGCCATAGCGGAAGAAGATATAAGGGAAGGGCATCAAGGCGAGTGTCACAAAGGCGACGAGCCCAGTGGCCCACTGAAACCCAAGGGCCTCGTACATCTGGATACCGAATAGTGGGAACGCCGCTGCGCATCGTCAGCGTATGTCCGAACGGACCGGTGACGCAGGAGGCCTAACTGGGACATGAAACATCCAGCGGCTACTGTGTAGAGGGGAAGCTTACCTGCGAAGGAACACCTGACCAAGGCATTGGATGCCAGGGCGCTCGCTGCGTACCGTGGGTATGCGTCGACCTAGACAGCCACCAGCTCGTATCAGCACACCCTTTTCCATATATCGCCCAATGTTGTTGCACCGGATCAAGAGCCGCCGGCCGCGGGCACGTCTGTGCTTCGCGGGGGTGGGTTACACTCACCAGAAAAGTGAAGATTCCCGTAAAAGCGAACGACATCCTGCGAAACAAGCCACGGTTAACGACGGGTAACGGCATGACTGCAGACTTCGGATATGCAAGATCGAAGGAAACAGGCTAGCTAGGATGCGACAGCTCTGGGACATCGTGACAAAGTCATGACTAAAGGAAAAAGCCAAGGCCGTGGCGTAAGAGCAGATTGACATGGCTGCTGTCAACCGCACTGCTGCCCTGTTGTGAAATGCTGGGACTGTCTCCAAGCTCGTCTCACCGTTCGGTACGTCCACGGCCACGGCCACGGCTGAAGCTCATGATCCGCGAATTATCACTCCGATTTCCATCCTGACCCGTAATCCGAAGCAAAAAGCAGCCAAGGGAGAGACTGAAAACACACAAAAAGAAAGAAATCAGAAAAGGTCTGCACTCACCCAAGACCAAACACGCTCGAGCCGATAATGGGTACGATCCAGTGTATCTCGGGATATGTCGTGAAGCCGAACCAGAACAGGCCCCCTGTGATCAGCGGGGCACCAAAGATGACAGGCGGCAGCTGGTCCTCGGGTTCGTCCTTGAGCACCCCCGTCTCCTTGTGTCGCTTTGCCACCATGTTCTGTCGGAGCCTAGTCCAGAGGGGCGTGCTCAGGCAGGCGATGATCATGGCTACCAGCAGGCCCATGAAGGTCAGGCCGACCTGCCAGAGGTTGAAGCCGTGGTTTGTTCGGAAAATAAGCGGGAAGGCACCGAAGAAAAGGTAGAGCAGACCGAGGAGGACGGCCGTGTAGATGTTGAGGACCACTGCCATGGGCTCGAAGATAAGGATTTGGAAGGGCCGGAGCAGCGAGTATGCCACGGTCTTGGAAACGGACTTGGTCGATTTCTCAAGGGGCGCGCGCCATCTGTCGTCACCGGTCGTCTTCCGGAGTTTTTGTGCCTTTCGTTTTAGCAGCACCGGATCTAACAGCGAATATCAGCATTTGCCGCTGAGCACCGGACGAAACAAAACAAAAGCACCTACGATAAGTCTCCGGTACAAACAACGCAATGGTGAGCAGCAAAACGGCAGCCCAGATTAGCAACACATAATGCGTCCAGCGCCAGTTGACATAGGTGTTGATCAAGCCACCGACCAGCGGTCCCGTCGACGGCCCAACAAAAGGGGCCAGCGCGAAGATGGCCATGGGCGCAAGCATAGTGTCGCGGGTGAACAGATCCCCCACTGTCCCGCCAGAAACAGACAAGAACGCACTCCCTGCCAGGCCTTGGAAGAAGCGTGCCACGATCATGGTCTCGATGTTCTTTGCCACCGCTGACGGGACCAACCAGATGATGAATCCGGCAAAGGAGCAGAGATAAATCGGCCGCCGGCCGTAGAACTCGGCCAACGGCGACCAGAATGGGCCCAGGGCAATCCCCAGCACGAATGTCGAAAGCCCCAGCGTCGCAACCAGTCGGGAGTTGTCAAACTCCTCGTTCATCTGAGCATACGTCGCCGTATATGACGCGGACGCATTCGTTCTTTATCCAACCACTCTCAGTCAGCCTCTTCTCCTTTTCCCCCCACACAAGCCATTTTGTCTCTCCTCCACCATAACAACAAACCTCCACCGGGACAGTGAATAGAACCAGGCCCAGACTTACACGCAAAAAGACCCCACGCTCGTGATCGCAATGATCAGCCATTTCCGCCACGTCGGGAAGCTGCGCGGGCACATTGGGTCGCTGTCGCCGCCGTCCCAGCCGACCTCGAAGGGGTCCGCGGGGGCGCCATCCGGGCCGCTGCCGCTGCCGCTGCCGCTGCCGTTGCCATTGCCATCACGGTTGCCGCCGCTGCCGCCATCGGCGCCGCCCTTGCCCGGGTGGTTGTACGGCGCGATGATGCCGCCGGCGGCGTCGGCCTCGATGTCGTCGCACCCCCAGCCGTTGTTGGAGCGCTCGCGCCGCAGCGTGTCGATGGTCTCGGCGCTCAGGCGGCGGTTGTTGTGTGAGGTTGGGTGCGCTGCTGCGGCTGTTCCTGGCCGGATGGGCTCGAAGTTGGGCCCCCCGGAGGAGGTGCTGAGTTTCTCCGGGTCGGCGGCGCTTTCGATGTCGGAGTGGTCTGCTGCCGTTGGGGCGCTCCCGGAGCCGGGCTGGTGCCCCTTTTCGTCCATTTCTGGGGTTGTTTTCTCTTTGGGTTTATGGCTTGGTGGACGGAACGAGGTCGGGTAACTTCGGGATATCTCGAGCCGAGAGGTGAAAGTTGGTGTGGAGGGAGGTGGTGGGTTCTTGGGCTTCACTCGAGTCACTCGATGTGAAAACCTCACTCACGTCAAGTGACGAACACACAATGTTGTCAATGTTGAATGACTATGGGACGACAAATCTACGATGGACAAAACACGGGGATGCCATGACGTTTATTAACGGCCTTTAGCCACCCTGTACCTCGATCTCCGAGTGCGGATGACGGGCCTTACTGGGGCTTTCGTCCCATTCTGGGGTTAACGCTCTTCCAAAACTCTGCGCGATGGAACCAACAATTTTAAGCGGCGGATTCGACTGCGTTTAGCAGCATCCAACCTTGAAGGAGGGTTCCATTGAAGCCAGGGGCTCCAGGCCCAGGCACAGGGAGACCACATCCACCAAGCCCATCTGGGCAAGCCAACGTCAAAACCACGGCCCCCAAGCCAGACGAGAGGGTCGAGAAGAAAGGGCTTTTCACTCACTGCCTGATAAATTGCAGCCACCACAGCCATCTCGCACCAACACGCATATGCAATGGGATGATTGCCTTCTTGATGAGGGACATTGATGACCCTTCGAAGTGAACAACCCGCCAATGACAAAGCGGCAATGAGAGGAGAAAACGGGGTGTGGTCGGGTGTGGAGACCCGCTCGCGCGGCACATGGGCTCCCGGCTGTGCTCTCGGTTGCAGCAGCGGCGGCGGGGACGGCACTATCCCGTGTTTGCTTGCTTGCTTTTCCAAACCTGGAACGAGTGCATCGGGGATAACGTTCACTTCCCGAGATGTCCCCGGACTCATCCTAGCAGCCCTACTCTTGACATGCTCTTTGTCTATACGCCCGTCAGCGCGAAGATGCGCGAATTTGGTTAGTTTCGGTTGGCTTACTTTGTACAGCCCGCCGCTCTCGCGGTTCGCTATGATCTCATCTTGGCCGAGCCCAGTGTAACATTCCCAGGGGTTTTCGTCTGGAATGTTGGGTAATGGACAACCAGCATTCCCGTTGCGTTCCCGGCGAGCCCGACTCGAAAACCGGCATGGTTCCTTTGACTTTATTCCGGTATTAGAAATCAAGAGAAGAGATATCATAATCCAGCCGCCTCCGAAGTCCGTTTGTGCATATGTACACTCTACTTGTGCTTGACCCCCAACTATATATCCAAAATACTGATTTGATGTGCTCCCTCGTGTTCTAACTACATAGTAAATCAACCATCCACCCCCGGTATCAGCCACTCATGAACATGCCCAGTTTGGATGCGATCACCAACGATGCTATCCAACTTCAAACAACCAAACATGCTTCAACTCCGAAACGCCGAGCAAATCCAAAAATACCCCCCCCATCCTCTCTATACTGCGTATGTACTAGTAGGTCTCGGGTAGATCCGAGAAGCTGGGGATGTCTGACAAATCGCAGTCAAAGCTCCTCTCGTAGGCCTTGGCCGGCAGGACACCAGCCTCAAGCCCCTTTTTGTAGCTCCACTGTGGTCTGTTGACAACGTTCGTTAGCATTGCCATTCTCAAACTGGCACAACAACCACGACCAGAGAAGAGAAGGGGAACTTACGCATCCTCAGTATCCCAAACCCAGTAAAACCACCCCCAGCCCTTCTCGAAACTCGACATCTGCGCCTCGGCAAACATCTTCAAGAACTGCTTGTACGAGTCACTCCACTCGCTGGACGGCGCGTTGGCCTCCTCACAGCTGCACGAGGTATCCTGTGCCGGGCAGCGCGGCGTGGTGACGTCGCCGGTGCCGTCGGGGGTTATGAGCGAGCCGGTCCAGCGGTTCCCCCAGCCGACGTTGGTCAGGTGGCGGGCGCAGTCGGTGTCGGCCTGGGACCACTCGGCGACGAGGGTGGGGCCGAACCCGGTGTCGCGGTCCATGCTCTGGCGGGTCTGCTCGGTCCAGCCCTCGCACGCGTAGCGTACCTTGGTTGTGTGGTTGTAGACGATCTGGCCCGTGTTGAAGATGACGTACTGGTGCACGTCCAGCGCCGCGTTGTCCAGCCCCTGCAGCTCGCCCTGCCAGTTGTGCAGGCCGCGGAAGCCGTCGCCGAAGACCACGATGGCGTCCGACACGCCGTTCTTGCGCACGAGCTCGTGCGCCTCCGTCGTCCACTGTAGGACCTCCTGCGAGTCGAGGAAGGTCATCTTGGGTTCGTTGGCGAGGCCGTAGTGGCTGATGATGTTCTTGTAGCGCGGCTGGGCGAAGAATTTGGAGAGGCTGTCGTGGAGCTCGAGGGAGCGTTTCCCCCAAAGGGCGCCGTCGGTGCCGTTTAGCCAGTTGATGGGGCCGAGCCGGCCGCTGTGGTTCCAACCATTCTGGCTGCCGGGGAGGCCGTGTACGTCGAGGTTGACGCGCAGGCCGTAGCGGCGGCACCACTCGATTGCTCGGAGAAGGTAGCGCCATGAGGTGCGGAAGAGGTAGGGATCGCCGTCGTAGACCTCTACGGCCCAGTAGGAGAAGGGGATGCGGACGTGGTCGAGCCCGGCATCTCGGATCTCCTTGAAGGTCTCCTCTGTCACAAATGTGGCGTAGTGCTTCTCGAGGACGCTCTCGCACCGCTTGGCGAGGTACTTGCAGAGGTGGTATTCGTCGACGATGCCCATGCGGAGATCGTAGTTGAAGAGGGAGGGCGTGATGAAGGGCTCGAGCGAGAGCCAGCCGCCCACATTGACGCCTCGTGCTGGCAGCTTAGCGTAGTCGCCCCATGGCTTGTCTAGCGCCGGTACGTGGTCGTTGGCCTTCGCAGAATCATCCCATTCCGTGTCGAGGCCCATGATGGGCAAGCCACCGACCGTCTCATCGGTGTAGGTGAGGTTGAAATCGTTCGTATCCTCCCACACAAAGGGGTTCAGCCAGGACGGGGCCCCTTTCGGTATGCTGTCGGGCGATACCCCTCCCAGGCCGCTCTCGCTATCGCTGCCACCTTCATCGCGCTTTTCCCCACCCCCGCCAGAATTGGGGACCACCACAGCTGCCACGATGATGATGATAATAAGCAGCACGGTACAGACACCGATGAGGATCCCTGCCGTCGTCAGCACAACCCACGTCCTCCCCGGAAAGAAACAACCTACATAGCTTTTTCTTCTGCTTGTACCACGGCGCCGGTTTCCCGTTCCATAACAGCTCCTTTTCGGTGGTCGTCACACTACCATCACTCCCTTGCGCACCGCCCCTCAACCCCGTCCACCCCCTCCCACCACCACCACCTCCCCCCCTCCCCTCCTCTAATACCGGCCCGCTCACCACCCTCGCACTCCTCCTCTTGTTATCCCGCCCCCTCTGCGCCCTCCCCTCCCTCGGCGGCGAAACATCCACAACATCATACCTCTGATCCTCCCTCGGCGGCGAGACATCCACAACCTCATACCCCCTCTGGCGATTCCGCTCCCGTTCCCTCTCCCTCTCTTGCTCCCTCCGCCGCTCCCTCCTCAACTCCCTATCCCTCTCCGCCTGCCTCTCCCTCTCCCTCTCCGCCTCCCTCCCCCTTTCCCTCCTCGCCTCTCTCACCCTCTCCGCCTCCCTCTCCAGCTCCCTCTCCCGCTCTTGTTCCCTCGTCCGCTCCCTCGTCCGATCCCTGCCCCCCCTGGCTCCACCACCACCCCCACCAGGAGCGGCAGCAGTAGGTGGTACCGCATTGTTCGCGCGATTCAGCCGCGCCAGCGCAGCCGCCGACAGCACCCCGCCGCCGGCCCCTTCCTCTGAAGTCTGGTCGCCTCTGGCTGTGCTGGGATGCCGTCTCCGCCGTCGTTGGTGGGCGGCATCGTCGTCGGGCGCGGCGGACGAGTTGCGGCGGTGGCGGCGCTCGCGGCGCTCCCCGCGCTCGCCGCGGTCGCGGTCGGGGTGCCGCGTTGCGGAGGGGTCGCGGGGCATTTCTTTTTGGTTTTGGTTTTTTTCTCGGTTTCGGTTTGGTTGGAGGGATTGGGTGTGATCTGCGCTGGGCGGGTTGTGATGGAATGTGGGATGTGTTTTGCGGATGGGATGTGGTGGGTTAGGAATGCATTGCCGTCGGTTCGGTTCGAGGTGGTTATCCGGGATTTGTGGTTACGCAGGAATTTGGAGGTGAGTATAGAAAAAGTGATTGTCGTACGTTGCAGATTCTTTGCAGACTCGATTCCCAGCTCGTTGCAACCTCGTGTTGGCGCTGTGCCCTGATCCTGTGCATTGTAAAGAGTGCGTGATTGTTGGCAGGGCAACGTTATCTGACAAGGGCCAAGTGGCCGCCAAGAGGGTTCTCTCGACGTCATCGGCTGAAGAGACTCAGAAACGAGACCCGGATTGGCCATTTTCAATGTTCTCGTCGGCTCTGCTTTCAATTCACCAATCAACCAAAATTCAACAAAATAACGTTCATCTCAACTTCCTTCCATCTCACAGTCCGTGGGCCTCCACCCCTGTTTCAAGCGTCAGGGGACTTGCCCAAGTTCGTTCCTGGCGAATTGGGACTTTGCGGGGCCCCGCGATTGCCAGGTCCCTCCCGGGCCTACCAAAGCCGTCGCAAGCCGACCGCCGCCGTCATCCGTCCCAACCCGGGGCTTCCTCTACCGCTCGTCTCCCGTGCCCACCGACTTGCCCTCGCCATGTACAGAGATCGCTCTTCGAAAACACCGGACAGAGGCGACGGGATCTAGACTTCACACAATATGAAGGGTTCATCACTTCGCGCCCTCTCAAGGGCATTGGCACGAGGATCGCCTCTCACCCCATCCACTGCCACCCGGGCGGCGCTCGTCCCCTCTCGGCGGCGGCACTACTCGACACACCCGCCCAATGCGAAACTGAACCTCCCGACCGACTACTCAACAACCCCCCTACTATCCCACTCGTCACAATCAGCGCTGGCCAACCCAGAACTGCCACCCGAAGTGCGCAATGGCACGACCAAGCGCATGAACCTCTTCCAGGCCGTCAACGACGCGCTCTCCATCGCGCTCGCCGAGGACGAGTCGGTCATGATCTTCGGCGAGGACGTCGCATTCGGCGGCGTCTTCCGCTGCACGGGCAAGCTGGCCGAGACGTACGGGGCCGACCGGGTGTTCAACACGCCGCTGACGGAGCAGGGCATCATGGGCTTTGCCATCGGCGTCGCCGCCGAGGGCATGCGGCCCGTGGCCGAGATCCAGTTCGCCGACTACGTCTACCCGGCCTTCGACCAGCTGGTCAACGAGGCCGCCAAGTTCCGCTACCGCGACGGCGCCTGCGGCCGCAGCTCGGGGGGGCTCACCGTCAGGATGCCCTGCGGCGGCGTCGGCCACGGCGCGCTGTACCACTCGCAGTCGCCCGAGAGCCTGTTCACGCACATCCCGGGGCTGCGCGTCATCATGCCCCGCTCGCCGCTGCAGGCCAAGGGGCTGCTGCTCTCGGCCATCCGCAGCAACGACCCCTGCGTGTTCATGGAGCCCAAGATCCTGTACCGCGCCGCGGTCGAGCAGGTCCCGACCGCGTCGTACACGCTGCCGCTGTCCAAGGCCGAGGTGCTCAAGGAAGGGTCCGACGTCACCATCGTGTCGTACGGCCAGCCGCTGTACAAGTGCGAGGCCGCGCTCAAGCAGGCCGAGAAGGATCTGGGTATCTCGGTCGAGCTCATCGACCTGAGGACCATCTACCCGTGGGACAAGGAGACCGTCTTCAACAGCGTCCGGAAGACGGGGCGGTGCCTTGTCGTCCACGAGGCCATGGTCAACGCTGGTGTCGGCGCCGAGGTCGCCGCGGCGGTCCAGGAAGATCCCGAGACGTTTATCAGATTGGAGGCGCCCGTTGCTCGGGTTGCTGGATTCAGCATACACACTCCGCTGCTGTACGAGGCGTTGAATGCTCCGGATGTCGCTAGTAAGTGTTGTGATTCCGAGTGCTTAATGAATTGTGCTGACCCCATCAGGAATATACGACAATATCAAGAAAGTACTAGATTATTAAACTGGATATTACGGATAGGTTGGAGTACTAGTATGAAGATGTGTGGTTGCCAATGATCGCATCAGAGCGGGCGAGGCGTTGAGAGGCGAAGCGGCGCATTGTAGCAGCATAGCTGGTTGTTTTGTGTGTATCGGCTTGGTATGGATAGTAGCCATAGAATATACCTATGTACTGGTCCTTTTGCTAGGTATGTACTTACAACAAAAGATGTCGACAGAAGAATTGCTAAATGAGACGAACTCGGGGAGATTTTACCCCTGTTCTCTCTGTCTTGGCACTGGCTTGCGCCCATCCCACTTCTGCCCCGCACCCTTGGTTTCATCAACAGCACGCCCATCGTTACACAGTACAACTCCGGCCCGGAACAACACCTTAAACTACGCGAGGGTCTTATCCACTACTAAAAAACAGTGGACTTGCCCAAATACACTTGACCGCGGCCATGTCGTCCCCCAAGGCAATTGTGTCCTCCTTCGTGGAGGGAGCTCCGCCAGGAGAGGTGAGCTGCTCCATGCCCAACCTCAGCGCCGCGTAACGGACAGGTTGAGACTTCCTGCTAACAAATATCTTCCCAAGCTCTCGGATGTCCTCGCAGGCACGCACTCTCCTCCTCGACCGATCCTCGCACCCTGACCTAACCGACCGTGTCGCAGACATCAAAGCCCTAACCATCTCGAGCCCGAGCCTGGTTGATGAGCTAGGGCCCGCGTTCCAAAAGTACAACGAGGAGCAGTTCACGACGGTCAAGCTCCCGGGAAGCAGCCAACCTGTTCTCGTCAGCTCACACAACGGGCTGGGCGACGACCGCTACTACGACATTGAGAGCTCGTGCAGTTTCGCCTTTGACCACACGACACAGAAAGCTAGCGCAGTTGAGAGCTACACTGCAGACGGCGAGGGCGCAGATCTGGCGTAAGGGCTCAGGATGTCCTAGAAATATCACAACACAATGCTGACACTGCGACTGCAGAAAATCGATACTGAAGAACCTGTCGACGTACGTCAACGAGCACTTTACCAATGCGGCCTACGGTGCCTACCCGATAGAGAACGGCTCCAAGGTCGCCATCGCCATCGTCGCGAACAAGTACAGCCCGAATAATTTCTGGTATGCATTATCGTCTCCCACCCTAAGCCCCTCCCCTAACCGCGCTCACAGGAACGGACGCTGGCGCTCCCTCTACATCTTCGACGTCGCCTCGAGCGCCCTCGAAGGCTCCATCAAGGTCGACGTGCACTACTACGAGGACGGCAACGTGCGTCTCCTGACCAACAAGTCGTCGACGACCTCCGTCTCGTCCGGGACCGGCACGGGCATCGCCAAGGACATCTCGGCCGGGGAGCGCAAGTACCAGGAGGAGCTGAACCGGAGCTTCACGAGCCTGAGCGAGGGCGCGTTCAAGGCGCTGAGGAGACAGCTCCCCGTCACGAGGCAGAAGATCGAGTGGGATAAGGTAGCGAGCTACAGGCTGGGGCAGGATATCGGTGGTGGGGCGGCAAGGAGGTAGACTACTTGTAGCTCTGGGCTCACTACGCAGGAGAATGTGCTCTGTTGCTTTCCGCTGTGTAGCTCCATACAGTCAGTATCAGCATGCCAATGCGAGATCCCGTCCTGCGTTGTAACCGAGAAACTGCCGGCTACGACCTTTGAAGATAGGTTCGGCCACCTTATCCGCGGCCGTTTAGCTGCCTGCATTATGCGAGTTTTCGCCATTCAACTTCGGCGCGAGCTCCCGACAAACGCATCCGATAACGCGGCGAAACGGGGGCGGTGTGGGTTGGGTGACGTGACAGCAACACAAACCCACAGGTTCCAAGACCGGGCGGTAGCCGGTAGGCATGGAGCCAAATCACCCCCAATGCCGGAAAACGGTCGCCGTCCCCGTGGTTACGTGGCGGAGCGGGAAGGAGGAGATCCCCGCAAACCACCAATGCCACCCACACCACCACAAAATATTCATGGATGGCCTTCTTTGGTGAGTCGCAAAAGCCATCCACATGCCCCCCGACTGCAACCCCTGCTCGGCCCCCCGGGATTCCCGCAGTCTCCGGATCGGACCATAACAGACTGGACGAATCAAACACCGGGCTGCATGATTTTGATGATTCTTCATTGGCTCGTACGGAACGCCAAGTGGGACTTCTCTTTCGGTTTCGCCAGGTGAGTGGGCCTTTGAGCCAGGGGTTTCGCAAAGTTGTCCATTGCCGCCTGCCCCGTCCGGGGCCCGTTCTCCAGAGTTACCCGGGTCGGGACCTTGAATCTTTTTTCCAGCTCCCCCTTTCCTCCGACAACTGTCTTCAACCTGTCCGTCGCCGCCCCGATTTCATCCTCACCGGTCGTGCCCAAGTCTCCGAATTTCTGGTAAGCCGCCCGGTCCAATTGCTTGCAGCCGCGCCGGCTCTCGAATGCGCTTGCGTGTACCATTGCTAACGGAACAGTTGTCCAGAAAAAAACCATCCGCCGTTTTCGAAGACGATAACTTCCACACCGACAACAACAGTCAAGATGGCTTCCCTCGAGCTTACCTACCAGGATGTTGCCGAGCACAACACCAAGAAGGATCTGTACATGGTCATCCACGATGTGATCTACGACGTGGGCAAGTTTGTCGACGAGCACCCGTAAGTGCCGTTCCCGCCTCCCAAACTGTCGGTCGGCCGCATATCATCTTCCGGAATGGTCCGGAGGATTCGCCGTTCCCCGCATTGGCCGATCCAAGACGCCATAACACGTGCTAACGCAACTCCTCTCTTACCAGTGGTGGCGAGGAGGTTCTTCTCGACGTCGCCGGCCAGGATGCCACCGAGGCGTTCGAGGATGTCGGCCACAGCGACGAGGCCCGCGAGACGCTCGACCAGCTCAAGGTCGGCACTCTGAAGCGCAACGTAAGCAGCCCTCCTGCAGGAATAAAGGATACCACAGGGAGGATCATGATTTGCTGACGCCTTCGCACAGCCCAACGACCCCAAGCCCAAGACTCCCCTTCCCGGCGCCGTCGCCCCGGCTGCCAACAACGAGTCGGCCGGTTTCGGCGTCGGCCTCTACGCCATCATCCTCATCGGCGGTGCGATCGGCTACGGCGCCTACCAGTACCTCCAGCAGCAACAGCAGGCTGGACCCCCCGCCTAATTCTTTTACCTGCTGTACTGGGTACACGGGACGGCGAATGCGATAGTACTTTTATCTAATGAGGATTTTTTCGGCCATACACACCCGCACAACGTTGCTCATGGCGCGTCCGGTGGTCCCTGCCTGAATACTTTGCGTTCCGCCGTGTGATGCGCTTGGATGCGGCGTTCTGGTCCGTATGGGTCCCATCATGTGGCAGCGTTAGGCGCTTGGCCAGGAGTAAGGGTTGTGGATTTTTCAGTTTTCAACAACAATCAGACGGTATATGTCAGGGATTGGTGATGTCTGTATGTAGAGGTTCATGTTTCCGGCGTCGGGAGCGAGCAACAAGCGAGTGAGCCCGCTGCCCTTTCCGCTGAGGGGGGGGACAGTCGAGGCAGCCGCATTGATGGAATTGCCACATGGTTTATAGACTTTGTAATTCCGCGAAGCTCATGACGCTTTCTTAGCATCTTCGCAACTTTGACCTGCAGGCACAATGGGCACGCGACGCGAACCTTCGTCGAGCGTGGGCGATAAAGACGAACAGTGCGCACAGCAGTTGTTCCATTTACACCTTCTCTCACGATCTTCCCATCCATCCACTTCCCCTCGCCCATGATACATTCTCTCCCCCGACTTTTATCTGTCTATGTAGTTGACGATAGAAAAATCGTTACTTTCAATCGGAAAAGAGCTCCCCGTTTGCAACATGCTTACCCCTGTACGAAGCCCTGTAACGGGGCCCCCTGTCAGCGTGCCGCCAATGCCGATGGAGACATCAGTGGCCCAGGCCCACTCGTCTTCATCCGCGAAACAAAGCAACACCTCGGCGCCGTCCCATCCCGAGATTCAACCACCATCGCCACCTCCAGATCCGGAGCCCAAACCAGCCCAGAAACGCAAAAGGGAATCGCTGCTACCGAGCACGGGCGACAAATCGTGGATGAAGGCCGACAAGATGTCGAACGGATTCGATCGACAACATGCGTCCTTCCTGAGCAGCATGTCGGCGGCTGCCTCGAAGCTCGGCTCCGGCGCAGGCACCAAACGATCGCTCGCCCCGCCGTCGCCGTCGCCCTCGGTCGGCTCGACCACCTCGGTCGCCGCCGGCGCCGGCAGCCTCACCCCGCGCAAGGACCGCCACGACACCCCCAGCAATGCCAACAACAACATTGTCTACTCGCAGCCCGCGCTGACGGGCACCGGCGACAGCATCATCTCGCAGATGGCCTACGCCGTGTCGTGGCTGCGGCAGAAGGGCGAACCACAGACCTGCACCGACGTGCTGGGCTACCTGTCGGCGACGGGGCGGCCCGAGAAGGAGCAGGAGTTCTTCGTGGACCAGATGCGGCGCAACCCGCAGATCCAGTGGATCCCGGACCCGGCGCTGAGCGAGCAGACGTGGCGGTCGGGCACGTACGCGCACCGGCCCGCCATCCCGGACGTGCGCACCAAGACGCAGCTGCTGGCCCACCTGCAGAAGAAGACGGACGCCAGCGGCGTGTCGGTCAAGGAGCTCAAGGACGGCTGGCCCGAGTGCGAGTCGGCCATCACGGAGCTCGAGGCGGATCACCGCGTGCTGGTCGTGCGTGCTAAGAAGGACGGCGCCGCCAAGATGGTCTGGCTCGACGACGCTTCGCTGTTTCATGAGGTCGAGCCCCAGCTCAAGCTGCTCTGGGCCCGCGTCGAGCTGCCCAGCATCGAGAACATCGTGCCCAAGCTGGTCGCCGCCCAGCAGAAGCCCGCCTCCGAGGACCCCCGCATCAAGGCCAGCCAGGCCCCCAAGCTGGACAAGAAGAAGAAGCGCGTGCAGAGGAAGTCGGGCAAGTCGACCAACGTCCATATGGAGCACTTGTTGAAGGATTACAGCCATATGAAGCGCTGAGCTTGGTGAGGGGGTTGGGGTTTCTAGGGTGGCTATGGGAAGGGGGTGTTACGTTTGGTCCTTATAGCATTGGTTCGGCGTTGAGGCGGTTTGGGGATCGAGTCTATATCGATCGGTTGGGCTGGGCAGCAGTCATGGGTCTCTTCCTCTTTTACTCTGGCTAGAGCGGAGGGCGTACACGAAAAACGACAGCAATGTTACTTCAAGGTTTGGCGTCTCGTTGATGTGAGTAGGTATTTGTTTCTGCTGTCATGCCACGCGAGCCGTGTTGTGAGTGTTATACCGCCTTGCCATAGGCAGACTGTGAAGAATGGCAATATATCCTAATATACATGAATTAACATGATGGCCTCCCCTTTTCCTATTCCCGGCCACGTCTTTACCGTCTCGACACATCCCAGCTCCTTGTCCCGCTAATCTCGATCAAGTCAACTCCTTCCCACCCCCCATCACAACCGTATACCTCTTGTCCTCTCACCACCCCCGTCACCTATCACCTATCCCTCTCCCCTCCTCACTCACCTCCCAGCGCACCCTCCCCCTCCCCATCCCCACCCCCACCCCCACCCCTATCCTCATCCTCACCCCCCTCACTCCCCCCCACCACCGCCGCCCTCACCCTCTCCAAAACCCGCCTCCACACCCCCTCCCCCTGCATCCCGCCCACCTGCCACCGGCCCTGCACCACGTAGCTCGGCACCGCCCGCACCCCGACCCGCCGCGCCGCCCGCGACGCCGAGTCCACGGCCCGGTCCGCTGCGGGGGAGGCCAGGTAGGCGTGGGCTTCCGCTTCGGTGCTGCAGAGCCCCAGGGACACGGCCATGGTGGCGAGGATGGGGCGGGAGGAGATGTCGAGGGGGGTTTGGAAGGTGGTGGTGAAGAGGTGGGTTGTTGTGGCGTGTTGGTGGGTTTGTTGTGGTCGGGGGAGGTTGGGGGGGTGGGTGTTGTTGGGGGTGCCGTTGGGGATGCCGTTGGGGATGGTAGTAGGGGTGCCGTTTGAGGCGCCGTTTGGGATGCCGTTGAGGGTGGCGGTGGTGTTTATTCCGTTGGTGGTTCCGTTGGTCGTCCCGTTGGGGGTAAGTGGCCCCGGAGATGGGGAGTCACTGGTTGTTGTTGAACCATTTTGTGAGGCAGCAGCCGCCGCAGCGTCTTTCTCCATCGCGAGGAGGATTAGCTTGTGTGCGTCCCGCGAGTTGCCCGTTCTCCCCTCCCACTTGAAGTCGATGTCGTACTGCGCTCCGAGTTGGGCGATCCGTCGCCGGATGGAGGGCGTGTTGGTGCCGAAAACGGTCTGGAGGACCGTTCCCTTGTCGTAGGCTACCGTGTGTAGTGGTCAGTGGCTTTGTGATGGACGGTAGGGTGTTTAATGGTGAGTGTGGTGGTGGTGTAGTGGTGGTAGTGTAGTAGTCGGCTTCAGTTCCTTTCCCACAGAAGTACTACCTACCAGAGACGCCCGCGTTCGGCCACAGCATGTACGGCTTCCACGTCAACTTGAAGTCGGTGTCGGGGTGCTCCCTCAGGTAAGACTCCATCGCTTTGTCGAGGGCTTCCTTGCCGATATAGCACCAGGGGCAGATCGGGTCAGAATAGACGTCAATTTCGAACGTGAACTTGGCCATGGCGGTTGGTCTGTTCAGGCTGGTTTTGACTTGAGGGTTTTGCAAGGACTTTCGATATGCTCTAGGAAAACAACACCGTGTTTCCCTTCCTTGGGTCTTGCTGCCCTCTCCCCTATCTACTCTGTGCCCGAAGTTGAGGGCCAAAGGACGTCAGTATTAGACCGCAAACCTAACTCTGTAAAACGGCAGACGAAGCGCCAGTCTGCGGATTGTAGTAATGAAGCAGCCGGCCTACTAGCAGAGGACTTGCTTAAGGGTGATAGTCGGCCTCGCATCAGAGGGGGAAAGGAACTCTTGATGCTACTTACTTGAATCAACTATTTTGGAACACACCACGGTTGCTAATGGACCTGAAATATACGGAAGTGGACTCGATACATCGGGAAGAGAATAAGAGGACGAACCGCTGTTCCACATCTCCACCCCGGACGGAGTCTGGTAAGAAAATAACCGATTAGTGATCATGAAAGACAAGCATAACCTCTCGTTCTCTTTTCACGGTACCCGAACTCGCTTTCCTCCAGAAACAAACCAAGCTCACCATATTTCCGTTATTTGATATTTCGAATTCACTTTGCTTTTTGGGGCTCTGGGAGCCTTGGGTTGACACCGCCGCCACTCGTATGAGGTCCCGAAACCACCAGAACTACCAACACCGAAGGACCGAGCAAGAGGGGACCTATGAACCAGCCAAATAATACAGTTAAAAGAGATGAACAAATGCTTATGTGGGTTGCCGCATTTCATCTGCGTAAGACGAGGCCAGTAGTGGACGGGATCGATATGAATGCGCTTAAATGACCTGCAAAAACAACGCTCGCCTCTCTAACCCTCTTCTCGACGGTGCCATGTCATCTCCACTCCGCTTCGACTCCCCCGCTATCATTCATCAACCTGACCGAAAAGGAGGTAGTTTCATAACCTCAAGCCGCAACTTGCTGCCCGTCGACGGAGGTTGATAGAAGTGGCTTCCCGGTCAACCTAGATCCAGGCCATGGAACTCTCCCAAGGCAGTCCTTACAGCTCTCAGAAGTCTCAGAAATACCCACGCCATCCCTTGTTAAGCAAGCCCCTTCCGAGAATGCGTCCTATCCCACTCCCTAATAAACTCGGCCACTTCCCGATGCCCTCCCCCCCTCGCCATCTCCTCCGCCGTCCCCCCAACCCCAACCAACTTCTCATAATGCAAATCATCCGCCACCACCGCAGTATCAGCGCCCAGCTCCAACAGCGCGGTGACATTATCCAACAGCCCGCGGTACGCCGCGCCATGTAGCGGAGTAGAGGCGGTATGGCAGCGCACATTAACATCGACGCCATGGTCCTGCACCAGCAGACGAATGATCTCGGCACCACCACCCTTCCTACCGCCCTCACCATCCTCCTTATCCTCCTCCCGACCACCATCCTTCTTCCCCTGCCCACCACCCTCCTCACCGCCCTCACCGCCGCCCTCCTCCCTCCCCCTCGCCTCCTCCCCACCCATTCCACTCTCCCCACTCTCCCCACCCCACCCATCCATACGCTCGACAGCCTCATTCACCGCCGCCCAATGCAGCACCGTCTCCCCTAGCGCATTCACCGCACGCGCATCAGCACCCCTCTCCAGCAGCAGCCGCACCAGCCACGGCCGGCTCGTGCCGGCCGCATACATCAGCGGCGTGGTATCCCGCAGCGCGGCATCGCGCGGGGCTGCGCCGCGGGTTGTGCCGGTGTTTACCATCTCCTTTACTGCCGCAGTTACCGTTGTTGTTGTTGGTGTTGAGGATGTGATGGTTGGTTTGGTTGTGGTTGTGGTTGTGGTTGTGGTTGTGGTTGTGGTTGTGGTTGTGGTTGTGGTCCCCGCGTGGTCGAGCAGGGCGGTGATGAACTCGCGCGGCCAGCCCGAGATGATGGCCTCGTGCAGCGGGTAGGTGCCGTCGACCTCGTGGGGGATGGTGGTGGAGGCGCCGTGCTGGAGGAGCAGGCGGAGGGTGGCGAGACGGGTGGCGGGGGGTTGGGAGGAGCCCCAGCAGGCGTCGAGGACGTAGAAGAGGGGAGTGCCAATGCCGGGGGGCTTTGAGGTGGCGGTGGTGGTGGTAATTGAGGTGCTTGAGGTGGTGGGATCGGGGGACTGCGTGGCGTGGAGGTTGGGGTCGGCGCCGCCTTCGAGGAGGGCCCGGATTACGTCGAGGTTCTTGCGGAGGACGGCGTGGTGGAGTGGGTCTAAAGGGGTATGTTAGGGTGTTCTTTTCTTGGTTGGTGCTCTTGTAAGCAGAATCGTTTCGCTGGGAGCCATGCATGGCGGTTAACGCGGAGCGCGGATTTGACATACAGTTGCCGTCCAAACCAGGGGTGTTAAAGAGGAGGTCGGTCTGACTGAGACTGGCGAGCCAGCGGACAAGGGCTGGGTTTTGGGCGATAACGGCGAAGCAGGCGAGCGATTCTCCGTTGTTATGCTCGGAGAGGGGAGAGGCTCCCGCGGCGTGGAGATGCTTTGCCATGGGCAAGTTGCCGTGGAGGAAGGCAAGGGCCAGGGGGGTCATGCCCTCTGGATAGTGTTAGTGGGTTATTTCTAGACGGGTCTACGGCCATAGTTACGGTTATCGGTTTCGGCCAGCTCATGAGGGAAGGCCGCTAAAACTCTGCCAACCGCGGGAATGTCATTGTCCCGGACGGCTTCATGAATGGTGGGTAGGCTTTCGGGCCTTCCAGCCTTGTTTCCCCATGGAGACTCATCAGTAGGTCCCGCGCCCGTGTGCGGCTTGGAACCTTTGAAGATGGCCTTGACAGAGAATAACAAGCTCTGGCGCTTCTTTTTAGGTGCGCTACCATTTGATGACATGATGCTCTGTTGGTGTGAGATTTGTTCTATGGACTGGATTTGCCTCCGGGAACAAGCTCACTCGAGGACAATCAAGATGCCTTTCCCAGTCAAGGAGCCGAAGTCACCTTCCCCTCACCTGCCTTCCCGTTCCGTTCTCGACGTGGACCCATTCGCAGAGCTAGCCGTGGTTGGATGAAATCATTGGACATTGAAAGGTGAGGCTGAGGGAGGGAGGACGAAAATGCGAGATGGGACGGTTCGGCAAGTTAGAACATGCAGCGAGATTCAGCTCCCCGGTTCCCCACACGAGGCTGTGCAACAATCGGGGGATTGGATGCATCAGTGTCATATCTTCACGGGGCGTAATGGCCACGGGAGCCGAGATCACGTTGCGAGGCCGGTAGACGGTTCGGATCGTGCATTGACCAATTCACCCGGGTGGGGAGCGGAGCAGGTTGCGGGAGGTTGGCTGCCGGCCGGGGAAGTGGGACCGGCGTCCGGGCGCTCGGAGCCGGAAACACGTGGGTTCTGGGACAGCGTGCTCGCTGTTCGGATAGTTTTTAAGCCCTGGTACCAGATTTGTGAAACCTGTGCTCACCGCTGCATGGGAAACAATGGAAAGCCCCGAGATGGTCAGACGGTCATGCCGACACGATCGTGCCTTGGCCCATATCCGCTCCGCGCCCGATTCGAACAGGTGCTGCCGATCTCCGAGATTGGCCAATCTTGCACGCTGTCCGTTTTGGGCTGGGCGATTGTCATGAAGGGTTCCACATGGCCCGTGTCTCGAAAAGTTTCCCTGGGCATGGCACATCAGCCTTGACTGGTGTTGACTGGTTTTCGGCCGATGAATGGTTATTTGTATATGTTTTGGTCCTGAATCGCGTCAACCAGAGTTGCGTAACCCCTTTTCGTAGTGTCCAGTCCGCCATAGTAACCCGACTGCTGTCGCGGCGTTCTCAGGTCCAAGCTCGGGCTGAGAAAGCTGGAAGCACGGGGCTGGCTGGCCAGGGCTTCGGGCCCCTGCGCCAGGCATGAGCCAGGCTTGCGAGGATCCACTGGCGCCGACAAGGGGCGGGAGAAGCTTCGGCGAAGCATCATGGAAGCCTTGGAGGTCCCATGCAGGGGGAGCAACCCATTCTCCATCCCATCCCCATGCTCAAACTGCTCTGTTGCGATGGGCCTGTTTCTGTCATGCGAGAGCTGCCCGAGGTCCACTGCGGAAAACTACAGTCGAGTTAGGTTCAACCACCTGTCTTTCCGGAACGCAACCAGTGGCTTTCCAGAGAGAGTTCTGGGTGCGCCTCCCGGTTGGGTCAAGGGTGTCGGCATACCGATGCTCTCGAGTGTCAAAAACGGGCCTTTTTGGCTCGACCCGCCCAGTGCCACGAGCTCTCCCGGAGGTGACGAGATCACGGATCGCCCTGAGGTGGGAGCCACGGGAGCTTGCAAATTCCCAGCCTCCCCACTCTGTCGTTTGCTGGGACACTTGGCTGGTGCTTCAAATTCTTCTGGAAGGATCATGGAAGTCTCCAGGGGCAGCTCCCCCGGTCCCAAAGGAGCAGGGTTCCGGAATTCTTTTATGCACCGGCCATATCGGCGTGTCCATGCGCCCAACCAGATGCCAGAGCTGCGGACGCCGGTCTCCCCAATCTTTTCTGCTTCAATCTCACCAACCTGTGCCAATCTCGTGTTGACGGGGTTCTCATCTGCGGGCCCCCATCTCAGAACTCGTGGTGGCTTGACTCGCATCTTTTTCCCCATGCACGCGGATCGGCGTGAAGCTTTGGCCGCTGACAGGGCCAGAAGAGCACGGGCTAATTTCAGGGGCCGCAGGAACCACATCCCGATGTGGAGGGTTGCAATCGAAGCCAGAATCGAAGCTGCGGAAGGTCTGGGTTCGCCCCGCTCTCCCGACTTGGCTGTTTGGTGGTGTTTGGGTCTGATAACACATACCCAGCATCACGCATGGAGCTGCGAGGTGTTGCTGGAGATGAAAACCCCTGAGCTGTTTCGTGGCCTGCAGCAGAAAAGACTGGCACGGACGACGGTGACCTGATACAAGCTAATTGAGGGCGTCCTGGCAATAATTGTAGCAACCGTGACAAGTGCAAGAGTTACCAAGCACGGTCAGCGGCAGCAGCCGGATTGCAAGGTCGATAATCGATAGTTACAGGGCGCCACTGTCTCGGCTTAATGGTCCGGGGCCCAGAGATGACGGCTGCTTGCGTGTGCTTCGAAGTCAAGGAAGCCGCCGTAACTACCTAGGTAGTGTAGGTATTAATCAAGGACGAAGTACCGGGTAGGTAACGTTAACCACTGGGAGGGCGAAGGGGGGGGGTGTCGTGTTTTGGTACGAGTATTCCGGATGATTGGGTCTGTTCCGTCCTGTCGGCTGAGGGCGCGTGTAATTTAGCCATTCCCAGTTCTTGGGAAACAAAGCTGTTCAATTTTTAGTGGCTGCACGAAATGCAGATAACACACACAATTGAGCCAGTGCCCCATACTTTCCATCGTCGTGTACTGCAGCAGCAGATCTGTCGAGACGTGGAGAATGACATTGTCGGTAGTTGGATCTCGCCCAGAGCCAAGAGAGCAGGCAACACCCTTCGAGGGGTTGTGAAGGTGACCTCATCAATTTTTGAAAAGATGGAAAACATTTGCATTTTCTAGGCGTGTTCCGAGACTGAGGCTGACGATTGAATTTGCCCTGGTCTCCGCATAATCTTAGGATGGCACCGAAAAGATACTTTGTTTTAATGTGCACATGCCCGCATTCCTCTTTGTACTTACCCCACCACCACTAACGCGTGGCTCCACTGCCATTCTTGACCCACACGCGTTCTGGGATCCCTGCGTGTTCGTTTCAACCTGCCCCTGCACGGTGTCCCCCCAATGCGGCTTTCCCTTCTCCAAGGATCCTCACCTGTGCCGAGCCACGTTATTTTCCCTCTGCTTTAACTCTTGACCGTCCACCCCGTCGAACCCGGAGCTGTGACTTTTCCCCATCATTTTGTTCCCCTGATCGAGGAAGACCAAACTCGGGTTGCAATCCATCTTCTTCGCATTCTGTTTCCATTGAGCGCTGGTTGCCTGCGACGTCATTCTTCGAGTCGCGAATTCGCGAAGCCCGGTCGCCAGCACAGCACCCTTCCTGAACCGTGCACGACAACACAACCATAGCCTTCCTCACAATCCAACCTACACGACAAGCGGGTTGAGCAGCTTGAGGTTTGGAGGATCGGGACCTCAACAAATTCATTTCCAAAGCCTAGCTGGGAGTGTCAGGCGAGGTCTTGAGATCGCTGGTCTGTCTTTATTCGAGGTGAGAAAATCTGACTTTTTTTCATCTGCCCCGCATCACTCCCTTCTCACCTTCCCTGCCCCTTCCTTCCTCATTCATGCTTCGTCATCGAAACCATCAACCATCGGCCATCGCGACGCACACACACACATCCACAACCTGGTCTGGGGTCCTTTCTTTTCTTATTATTCATCCCGGACCCACGCCGAGACCTCATAGCCTCACGTCAAGGGATATATGTGGCTTGTCCAACTGCCCAATTATCCCTAGCTATTTAATTTTTTTTTCCGAGCCACGGGCTCACCGCTAAAACCAGTGCCGAGCTGACCGTATTTTTTAGCGACTTAGCTCGGTACAAGAGCCTTGCTCCATCACCAGCACAACGCCTCACCATGTCACAGTCGCCTTCATCGGCTGGTGCAATGGGAATTGGGAACGTGCTCAACATTAAAGCTGAGCCAGGCGCCCAACAACAACCCCAACAGGGCGCCACACCCGAACTGCAACAGCAGCGTCCCCCCCAGCAACTCCAACAACCCCAGCAACTCCAGCAACCACAACAACTCCAACAGCTCCAACAACAACTCCAGCCACTTCAAGCCCAGGTTGACCGACAAAACTCGCCGCACGGTTCGGAGCAATCGCGGTATTCAGGCCCGATGAACGCGTCTTACCCTTCCCCAACTGCCATGGCGGCCACTCCGTTACCGCCCGTGCCCAACGCGAACATGGCCCCAGCACCCATGGTCCCCCACGAGATGCAGCAGAATCTCGGAATGCCGCCTGCGGGTTATCAGCCAGCCCAAGCCCCTCCTCAGCCGCCCGCAAAGCAGTTCCCTTGTAGTACATGTGGAAAGCCGTTTGCCAGGCGCAGCGACCTTGCACGGCATGGTAGGTGCACCCGTGTCATCCCTTGCTCTTCTGTTGCTGACGCGTAAACAGAGCGGATCCACAGCGGTATCCGGCCCCATGTTTGCGATTATCCTGGGTGCGGCAAGCAATTCATTCAAAGGTCTGCCCTGACCGTCCACTCTCGCGTGCATACTGGTGAGAAACCACACCTGTGCGAGCGATGTGGCAAGCCCTTCAGCGACAGCAGCTCCCTGGCTCGGCACCGTAGGATCCATTCCGGCAAGCGACCTTACAAGTGTCCTTATGCCGACTGCCAAAAAACCTTCACTCGTCGCACGACCTTGACCAGGCATCAAAACCATCACGTCGGCACAGTGGAGGACTCGGCACGTGCACGGGCCGAGGCCTTGGCTCAAGGTGCGAGCGCTGCTGCCGCCGCGGCTGCTAGGAGCAAGTCACGTTCTGGAAGCGAACCAGCTTCGAACCACGAGTCTCCACTGACTACAACACCCTCTCCGGGTCAGCGCCCGATTTCCATGTCGCCGGGTGCGGAATTGGCCGGCATAAACAACATGCAGTATTTGAGCAACTCGATCCCGCCCCACCTCCGAGGTGATGTCCATGTCGGCAGCCCGTCGCCGACAGCGTCTTCAGGGTACAACAACGGCATGCGCCCCACGTCGCACCCCACCGGATATGCTCCTCCGCAGACCCTAGAGCCGAGCATCGAGCAGCCGCAGCAAGGACCTGGAAGCGCAGGCGGCAGTCCTCATATCGGCAGTGTCGGTTGGGCCTCGCCCGGCCCTGTCGGCTCTCCTACCCAGAGCCCCAACGGGAACGGATACGTCTATCCCGACCCCGAATCGTACCCGAGCGGCACCCCGATCGCTCAAATGTTCTACAATAGCGCAGTGGCAGCCCGCCGCCCCGACAGCACAGAGCCAGGGAACCCTTCGTTTGACACTAAGGGTCGTCAGGGAGACCTCTGGACGAATGCCCAGTAGTAACGGGCCACGCCAGACTTCAATCTCTGTCGAGCACGGGCAGCGACGATCGGCGAGAGATATCCGCCATAATGAAGCGATGGCCTACTTGACCTCATCTTCTTTGACATTTTAACTCCTCTCTCACGAGAGACCTAATCAATGGCCAGGATCAATGGCCAACCGCAAAAACATCACAACATGCTGCATTATGGGCTGGAAAAAAACGTCTGGTTTTTCTCTTTTCTTTTATGTTCTATAATAAAGAAGGGGACGGTCTGGACCGGCGCGCGGGGGGGTTGCTTACCTACATTAATGACATAGGCGGTGGGACAACGGACCGGCATGATGGCGCGGCGCCCTTGCTTTACCATTTCCCCCCTTTTTTCCTTCATTTTCTTCTACTCTTTCATTGGTCATTTTGCTCTCTGGCCGGGAAGAAGCCGCCGCAGTAATCACCGCTGCTCTTCCATGGAAAGAGCGCATCGTCGGGTCCATGGCCTGGTTGGCAAATCACTGGTTTTCTTATGGGAACGACTCTCCATCCTATTTCGATTTCATCGCTAGACTGGTTGGCGGGGTGGCTTCGGTGCAGACAGAGGGGTAATGGATGACTGGGCGGCTGGGCGGACGGACGGACGGTCAGCGTGGGTCGGCGGGTGGATGGACGCATGGATAAGGGGGGGTTGAATGGCGTGTACGGATTGAAGAGGCGGCTACTCCAGCCGGCTTATGTTGTGGGATTAGGCTCCAACTTGAACTCGCCCCCCGCCCGGCCGGCCCTTGTACCTACTACTATGTGCATGTAAGGGAAAGCGGGGTGGCTCTCACCCGGACTGGACTGGACTGGACTGGACTAGGTTGGGGCTCGGGGATTGGGGGTATCGGGGAGCTTTGTATTGGTCTTTTGGGGGTGGGTTAGGACGGTAGCGTTGCATCAGTGGTAAACATAGCGACCTGGCAATGGCAGGGTAACCAACTTGTGGCAAAGGTTATGGGATACTCCCCCTGGTTCTAGTTCTGTTTTGCTGTGCTCTTGTTTACTACATCTCCGGGGGGGGGGGGGGGGGGGGGGGCTCATGGGGCGTTGCTTTGGACTCTTGTGAAACTCATCTACAGTTTAATCCGTACGATGGCTTGCCCGTGTTTCTTGTCACATGCTGTTCGAGCCACATGCTAAAGTCCAAGTTGCGGCAGATTGACTTGCTGGTCTGGTTGTGTTGCAATGACATCTACACATAACAGGTAACTCCATGCTGCTGGGCGAGCCTCGTCAAATTGTATATGTAATCTTTGGTATTTGATGACAATATTCAAGCATGTGCCATGTCTGTTACCTAGGTAGCCATGCTACCTAGTATTCAGAGGGAAAAATCAACCCAAAGTTTGTACATAGCTCTACACGCAACTTCTCAAAGCATACAACCAACCCCCTCGAGTATCACACAGTCAGCTGAACAGGCCAGAGAGAACCACAACGTCACGCGCAGTAATCTCAATTCAAGTACCAAACAAACAAACAGTCAAACGCCAAAACACCGCTGCCGGCCAGGCTCTCTGACGGTCTCACCATCTATCATACAGTTCTTCCTCTGCCTGGGCCCCATTCTCTGCCCTCCGCTGGACCGGCCCAGAATCGCAAGACCGCTGTCCAAAACGTATCCAAGGGCATGCTTAGTATGCTATGGTAGTTGTACAGAGATATCTCGATCAAGATCGATGTAAATAAAAAAAAGGAAAATTCCCGGCGGGGGGTGGTAGTAATAAGGAGTATTTTGAAGTAGGAAATGGTTGATATTTTGAGGTAGGAAAGGGTTGATGTGTGGAAGATTAGACCTTGCCGAGGGCATCGGCTGGGCTGGCCCAAAAGGCGAGGGCGATGATCATGTAGAGACCGAGGAGCTGTGCGGTTGTTAACTACTTGATCCAGGATATGGGGGGTTCTCGTCGGACATACCATAGCGCCCTCGAGGTAGTTGGATTTTCCGTCTTGGACAGTGTAGGTGACGACCAGCACAGAGAGGGCGAAAGCGATGGTTTCGACTGGTTCGGATTAGCAACGAAGTGGGTGTTATTTGGGGGCCAAAACGGCTTACATGTCTCAAAGTGGAGCGTCATGTCCTGGCCAATCGCCCAGCCGAGCATGACCAGCGCGGGTGTCACGAGGAGCGCAATCTGGATGCTGGATCCAATGGCAACGCCCATGGCCAGGTCCATCTTGTCCTTAACAGCTACCACACATGCGGTAACGTGCTCGGCCGCGTTGCCGACGATGGGGATCAGGATCAGACCGATAAACGTTTTGCTGATATTGCCGGTTGCCACCAGCGCGTCGATGCTGTCCACCATATAGTCGGCGCACATCGAGATGATCAGCGTTACAACCACCAGCACGATCCCGGCCGACCAGGGGCCCAACAACGGCTCATGCTCGTCCTCGCGATTGGCCTGGTCGGGCTGAGCCTCGGGCTCGAAAAGCTTCTGATGCGTGCGAAGGGCGAAGTAGAGGTACAGAACGTAGAGGAACAGCAGGACGATGGAGGTGCCGCGCGAGAGGACCAGGATGCTGGCCCTCTTGTTCTCTTCGTCGGCATTGTTGAGGACGCCGTAAAGCGCAGCCGGGAGGATCATGGAGGCCGAGGCGAGGGTCATGAGCGAGCACGTCGTCTGAGCCGTAGCCGCGGAGAAGGTCTGTTCACGGCCGTCGCCATCGGCGCCACGCATGTTGTAAACGCCGCCGAGGAAGAAACACATGCCGAGAACGAGGAGCAGGTTGGACAGAATGGATCCGATCATGGACGACTGTACGACCTCAATTTCTCCAGCGCGCAATGCGACAATGCTGACGATGAGTTCCACGGCATTTCCGAAGGTCGCATTCACCAGCCCTCCGAGGGTCTCACCCAATCGGCCCGCAATTTCCTCTGTCGCAAACGAGAGAACGGCAGCGAGCGGGATGATGGCGAAAAAGTTGAGGGAGAAGACCCAGGGGGCGCCCCATTCCTGCTCGCCGGCGATGATGCCCAGGGGTACGAAAACGAGAAGAAGGTTGATCCACGCTACACAATGACGGCTCAGCACATGTCTCACTCCATCTTGCCGGGCGGATATGATACGTACAGCTGAACAGAGTGACTTTGGTCACGTTCCACACCAGCGCGGGCCACCGGACAAAGGGGTTCGGGCTGTTGGTACCGGGGGTGCTCTCGTTGTTGATGAGGAGATGGCGCCAAAAACCGGGTTCGGCGTGCAGGGCGGAGGCGACGTGGTGCCCCAGGAGGGGTCGTTGCTCGCCGTCCATGTCGTCGAGGCTGGAGAGGTGGGCGCTGGAGTTGCCGTTGCCGTTAACGTAACCGTTTTGCGAATTGTTAAGCTTGCCGGTTTCGATGCGCCGGAGCTGGTCGCGCGATTTGAGGTTGACTGTGGGGCTTGTTAAATTATTGTTCTCCGAACCGTTGTCCATGGCTAATTCAGGCGCGACGAGGGGCGAGGGCGCAATGGATAGTCGTGTTGGCTAGAAGATGGCCAGGACCGCTCATTTCGAAGGGTGGCAAACGGGCAATTTTTCAATGGTTTCGAACCAATTGCTCGTGGGCGACTTGGAGAAAGAAGAGGGGATGGATGCCAATGGGATGCGCGACATTCGGGGGGTAAAGGTAGGAGGGTAGGGGATGTATGTACCTGGCCGACGGGAGCTCGCAGTACCTAGGCAGAGGGCAAGAAGGAGGAAGGAAGGGACAGGAGGAAGAGCGGTAGGTCGCGAGGTACTTACACATAGTTAATGGACAGCGATACCGCTTCAAGCCAAGTCACACCGGGCAGAAAAAAGGATCGAGGGAATTATCGATTCCGTCCCGTCTTGGGCGCACCGGAGAGCCGAGAGTCGTGGAGAATGGGGCGAACGTTCTGGGTTGAGCCGGGACTGGCTGGATTGGCAAGCTCTCCAAGCCGGGAGAGACAAAGGGCTTTCCAGCGTTTCCAGGTTGGTTGAGTGGGGTTCCAGATCCGGGACTGCAAGTGGTCCACCCCTTGTAACAGATCCCTGTCGTCTGTGTATTTCGCTGTAACGGTAAACTGCATCTGTCAGTTCCCGCCTAATACACAGTCTCGACAGTCCACCACTCCCATCAAACCACAACTTCACACCGCCGTCGAAGAGGTACGATCCCCCTCGCCCTCGGATCCCGACAGGCTGCGGTCAGAGGACAACACTTTGCCCGGGCGCAGCAGTCCGGACTTGCCCAAAGAAGAGTCCGAGTCAGCAACCCGACAATGGAGATCACACTTACCGCGTCACCAAGGTCCTTTCTTCCCAGCTTCCCGAGGATGATATTCAAAACCAGAGAGGTGAGAAGCGTCCAATGCAGATGCCAAGCGTGGCAGTGAGCTCTGGCGGAGTTCGGTTTGATGAGCAAGCCGTTGTTGAAAAGTCCGTCTCCCCGTGTTCGACTCGGGCGATGCAATCTTTCCAAGGCGGTTTTTTGGGAGTATTCCGGCGATGCTCGGCCCGCAAAGATCAAATACGCATCCGTCCGTGCCGTATTTGAGTCAGCGGGCAAAGCAATTGCTTCCGTTGGCTCTCTTTTGAAACATTGAAGGATCAAACAGAACAGACAGACGACAGCAGCCAACAACAAGGCCTCCCAACTGAAATGTCAAAGACGTAACGAGCTTGCACTCCTGAGCTGAAAGTGGAGACCATCTCCAGCCATCACAACTTGGCTTTTGCGGTCTAAACTGTGGGACCCTGTTTCCAGATTTCCGGAGTGGGACATCATGCGTCATGTTCCATGTCTTTTTTTGATGATCCGGGAGAATAAACGGGGAATTGCATGGATGAATTCAGACGCCATCATGGCCATCATCTCGAGAAGCGACCGCAACCACTCTCCCCGTCACCCAAAACACCCCCTTTTCGACTCGAACAACCCAAATGCCCTGATGCAACTCTGTCTGTACATCCTCCGTAAAACCGTTACTTACCGGCAGCACGTTCTCCGCTGGGCACAACGTGCGCCCAGCACAACCCCAACGTTTGCCTGCATAAGCTCAGGTAGGTACACATATCCATTGGGCCGCCAATAATCTGTCCAGGTAGGCACTCATGTGCACGCCCGGGCGGTCCTGCAGCTAGCATGGCATCGTGCATCATTTGGCTTTTGTGAATGGCTCGCGCCGCTTGCATCATCACGGATTTCCACCTCAAGTTCACCAAACAATCCTTGACGTTGACAGGAAGGTGGGGAGGGGGGGCACGGAGGAGGCCTCCCAGCTCCAATGCTGCCAAGACTGAAACACACAAGAACTCGCCAGAGACACTGGCGCGGCGCGGCAATGTGGGTCTGTGTGGGGCGACTTCCGAGATGTCGGGAGGATGCCGAAGCGGGGAATTTGGAGATGAGCTCGATGAAGGTTGCCAAGTCACCCAGCGAGGGAAAACGGTCGGTGGTGTGGGGTTGCAGTCGATGGGTGACTGCATATGAGCTCTGGGGATTGGTAACACCTAACGCCGAGTCATCATTACACACTGCAGTACACAGTGTTCTATTAACGTTAATCTGCACAGAGTTGACGAGGCAGACTCTCAGGCTCCCAAACCCCCACCAACGCCAAACCATTACCCCCCCGTATGAGCTGCCTCCGAAGCATGATCCGTTTAGCCACTGCCCCAAAACGCCATGCTCGCTAAGTATGAATGCCCACCGCCCAGCAAAACAGACAAAAACAAAGTACCTCGCGAAAAAGGCAGGGTAAAGCAACGTAAAGCATCGACAGACAGACAATCCCGTCTGTCTGTCTCTCACCAACCCCCCCGCCCCCGTAAACCTCAAGAACACCCAAAACGTCTCCCCTTGTCCAACTCCCCCTCTACATCCACGGCCCCCTTCGCCGCCATCTTCATCAGATCGTGTCTCCTATCGAGATGGTCGAAGAAGTCCCCCCTGCCCGTGAACATCTCGTTATCCTCCTCCGCCCTCTTCTTCATGGCACACCCGTCGTGGAAACAAGCGTAGCGCACCCCCAACGCGAACGTCTCCCACCGCGCCGTGGCCGCCCGCGCCCGCCGCCGCTCGACTAGCATGCGCGCGTACTGCGTGATTCGTGTCCGCTGCTCGGGGCTCGAGACCCACTTTTCAGAGGCCTCCTCGATCTCGCGCAGGAAGAACTTCTTGCGCCAGCCGAGTTTTATCCCGGGGACTTCGAACCGGTGGTAGTGGTTGTAGGAGCGGCCCTCTTCCTCCCCGATGGCCCATTGGTCCTTGGCGGGCGTGGCGGTGGGATACTGCGACGTGAAGGAGCGCAGCTTTTCGTAGAACCACGCGTGGTGCTCGTCTGTGCCCAGGCTCAGGAGTAGGTCGATGGGCGGCTCGGTCTCATCGAGGAGGGAGGTGATCTCCTTGAGGACTTCCAGGGTCGGGTCCCGGATCTGCTTGCTGCCGTCGACGAACTGGCCGGCGCCCAGCTTGAAGGGCTTGAACGAGTAGCGGGAGGGTGTGGTGATGGCCTTGGCGACCTCGGGAATCGAGATGAGCTGCTCGGGGTCGCTCACCTCCTCTGCGTAAGTGCAAAAGGCGTAGGGGCGCCGCGAGCGGCGCGTCTCGACCTCGGTGCACCAGGCGAGCGTCTGGCATTGGTACGTATCTTTCCGAAACTCACTCGATGCGGCGGATGCCTGGGACGAGGCTCGGGACGCAACAGGGCTTGCGGCTGCGCCTGGCAGGGTACGGCCGGTCGCCGTCACGGTGAACTTGGCAAAGGTGTCGAAGAAAGAGCTGGTGCGTTTTGTCGGCCAGGTGCTCCGCCTGTAGAGGAGCGGAAAGTCGATAGATGAGACCATCGAAGCATCGTCGGCGAGCGGGATGGACTTGTTCTGTCGGTGAAATTCGTTGATACAGTCGTCGACGCTCTTCCCAAACATGCCTAGCATGATAGCTATTAAACCTCCCACACTGGTGCCCGCAATGTAGTCGAAATAATGGCAAGGCAGGTACTGCCCCTCCCTAAACACATCGTCGGGGATCTGATCGCGGGGTATCCGGTCGGTCTGAGTGCTCGCCGAGGCGCGCGGCTCGAGAGACTTTTCGATGCGCTCAATCTCTTGCATTAATGCCCGTAGGATGATTAGTGATGAGTATCCCCTGATTCCGCCGCCGTCGATTGTCAGAATTAATCGCTTCCATGTCGTCGTCGACACGTTCAACCCGGGCGAAGAAACGGAGCGCGCGCTGGTGACATCGGGGGTAGTGGAGCCTTTCGGAGCGACTATCGAGACGCGAGTCGGCACCCGCCTCGGCTTCGGCTTGGATGATGACCGGAGAGCGGAGGTCAGTCCCGGTATTTGAGTGGCCGTTTCTCCTAGAGGGGTTGCGACGTCCGCCATGTTGGGTCGTCGATTTTGCAAACCCAGGAATGATTCGTTCCCAATGGCGAGTGGGAATTCGAGTGAATCTCGGTGAGAAAAAAAGGTCTTTGAAGGAATCGCCAGTGGAAATCGTCAGCGGGCGTGACAGCCCTGCTATAAAATGACGTTGGCTGCTGTTTGTGCCTGCTGAGCCTATCATCGGCCTCGGCGGTCCTTGCCGCCAAAATCCGCCCCGCCCCAGCCACTCTCGGTACAAAAGTATCAGTGGCTTTTAGCACGTGGTCGCCACAGTCTGGGCCCAGGCCTCAGATCCAGATCAACCGACTGAACTCAGCCCGGCTCCCGACGAGCTGGGAAGGAACGGAATGAAACAAATGGAACCTGGAAGTCAAGCACCACACAAGCTGGCGTTGCTCGCAAAATTTACAACTGGGTGGGCTGCTGTTGAATTCCGAGTTGGGAGTTTGTACATATTTACTCCTCCTTCGTACATACATACTAGATAATTATTTCCCGCAGCCACCTACCTATAATGCAGTTGGGAAAATCGATTCCCATTCAAGCGAATCTGAAAGTGCCCGCCCCGTCCGCAGCTTAGAAGTCCCTTCGTTCTCCTCATGGCGAGTCCCCGCCCAGGCGCTTCCATCAGGCTCCCAGTGGCCGTGACTCAACTATCCAGATTCCCGGGGCCGACCACAAGAACCTCACTGCCTGGCAGTCCCACTGGCTGATTTTAACCTAACTAGGAGATAACTTTTGGTGGTGCGCGTGCAGCCCGCTTGCGCTTCAGTCACAACCTATTGAGTAGAGGGGTTATTTTCAAGTTCGCTTGGGTTGCAGGTAGGTTAAGTTCATGATCATCGGGCTGTGCTACGGAAGGGTTTATTTCTGTAGACATTGTATTTTCTCTTCTTTAACTCCCTTCATCACTGCTTTTCCTCTTTAGCATCTTCCATCCTGTTTCCTTTTGTTTCCCCCCGCTTTTCTCTGTATACTTTTTTCTTGTCCCAGCTGATCGTGCTTGCTAGTGGGGAAGATCGCATAGGTATCCAACATGGAGGTCGCTGGCGGGGTCCTCTCCCTCACATGGGATGTTTTTGACAGTGCTGTCCGCAGTAAGTCGAGACCTCCCGATAGCTACACCAACCAAGTAAGCATGCTAACTCCCCCCAGTCTTCAAGTTCGTCACTGCTCTAGTTGAGATGCCAAGAGAATATGAACAATACAGGTTGCAGCTCATCATCGAGTACAACCGAGTGTTGGCTTGGGGGAAAGCAGCTGGCCTGATTGATGTCCCAGAGGGTTCCAGTTTGGGAATTACTCTGGGATCCGACGCGATCGAACTCGTTGCAATTGTGGCCCGGATTCAGTGGTTGCTATCTGAATTTAGAGAGCTCAACGCTCGCTATGGCAACGAGCTGCCGAGGCCTGCCAAGGACGGCGATAAAGGAGACGAGAAGCGAGAGGAAGAGCAGCCTACTGACGTCGATGTTCTGAAAGAGATATCGAGCCTGGCCGTCTCATATGAGTCGGAGAAGAAAGAGCGTCGGCATGCTCGCGGGACCAACCATATTCGGAACTTCTTTGGGAAGACTGGCCACCACACCAAAGATATCATCACCCATCCGGTCCGAGTTCGGTGGTTGGCGATCGACGGGGAGGCATTCGAGGCTCTTCTGAAGGATCTCCACGCCCTGACGGAACGGCTCCATGAACTCATGAGAAATTATCGCGAGAAGCAAATTGATGGCATCACGGCCAAAACCTACAGGGAGATGATCCTAACGAGGAACAGCGTCGACGACTTGAAAGACATGTTAGGCGCGGTCACGAGCCTGATATCCACGTCAGCAGGTACTCGCAAAGAGAAAGAGGCCCATCTGAACGACAAGACTCTCCAGGACCTCATCCAGCTCAAGAAGCTCAGTCGTACTTCGGAGACGATCCTCGCTCAACTCAAGCGTGACAGCACCTTCGACGTCGAACGGAGCCTATCCGACCTCGGCATCAAAGTCCCCAAGTTCACCGACTCAGATCTCACCGAAGAGTTCGAGTGGAATGAACAAGAAACCGACAATCCCGAGTACCTCCCCCGGCCACGGGGAATCCTCTCGACGGGCGAAGGCGACATACCGGTCTGGATCGAGTGGAAATCCCTCGGCGACATCCCGCCCAACTCGCTCAAAGACAAAGAAGCCGCCCTGCGCACGGTAGCCCTGGCCGAGATGCTCCATCTGCCCAAGCCGGCCTCCCTCCATGCGCCCGAATGCGTTGGCTACTTCGACGACCGCGAATCATCGGGGGCGGACCGCTACGGCTGGCTGTTCAAAATGCCCGAGGGCAGCGACTACGACACGCGCGTCGTCTCGCTGCACGACCTCCTCGGCGATCAGCGCTTCAAGCCCAGCCTGTCGCAGCGCATGTCGATGGCGTCGAAGTTGTGTTCGACGGTCCTGAACCTGCATGCTGTCAATTGGCTGCACAAGGGCATCTTCAGCGACAATGTCGTTTTCCATTTCAACGGGGAGGAGGACGGCAGTGGCGAAGCTGGCCTGAGCTACGACCCTGAAAGGCTCACCCTGTCCGGCTTTGAGTTCTCACGCCCCGATGGGACTGAAACTACGGCTAGGGACGTGGACGTCGTCTGGGACTTGTACCGCTGGCCCGGCATCCAGCGGCAGAGGCCGACGGAGAGGAACTCCAAGAAGACGTATGATTTGTACAGTCTGGGGTTAGTCCTATTGGAGATTGCCCATTGGGAGAAGTTGTACAAGGTGATGTGTCTGGGGGACAAGACGCCGGATAGCAAGGAGGGCGCCAAGGTGCCTCACGTACCGCTTGGCAAGTCCAAATCTGTGAGGGATTGGTTGTTGGGGGTCAAGTCGGGAGCACCATTTGAGGCAGCCGGCCAGCCGAACCCGCTAAGGGAGCTGCGCAATCTCGCCGGGGATAGATATTGGAAAGTGGTTGAAAGGTGTCTCTGGGCGCATGGTGAGAAGGGATTCGGCGTGGAAGAGCTGGCGGAACAGTCCAATGATTCTGAGGTGGGCATAAAGTTGCAGGAGGCATTCACGGAGCATGTAGTTGAGGAGTTACAAGCTGTGGAGATTTAAGAGATAGGTAGTCGCCGATAGCCGGGAGAGTTGCGCACACCGGCCTGTCTCGTATCCTACAATTAATTTCACCGTCTACCTCTAAAACAACCGTTACAGTTTACTCGTTACCTCTAGCCAACAGTATCCAAACAATTCCGGGGTATTATTCGCCCTTCCACTTCCACAGCGCACGGCGATGCTTCATGTAGTCCTTGCTCTGTATGCTCTTGTAGATGCCGTAAAACCCGCCCAGCGGCGGCTGTTTCTTCAGCCAGTGCCGCTTCTTCTTACCGGCGACGTTGGGGTCAACATGAACCTTGTCCCACACAGTCGGGAGCGTTTTGGCGTTGTACTTCTCCCGCAGCCTATCATACCACCCGCGGCCGCCGTACATGGACCAGAACTCGTCCTGCGGGTAATACGTGTGCGCATACAGCCACTTCATACCGCCCAATTCACGCACCTTGTTCTCAAGCTCGCGGTTCTTCTTGACGAACTCGGCCGAGTCCGACGGGCCCCAACCCCAGACGCCGACGTTGAGCATCATGTCTTCCTCCTTCTTCTCGACGCCCTCCGGCAGGGTGGTGAACGGGTGGAAGGTCGGGGGACCACGCTTCTTGAGAGGGCATAGCCACAACGGCCAGATATCGAGCTCGGACGATGTGTAATCGACGAATCGCTCGGTCGTCTCAAACGGCATGGCGATATCCTGCACCACGAACCGGGCGCTCTCGCCAGAGCCGTGCAGCGCGCGGTACATCATGCGCGTGTGCAAGAAGTCGTCGAGAAACCAACGGAAGAATTTGGTGAACGGCACGAACTTGAAGTACTGAAACGCCGCGGCCCCGACCCAGAACCCGCCGCGATCATACCGGAACAGGTACTCCGCCAAAGGCACATAATCCACCGGCGCCGTACCCGCCTCACCCTTCTCGGGCGCCGTCTTCTCCTTGGCATGGAGATAAAACCACGGATCCCACGGCCCGCTGAAGGTCTGCACCTTCTCCCCCGCCGAGGGCATCTCATCAGTCAGCTGCCCCGTCACCACCACGCCATGGTCCTTCGAAAACAGGATCCCATCCACATAATCATTCTCCCCCTTCCTCACCTCCTCCCTCACCGCCTCCACGGCCTCCGCCACGCTCGTCGTGCGCCTATACCGCGTCTTGACAAACTTCCTCGCCTCCATCAACCGCACCTCCAAAAGCGTCGTCATGCCCAGCGTGCCCACAGCCCCCGCAGCACCGCGAAACAGATCCGCCCTCTCCCCATCCGGCGTGACATCAACCACCTCCCCATCCGCCATAACCATCTCCACCCGGTTGACCGTCTCGTCAAAATACCCATGCCGGAACGAGCTGCTCTCGCCCGCGGTACCCGCAAAGCCGCCCCCCGCGGTGATGCCGGGGAACTCCATGACGACGGGCGGGACCAGGCCGTGCGGGAGGGTGGCCTCGACGAGCTTGTCCATGGGCACGTTGGGCTCGACCAGGGCGACGCGGCGCGCGGGGTCGACCGAGAGCACGTTGCGCAGCATCGAAATGTCGACGGTTCGTGAGGATGATGGCCGCGGCCGGGTGGAGTTGGTGCTGCCGTGGAAGATGCGGTACGGCTCGCGGGCGGCGAAGAGGGAGCGCACTGTCGAGGCGATCTTGGAGACCGCGGCTGTGTGGCGCTCCATTTTGAGGGGGGTTTAAGGGGGGGTTCGATATATGTTTTTTTTTTCCTTTCCAAAAATGGCAATAAGATTTGTTTACATTCCGTTGTTTGGACGGGAGGGGATACCCGTTGGTGAGAGTTGGGATGGAAGAGGTTGAGTGAGAGTAGGGTAAGGATTTTTGGGGTGGGGTCCTTTCACTCACTTGGCGTTGGCTCACATGGCAGGCTGCTCACCCACTCACTTACTCACTCGCTCGTCCGTTCAGGGGCATAATAGTAATATGGATTAATGCCATTGGGCGGCACACAGTATTATCTAGATCACACTCCGGTCCTCTCTACCATCTACGCACTCTAGCTCTGCACCGTAACCAATACTCCAAGCTATGTATACTTCGGGTTACACACCCCCCATCCTCATCACACACACCACACTTATCCGTAACACATCAAGCATCACAGCTTCGCAACCCCCTCCTCGGGCATCCCCCTCTCCCGAATCTTCCTCCAAACCCTCTCCTCCACCACCTCCTCCCCCTCCGCCCACAACCCCTCCATCTCCCCGACCACCTCGACCAACGACCGCGCTTTCACCGTCAAAACCCGACTCTCCCCCACCCCCTCAGCACCACCCCCCTCCACCACCCCCTTCACAAACCCCGCCCACCCCTCCAAACACCGCCTCGCCTCCCTCAGATACGGAAAAACCAGCGCAAAAGTGTGCGGCATGGCCTCAAACTCCTCCACCACCACCCTCACCCCCTGCCGCCACATCTTGTGCGCCACAAACCGGTCCTCATCCGCCAGCAGCTCCCAGCCCGTGCACATATACACGGGGGGCGCACCGGCCCAGGACGCCGCCAGCACGGGGCTGACCAGCGGGTGGGCGAGCAGGGCGTCGGGCGCGTACAGGTGGCGGCGCGGCGGGGAGGCCGGCCAGGCGGCGCAGTGGGGGCGCTTGGATTCGGCGGCGAGTTGCTGGGCGAGGGTGGGCAGGTAGTCGAAGGGGGCGTTGGTGGTGCAGGACGGGGAGGAGTGGGTGACGTCGAGCCAGGGGGAGTTTACGGCTACGCCCGCGGGGAGGGGGATGGGTTGGGTGGGGGTGTGGCCGTGCCACGGGATGGGGTGGGTGGTGCGGTTGAGGTGGAGGAGGAGTTGGAGCAGGGCTAGGGAGAGGTTGCCGCCGGCGCTGTGCGGGGAGGGGGGGTGGTTAGTAATGGATGGGGGGAAGGTGGTGACGGGTTTGGGGGGGCATACCTGTCGCCGGCGAAGACGATGTGTTCTGGTTTGACGGGCTCATGGAAAGCGCCTTCTGGGGGGTAGAGGAGTGCGAGATATGACATTAGAGCATCCATCAATGCTGCTGGGAACGGGTGCTGGGGTGCGAGACGGTACCGGACAGAATACACCCTCCCGCCGGTCAGCTTCGCCAAGTTCTTGGTGGTTGGGCGGTGGGTTGCCGGGTCCAGCAAGTAGTACGCTCCGCCGTGAAAGTAGAGCACCGTTACGGGGCTCTTGACCTCCTTCATCATCTCGGCGTAGAGTTCCCTTTCCGAGACATCCGGTAACCGGGAGTCGGACGTTGCGTTGGCGCGGTACCCCGTCCACTCGGCCTCGACCGGCGCCGGGTCTGGCATTTGGTAGGAGGGCTGTGGAACCTTGGGATTCCGCAGCTCGTCGATTGCCTTGGCGATGGCATCTTGCAGACCTCTCTCCTCGAACGGAGGGGGAGGGCACGTGTAATTGCTCACCCAGATCTTGCCCTTCAGCTTCGGAGCCTGAGCAGCCAACTTCTGGGTGGCCGAGATGCTCCGAGGCACAGAGGGGTTGGTGAAGGACCGCAGCACGGCGATGGTGATCTCGGTTCGCAGGTCGAGGTATTGCGATTGCTTCGAGAGGGATAGGATATGAAGGAGGGCTACCCTCATCATTAGGGGAATTTTGGGAATTAAAGCGAGCATCATCTTGTTGTTGTCCGCCGGCTTTTCGGCGGTTTGATGCCCGGGATCGGGATTTTGAGCGGTCATGTTCGAAGTAGGGATAAAATTATTGAAAATAACAACAATATATCACAGCTTCAAGGTGAAAAGTCGGCTGGTAAAAGGAATATGAGAAGGCCGGTAAGGGGCGAGAGCAGTATTTAAAGACATGTGAAGTACTACCTTAAGTATATGCAAGAAGGCGGCTCATCATATCAACTTCGGTCCGTGGAAACGTGGAAGAGCGCACCAGTAGAAGAAGAGCGGGCCCCTGACAAAGGGTTCCATCTTCGAAATGGCCCACTCACGGACGAGGCCCGATGGATGGCGGCCAATACGACTTAACTATCGGCTCGACACTGGAGAGCTCAGGCTTGCCGAAGCGATCAGTAAAACGTGGGGGAGGTCAGGTTGTGAGAAGGGCAGGTCCATGTTGCGACCCCGGGCCGATGAAAACGGGGAAGGAGCCTCGGCACGGGGACTCGTTTAAACACCGATTCCCCAGGCTTTTTTGCTGCGGTGTCCACCAACGGATCCACGAATCAACGAATCCGGCTTTCGCAAGCCTTCCCTTCAAGGGACTGACTCCGGATCGCCACGCCGGAAACAATGCGCCGCGATGTGCATGCCTACATTCTGGAGGAGAGCTGGCAAGAGCGCAAGAATTGCCAAGTTAGGAATAACTCACTTCTATCATGCAGAGCTGAGATCGCTTGCACTGCATCAACTTCATCTCACCAAGCCGCGTATCAGCGAAGAGCGCTGCCAAGAGTTTGTTGTTTGCACCCACTCCTGCGGCAGCTTTTTGGGTCCCGAATATTTCGTAGCCTTCGAACTCAAAACCGTCCCATAGTCAATATCCGATGAACCCCAAATTCCCGATCACCATGAGAAAACAGCCTGTCTTTCAATAGCCATTACAGCATAATGTACACATCTAGCTCGCGCAGATATTGCGATGCATTCCGCCCCCCAATCCCTTCCCGCCCTCTGCCCCATTACCGAGTACCCGCTCATGCGCTTCCCGAAGCTTCCTGAGCCCCACTGCTGCTCCTTGCGTCGGTGCCATTCACGGGCGGTGTGCTGGGCGACTCGGCGCTCTTAGCCGCCATCATCTGCCACGCCGGGATCGACGCCTTAGCCTGCATCCCGCTGCTGAACGGCGAGGCACGGGGCGCATTGGCAGAAGAGTCTTGAGGAGCGGGCGTCGCTTCCGGCTTGGCCGTGGCCTCTACCGTCGGCGCAGGGGTAGTGGCCGGGCTGCTCGGCGTCACGCTGCCGCTGACCGTCGGGCGCATGTAGTTGCCGACGCTGGCCGACGTCGCGGTCGGGTTCATGCGCTGCGTGATAAGGGTCTTGAGGCTCTTAAGCTCGGCGTTGACCTCGCGCAGCCTCGTGTCGGTCAGGTCCTTCTGGTTGTTGAGCCCGCGCGGGATCGAGTCCCGGAGGTTCTGCACGTCGTCCCGCACCCGCTGCGATTCGTCGTCGCGTCTCTTGTTCGCCGCCTTGAGCTGGCTGATGGTCGTTTCGAGTTCGACAAGCGCCGTGTCTAACCTTTCCGTGCGCTCCTTCTCTGCCGTCTTGAGGGTCTCGGTGTCCTTGGCTAGCTGATCGACGAGGGAAAACGTCTTCTCAAACTGTTCGTCGATCGACTTCTTGTCCTGCTCTAGCCGTTCTGGGGTAGGTGGTGAAACCAAGGGGTAAACATAGCGCTAGGAATGTATCAGCATACGGAGTTCGACGTGACCGAACCAGCACCGTCTCACCTTTCCTAAGCTATAAAGCCCGTATGACACGCCGCTCACCACCGTCGCCATGATGAACCAATCCCTCCAGTCCCGTCGCGGAATTGGCTGCGGGGGCGGTTGTTGCCACCCATAAGGGGGATACTGCGGCGGGTATTGTCCATAGTATTGCGGCGGTTGCGCAACGGCCGATGTCGATTGGGGCGGGTATGCCTGTGCCGGAACAGGAGCACCTGCTCGCGCGAGCGCAGCGTTCACTTCTTCTTGCGTAAGGTTCTTGGCTTGAAGAAAAGCGACTTTCTTCTCGACTGGAGATGAGGAAACGCTAGGGTCCTGTAGGACTGTCGAGCAAATGTCAGCCCCTTTGCGCTCCGGAATTCTAGTTCACGTCGAGCAACATCGAAACTTACACTTGACCGCCGACGCGACCAGATCCTCGCGGATGGCCATTTCAGATTGTGTTTGTGAGGCAGCTTTCGTTTGACCAGTTCCCTCCGGGCACTTGATGATGATCGGATCTTTGGAGTTGGGAAGCGCAGCGCGCCGGATGGTCGAAAAGGCGATGGCTAGCAAAAGCAATCACAAGCCGAGGTTCAGCACCGGCAGCCCGTGCGCTCCACCACGGCAGCTGCCAAGCGCGGCAGCACCCCGGATTTGGTTTGCGATTTGGTCTGCATCACGTGTTGCATGGATCCCGCTTTCGACCCAAAGGTGGGTCATTGATGCGCGACCCAGTGAAAGCCCCGCAGCGGTCAACTTTGTTTACCTGGGCAACGGACCGTAAACGTCGTAATTTCACCCATCTTTTCTGTTACGCAAAACATCCCACCACCGACATTTGCTTGCATGTTCGCCCTGTACAAATTCACTGTTGAAACAAATACCGAGCCATTCACTTGAAAGTAGTACTGACCAGTTAGCTCTGGCGCCTTTTTCGAATCTGTTGACGGGGTCATAGGAGACCACCTAGCTCCTGGCTCAGTCACCATGTCGCAAGATAATAATCTTTGGAGTGTCCGAAGACCACGGGAGGTACGATACCCTCAACTCTCAACTGCCCCGCAAGTGTCGCGATATGGTGCTGACTGTCTGTGTAGACCCTCGGAGGACTCAACTTCAATTCGGGCATCCCACAACCCCCGTCCGCAATGAAACGAACAAGCACCATCGGCAGCGCCAGCCATGGCCGCTCCATGTCCGGATCGCGCCACTCACTCGCCGCGCGCCCGAACCAGCCCATGTTCCAACGCTCCTCTACGGGACCAGGCCTCGCTGACATCGGACTGTCATCCGTCAAGCGCGCCTCCGTCGCGGGGTACAACCCCGGCAGCACAGCGACGCTCAAACCGTACCACACCCCCGGCCCGTCCGCCGATAACGACCGCCGTAGTAGCGTTTACCGAGCCCGCCCATCGACAACCGCCGGCCCCATGAGTGGGCACCAGAGCTTCTTCCAGCAAGCGCCGCAGGCCGCCGGCGTACCACGAGACCCCCGCCCGCTCAAGGATAGGTCGTACCAGAATCGGCTTGGACAGGAGCTGTTAGAGTACCTCGCCCAACACAACTTCGAGATGGAAATGAGTCATAAACTGTCCGACAACTTCATCAAGTCGCCGACACAAAAGGACTTCAACTACATGTTCCAATGGCTCTACCACCGCATCGACCCGAGTTACCGCTTTCAGAAAAACATCGACCAGGAGGGTACCGCCTCTTCTCAAGCAGCTTCGGTACCCCTACGAGAGGAGCATCACCAAGAGCCAGATTGCTGCGGTGGGGGGGTCAAAACTGGAGCACATTCCTGGGCTTGCTGCACTGGATGATGCAGCTGGCCCAGATGCTGGACCGGTATTCGGTTCACCAATACGATGAAGCCTGCATTGAGGCGGGGGTCGATGTTGCGGGTGATAACATCATCTTTGACTTCTTGACGAGCGCGTACCAGGATTGGCTCAATATGGACGACGAGGCTGGTGACGAGGATGTCGAGAAGGCCCTGGTTCCGCACGTACAAGGGATGGCGAGGGCGTTTGAGCGGTCCAACGCAAAGTACATCCAGGAGATGGAGATGCTCGAAGGTGAGCACGCGCGGCTGCTCAAGGAGATTGAGGACCTTGAGAAATCCACACCCGACCCGGCCGTGCTCGACAACCATTTTAAGATCATGGAAGAGGACAAGGCCAAGTTCGAGGAGTACAACACCCTGGCTATGCAGAGGTCAGAAAAGTACGAAAGTCGCATCCAGGTCCTGCAGGAAGAACTCGACAAGTTGCAGGGCGAGCTGAAAGAGGCCGATGACGAACGACGACGGCTGAAGGACGCCGTAGACGACCAAGGAATCAGCATGCAGGATATCGACCGCATGACTGCCGAACGGGAGCGTCTGCAAAAGAGCATCGAGTCGGCGGGGCAGCGGTTAGAGGACGTCAAGCGGAAGGTGGCAGAGCGGGAGATGGAGGCCAGCCAAAGGTTGGACGAGCTGGAGCGCATGGTGGACCGCTACAACACGGTCGCGTATCAGATCGGTCTGATGCCCTCCACGGCCGTCAACGCCAAGGGCAAAGACTACGAGCTGCAAGTCACGGTCAACGACAGCCCCAATTTCTCCTCATCCCAGCTGCAGGGCTCGTACGGGCCCGGCGACAGCGACCGGCTCCTCGCGGACCCGGTCACGGGCTACCAGCCAGCGCACGTGCTCAACCTGGACCTCCGGGGGCAGGTTAAGAACAGCTTCCTGGGGCTCCGTAAGGAGGTGTCGGAGCGGCGCAAGGCGGCGCTGGACGCCATGATGGAGGACCACGACCTGCTGGACCGGGCCAAGGAGGCCATCGAGGACAAGCGCAACGAGGTCGAGGCGCTCGAGCACCGCGTGCGCGCCGCCGAGGAGGAGTACGAGAAGACCAAGGAGGTCACCACCGCCCAGAAGCTCGCGTCCGACGCCCAGATCGAGAAGATGGAGAAGGAGCTCGCCAAGATGCGCGCCCAGCTGTCCGAATCCGTCCAGCTCATGGAGCAGCGCGAGATGAATACCAATATTGAGTACGTGGAGGCGTCTCTTTTCCCTTCCCCAACATCGGGTAGCTAACTTGCCGCCTCTTTTTCCAGGTACGAGCAACTGACCCTCCGGGCGAATGCGCTGCGCGAGGAGCTGCACACCGAGACGATGCGCATGCTCAACGACGTCATCAAGTTCAAGATGCACGTCCAGAAGGGCCTGGAGGAGTACGAGACGTTTGTGGCCGACGAGCTGGAGAAGGAGCTCGGCAGCGACGAGATGAGAGATGATACCCAGGGCATTGATATGTAAACGTCTCCTTTGCGGCTTTTTTTCTCAGTAGTTTCGTTGTTTGGATGTCATTGCTGGCAGGGTCGGGCAGCTTGTTTTATTTGCATGACTGGATTGGTCTTGGGGATGGGATATTGGCGGGCGCTGTGGGGTTGGGGTGCAAGGCTATGTTTTGGGGTGTTGAGAAAACGAAGCTCCTGGAAAGAAGAGTTGTGCCTTTATTGTTACGGGTGGTTGGGAATGGAATATGACAGGAGTAAGGGACTTTGATCTCTCTATATGTGAACAGCACGTTGCAAGCATCGGTTTTGGGTTTCTTCTTCGGCTCTTTGGGGAGTTCCTGTGTAGGGCTTCCCCCCTGACGAAGTAGGGGGTCCAAAAGTCTATGCAACGCCGTCAAGAAGATGTCGATATCGCCGCACACGCATTCTCTCCACATGCCCCAACATTGGTATCATCGATCATGACGCTCAACCCATCCCCACTCCCACCAAGCATCCTGTCACCAAGCAGGATCCTCCAACCTCCTAAACAGCGCCACATGCTTCTGCCCCTTATGCCTCTCTACCTTCTTCCCCTCCTCCGTTTCGGTGCGCATGATGGCCACGCACGGATCCGCCTCCTGCTCCTCCTCAGACACGCGCTCAAACGACGGATGCGCGTCAAAGTGCTGCACCATCCACTCATGCAGATCCGGCACGTCGGTGATAGTATAAACAATCCCGCCGGGCCGGACGACGTAGGCGTACTCGGAGTTGAGGGTGGCGGAGACGATGCGCTGCTTGTGCTTGCGGGCCTTGAAGTGGGGGTCGGGAAAGCAGATGAAGACCTTGGCGAGCTGGGCCTTGCGGAAGAAGTTGGGCAGGAACTTCATGGTGTTGGCGCGCAGCACGCCCACGTTGCGGTACAGGCCGGCCTCGTGGTTCTGCGCCCGCAGCGCCTTGATGCGGTCCTCGACGAAGTGCGTCACCGACACCCGGATCTCCAGCCCCAGGATCAGCGCCTCCGGCATCGTCGGCGCGAGCGCGATGAGGAGCCCGCCGAAGCCGCACCCGATGTCTGCGACCTCGACCTCCTTGGATATCCTTTTGGGTCGGAGCGGGGCGAGGTCATGTTGTTCTGAGGATGGGGTCTCGGGGGCGGGTGGTGTTGGCTGGTCTTGCGGCTCGTCGACGACATAGTGTGGGTAGAGGGAGGACCAGTCCATCTGGTCGGGGTGTGGGGGGCTGTATTCTCATTAGTCTCGAACACCCACAACCCCCACGAGGAAAACAGTCAAGCTCACTAGATCAATTGGTGGTCAGAGAACGGGTTGGCGTGGGCTCTTTGGCGGTAAAACTTCTTCCTGGGCAATTCCGAGATGTCATCCTTCCTCATCGCCGCCCGGTAATCTTCGCGCTTTTGCCGCTTGTCTTTCTTAATCTTCTTGCCGCCCATTTTGTTTGATTCCCAGGATATACTCGTATGAGATTGGATACTCAAGTGTTTAAGACCCGTGAGTGGTGCTGATCGGTGTGTGATTGAGATACCGAGAGAATGAGGCGTGAAGAGTTTAAACATGGTGAAGAAACACAACATCCCACGCATGTCGGTATCCACCAAATTTTTGGCTGCAGCGTGGGGCACAACGACCCCCTGTTGTCCGGGGGGGTGGCTGCACACCTGCCCCGCTATCGGCGTCATGGCAATATTTCAGCCAGGAACAAATACCCCGCGATTGCTTCTGTTGCTCATCAAAGTTACATTCAGATACTTCCATTCTTCGCTCGAGTCTAGACTACCTATACAATGGCTGCAGCTTCCGCCCGGCAGGTCAACATTGCCATCATTGGTGTGTTCTCCTAAAACAACCCCTTAACCTCCCCCAGCTAACAACAATTCCAGGCGCTGGTGGGGTAGGGAAGTGCTTCCTGTCCCAGCTCGAGCAGCTCGCCGCCCGCCGTCCCAGCCCCAAGGTCGTCCTGACCTACATCTGCACGAGCAAGAAGGCCATCTACAGCACCGACCACGTGGCGATCCCGCTCAACACCGTCTCGTCCACCCTTGCCTCGTCCCAGCAAGCTCCGCTCGCCCTGCCGAAGCTCGTCGACTTCCTCGGCACGTCCGGCTCCAAGACGGTCCTCGTCGACAACACCAGCTCGCAGGACGTCGCGGACGCGTACCCGCTCTTCCTCAGCCGCGGCATCAGCATCGTGACGCCCAACAAGAAGGCCTTCTCGGGCTCGTACAAGCTGTGGCAGGACATCTTCGGCGCCGCCGAGCAGTCGGGCGCCAAGGTGTACCACGAGTCGTCGGTGGGCGCCGGCCTGCCCGTCATCTCGACGCTCAAGGACCTGGTGGACACGGGCGACGAGGTGACCAAGGTCGAGGGCGTCTTCAGCGGCACCATGTCCTTCCTCTTCAACTCGTTCGCCCCGACCTCGGGCTCCGGCGGGAAGTGGTCGGCCGAGGTGAAGAAGGCCAAGGAGCTGGGCTACACCGAGCCCGACCCGCGGGACGACCTGAACGGGCTGGATGTCGCGCGGAAGCTGACCATTCTCGCGCGGTTGGCGGGCCTGCCGGTTGAGTCCCCGGCTGCCTTCCCCGTGCAGAGCCTGATCCCCAAGGAACTCGAGTCCGTGGCGAGCGGGGACGAGTTTCTCGAGAAGCTGCCGGCGTTTGATGCGCAGATGGAGGAGACCAAGGCGGCGGCGGAGAAGGAAGGCAAAGTGGTGCGCTTTGTTGGCAGCATCGACGTGGCCACGAAGCAGGTCAAGGTCGGGCTCGAGAAGTTTGATCTGTCACACCCCATTGCGGCACTGAAGGGCAGCGATAACATCATTAGCTTCTACACTAAGCGGTATGGAAGCAACCCGCTAATTATACAGGGCGCTGGTGCCGGCGGTGAAGTGACGGCGATGGGCGTGACGAGCGACCTGCTGAAGGTACTGTCCCAGATTGCTTAATCCGGTCAGCCCATCCCCAGGTAAATAGCCCAGATATACTACCTAGGTCTCAAGAAACCCCCAGTATCCCAATGTGCCTCCATTCAGTGCCGTGCCATGTTAGCATGCGGTGGTACCAATGCATCCCTCCGACCTAATATGGTCTATTCGAACGCCTTGTTCCATCATCCGACGGACCAGCTCGCGGCGGTGCCGTTTATCGGTGGCGTCGGAGGTTCGGCAGGGGCGATTTCAATTCTAGGTGCAAACCTGGCACGCCAGTTGGCAACTGCGAGCCGCCAGAACCAAAGGATCAGGTCGTAGATTACCAGCACAACGATCGGTACAATCGGCGTGAGGGCGAGCGTGAGCTAACCAAGAGCTGCGTCAGCGACGGCGATGGCGAGAACGGCAACGAAGTGAATGGACTCACAAAAAGGCTGGATATGATGCTAATTATGTACCGGTACTCCTGTGGGATGATGCTCAGCTCAGTGAGCCAGAGATACCAGCTGGTGGGCTCTGAAGCGTAGTCCGTCATCTTGGGCGACGTGTTTGACGGAATGGAGAAACGGTGTGAAGTTCTGGGACGCTGCCAACGAGGCGTCAAGCGTCATCAAATAGTAGGCAGTGGCGAAGGTTCTAACCGTGCGTTATGCTGAGCGACGGGGCCGGTGCACGCGGCGAACGTGGCCCCGTGGCCGAGGAGCGCAATCGAAGTCGGGGATCAAGCTGGGTAGCTTAGCTGACTGTTGGTACGGGATGACGTTGCATATTCTCCGAGGGAGTGATGGATTTCCATCAAGGGCGAGTCGTTGTAGGGGAATGCTTGAACCAGACGGGTGGGAACACCGGGGGTGCGGGTTGGAGTTGGAGGGAGGTTGTCTGCGATAAGCCGGCAGAACCAAGGGATGGAGCGAGGCCTGTCTTGGAAGCTGTTGTCGCGGTGCCGCTAGTTAACCCGCGAACCGGGCCAGCCAAACGGGAGCTCGTCGAATCGCATCGGCACCTGCCCCTTGGCGCCAGGCGCATGGGGAACAGGGATGATCGGATGCTGTTCCACGCCCCACCTGCGGGTCTGGGCTTCCCCATAAAAAAGGCCAGGGAGCAACGGCCGCAGGGTTGCATCTGGACGGGAGGCAATTGGAGATCAGACGTCAACTCCGGATTTCGAGGCGCAGAAAACTCAAAAAACACGACAACACATGACCTGAGCTGATAGCTTGATATCCCTAACAAGATACAACAGAGATCAAACCCACCAACAACTGCTCGACGACAAACAACCCCTTCACCCCGCAGCTGTGAACCTCTTCAACGCCAGGCGTCACCATCACATCATCGATAGGATGCCGCAAGATCCACATCTATACGGGCAGCCGCCGCCCAAGAAGCAAAAGAAAGAGATAGCTCTCTCGGGGTCGCTAGCGTTCAGCTCACAATTAAGCTCGTTCCTTGCTGAACCATCAACCAAATCAAGCACGAGTTCCTCCGCCGCGGCCACGACTGGCCGAACCCGCCCATCGAAGCTGAAAAAAGATGGTCTCTCCAATACCAAAGTCAAGCGCAAAGACAGCAAGCCCAATACCGAAACAAAAGATGATAATAATAAACTCTCCCTCAAATCTCCCCTCGGAACAGAAGAGAGCAAAGCCGAGCGCGAATTCGCCCGCCGCAAGATGGAGTCCAAAGCCCGTGTCTACGCGGCAATGCAACGAGGGGATTACATCGGGCGCGAAGTCGGGCTCGTCGATTTCGACCGCAAATGGGCCGAATCCAAGTCCAAGGCCAAAACCAACCCCGACGCCGCCTCCTCAGACTCCGACTCCGACTCCGAACCCGACGACGACCAAGCCAGCAACATCGACACCACCCTCCACGAACACACCGACGAGTTCGGCCGCGTGCGGCAGCTCACCCGCTCACAAATCCTGCGGCTGCAGCGCGGCGCGGCCTCGGCCACCGAGCTCGAGCACATGTCGGCGCGGCCCAAGGCGCCCGCCGCGCTCATCTACGGCGACGCCGTGCAGGCCGAGGCCTTCGCGGCGCACGACGGCGGCGAGGCCATGGAGGCGCTCGCGCGCAAGCGCGACCGGAGCGCCACGCCGCCCGAGGCAACGCACTACCAGGCGGACTGGGAGATCCGGACCAAGGGGGTGGGGTTCTACAAGTTCAGCAAGGAGGAGGGGCGGCGGGAGGCGGAGATGAGGGCGCTCGAGGAGGAGAGGGCGAAGACGGAAGGGTTGAGGAGGGAGAGGGAGGAGAAGGCGAGGAGGCGGAAGCAGGAGATTGAGGAGAGGAGGAAGGAGATCTTGGAGCGGAGGACTAAGAAGATGGCGGATAGTTTCTTGGAAGGGCTGGAGAAAGACTTGGTTGGTCACGATGATGGGTAGGCGGGAGCGGTTCTTGGAGTATAGCATTTATAATGTTACAGAGCCGAATTTTGGGGAGTCGGCTTCCAAAGGCTCTTGCCTGAGTCCCCGTTTCCCGTGGAGCCGATGTCTCATATTAGGAACCCGTGCATCAATCCGCCGCACATGTATAACGGCAATAGCGTGTGGAAGGGTGTTCCAAAAGGCTGCTACACCTATCTTCATATTATTATATGATACAACTCCTCGTAAGCATATTATTTTCGATTTAAGTAACGAAATAATAAGCTTTTATAAGAGACGGATGAAAAACACTAGGTTATTATTTAGAGAAGACTAAATTATGAGAAGTCTATTTTATTCCACATCTCCCGCGTCTTCTTTCCCCTTTGCATTTCCATTCCTTTTCTCTTCGCACGTTGCTAATTCGGCTAAGCTAGGGGAATATTCTCAATCCCTGTATGTATTCTGTCAAGCTTCTCTCAGCCAACATCATTATCCCCTTGGATTTGACCGCTATTCCATCAATTTTCGACCAACCCACAGCAACATGCCCCCTCAACGCTTTCCAAAGACCTCAAAGTTTTGGGAGGTTCACAAGCTTGAGCAAGGCCTGATGGGCCTCGGAGAGTTGAGCACGACCCTCTCAACGAGCAGGCTGAAGAGCATGGGTATCGAGAGGGCTCCTCAACTCGACATCGACAACCCAGACATGGTGGACGCCCATCCCGTCTTTTTTCAGCCGTTTCCCGACACCCCCGAATTCAGGGAGTCACTTGCAGCGTCGAGACGCGAGCGTCATGAAAACGACTACGATTGGTCCCCCTGTACCCATGAACTTTCGCATATTGGTCGGTTGGACTGCGCCGGTCATGTCATTAATTGGCTTACGGGGTTGGCCTACGGAGCGGTCCACGTACACAACCTCTATCCCACTGATGTACCGCAGTGGAAGTCGGCTTCGTGAGTATACTCTTCCATTCTGTGCTTCCGCTGTTCCCGAGCAATGAATCAGATACTTACTCGACCTCCTCAGTCCCGGAAACGGCGTCCGTCTTCCAGAGTACTCGGCCAAATCGGTGTACCTCCAGAAGCATCACGAGGCGCCGCCTCAACGGCTGCCCGAATGGTTCACAACTTCGGCATTCTATTTTTCCAACGACACGGCCAAGTCGGAAGGAATGCGCCATGTTGGGTTGGTCTTAGCAGACACCACCTCCCACAGAAGCAAGCCGGACGAGGCACTCCGTAGCGAGATTACTGCCGGTGTCAGTTTCATAAAGAGGCGAATGTGGGCGTCTCGTGATGCACACAACATAATTCCGGTATGCCCCAACCCGATTTCGCCGAGTGATGAACCCGCACACGTGGAGATCGTATCTGACAACACTCCAGGTTCTGGTGTATTCCTTCTATCACAACCAAACAGTTCGCATCACCCAAGTCTGCTGGCATGGCGGTCACAGCCCCATTACCTTCCGCCAATCACGCCTGGTGGACATTTCTTCGGAGTCGCTCGACACACCGGACGCTACCATGCTGGTCCGCTGGATGCTTTGCATCCCACTCCGCGAGCCCAAGGTACGCCGCAGACGGGCAGCGGCCGGAGCGGGTGGTGCAGCCCCCCAGCCCCAGCCGGCCGACGACGCTCGTTCAGAGGGGGACGCCCCAACCAAGCACCAAGACGAACCACCACACCACCCCCACAGCCACCCATCTTGCCAGGGGGACCTACAACCCAGCGAGGCCAACAACGCCGACCCCGACGACGAGAACGCAGAACGCGACGGGCGCCGCCCACGGTAACAAGACAGACGCCCCCCTCGCTCAGCGACACCCCCACAACCGCCCCATCCCACCACCACTGCACCCAGCGGCGCCACCACCAGCGAAACCACCGGCAACGCCCGCCCCGGGGCCGGCGCAAAGCACGCCGACGAGGCAGACCACCGCGACGGGGAACGCGTCCGGCGCGTGCACGGCCGTTCCGCGGCAAGCCCCTCTGACGCCCGGCAGAAACGGTGCAGGAGGTCCTTCTCCTCCGCGTCACAACGCTCCTTCCGGTCTCAACCAAGGCGTCGAGCTGCCGACTATGACCGCCAATGGCCACGGTCGTGGTGGCGGCGTGCATGGCAACGCCGATGGGACCGACACTCAGCAAGCTAGGAGTCTAGGAGCTCGTCGTTGATATTGGTTTTGGCCGGGGATTCTTGGGGGCGAGGTTGTTGACTGGTTTGGGATAGGCGATGCAGAAGGCTGGCATTGGAGGCGCTCGGGCGTGGCAACTACGGTAAGTGGGCATTGTGGGCTCTCAGGAGGCACATCAGCAGCACTCTGTTTAAACGGTCGTCACGGGAGAGTGGTCAGGGTAGAGACTTGCACGAGTTATATTCATCGAGATTCAGTTGACTATCTTGCGATGTGAGCCCGTAGTGAGGCAAACACTCGATCAAGCATGGCCTTGGCCTGGACTGATGCAATGACACACGAAGAGCAGAGGTTTCACATAGATCATATACGACCTGTTTGTTAGTGGGGAAAACTGACCGGGTGTACTCGTCAAGTTGCACGTTGTTATGGTGACGGGAGAGGTAGCCAAGTCCAAGTGTCCTACAATCTTGTCCACGTTAGCCCAAGGACACTCAAAAGACAGAGCAAACACGTGGTTGATCGTGACTTTATCAGGATTAAAGCCGTGTCACCGGCAGTCTCATCAAGGCATAAGCTATGTAGACCGTCGTGATAAAATTGAAATCATCATAAAAGCCAGGGGGGTGTGCGAAGAGATGATGCTTACCCTCTGTCCCGTCGCCATAAATAAGGACTGAGATGGTCGACAGTGCAAGGTAATCTGTGACAGTCAGCGTTCGCTCGTCTCTAGTGAGAGGAAGGCGTGATGTGTCAGGGCGGGATCAGACATGGACGGTGTCATCTTCGCATGAGCTCCGACATATGCTTGTCAATTTTAAAGTCGAGTCATCATGAAGAGGTGCAGTGAAGCAAAACTGGGGTCCCGAGTCAACACATACCTCAACGGTCAAACCACGCCGGATGATGAAACCATTCATTGGCTTTCAAGTTATTACTGGCGACGGTTAGCGGGAGCCCCTTGCTAAATATGCAATCGCGGATGTCCATCGACAAAAGTTCAGAAAGGCATGAATGGTAGTTAAAAGGTTTTGTCTTCAGCGGGAATCCCGAATCAGACTCGTCATCTAGAGTCATCACAGAAAAAGTAGGGCGAAAAAGTAATGCACAAGGAAACTGCAAGCTTACCAAGTAGAGTGGCTGTCACAACGCGTTGGGCGCAGAGAGCTGCCGTCTTCCGAACTAGTTAGCTCGAGTTCCCCATGCAATTGATGCAAGCAACGACCATGGGTAGTGCTGATCAGTGGACGAGGTTTTCTAGGCCTGTCGCAAAAATGGCATATCTGCTCATTGAAATTCGGAGCCCAGTGCCGCTTCATCATGGAAGCACGTCGAGGTTCGGCGAGAAGGTTGCCTACTTACTCAGATGGGGTTATGGACCTGTGGAATTGACAATCAGCAACCGAGCATTGGAGGAAAGCTGGTCAAGAGAAAGATGAGGATAAAAATCAGAAACAGCCATTTGTTTTCTTCAAGGGGTATCAGTCGGTAATTCCAACTTGCCGAAGCAAAGAAAGATCATCATGAAATCGAGAGCGAGAAGTGAAAAGGTGTACTAACCCGGTGGCTCATGTCGAACGTGGTTTCAGGGTGCCGTCAAGCGCGCACCATGGTCCCAGCAAGCTGCCCGACAGCCTCATCGTGGTCATGGTGCCGTGTTCCAGACCATCCTCCCGAATCCCGCCCAGCGACTGACGCTCGTGGAAGCTAGAGGCCTGTTATTTCCGTTAGCTTCTCGACCAATGCAATTAGAAGATGATAACGCGACGGCGACAGCGGCAGTGTTCAGACTGACGTTACAATTTCTAGTTTCATGTCCGAAGATCAAAGACTCTAGTTTGCGGTGTTGGGTTGTCATCAGGCAATTGCCTGCTGTGCGTCGCGAAAAAAGGAAAATAGGGACTTACCAGAAGCTGGAGGTGGTGATGTGAATTGAAAGAAGCGAAGCGGAAAAAGCTGCAGGTTCAGAGTTTTTGAAGCTGGTTTTGGTTGTGGAGAAGATGGAAAATTCCGGTGCGGTGCTGTGGATCCACAAGAGGAGCTTCTCGGCTACCAAGGAGGATTTGTAGCTCACGTGATGACGCTTCCGTCACGCGTTTCCTTGGCTCGAGCTCGGGGTCGTCGGACTCCACCGCTTCATCTGGCTGACGCGCGCCAACTGCTTGTTGGGAGAGAATTAAACGGCCAGTTACTAAGTTCAGTTCCAGTCATATTAACAACTTGAAAGGTGTAAACCTTGGGATCAATAGATCTACAATAATGCCTGAGATTGCCGAGAGTATGTTTAACTAAGCAGCGACTTCCACACCTTCCCCGCTGACAAACATGCAGTCGCGCGGGTGGTGCACTATCTGCGCCTGCACTTGGTCGGGAAGACGATCAAACAAGTGACGGCGATAGAAGACACCAATGTGTTTGGCAAAGTTGGGACTACTGGGGCGGAGGTTGCGAAGGCATTGACCGGGAAGAAGGTCATCTCAGCGGGAACTCAGGGCAAATACTTCTGGTAGGGCGCCCGACCGTGACATTTAAATGGGCTCAAAGCAGCTAACTCAGCAAAGGCTTGTTCTCAATCAATCGCCTCATCCTGTAATGCATTTTGGCATGACTGGTACGGTTGTCGTCCCTCAAGCCTGTGTGGCGTGACTAATTCTCCTTACAGGCTGGATCCACATCAAGGGCGACCGGACAGCGTACACCAACTACTACAAGAAGATGAAGCCTGAAGAAATGGATATGTGGCCGCCAAAATACTGGAAGTTCCACCTGACGACCGAAGACCCATCAGTCGAGGTCGCCTTCACCGACCCCCGACGCTTCGGTCGTGTCCGGCTGGTGGATTGCCCAGGCGAAAGTATCAGGAAGCACTCGCCGCTTGTAGAGAACGGGCCAGACCCAGTCGTCGATACCGACGTCTTTACCGAGGAGTATCTCCGACAGAAGATGAAGTCACGACACGTGCCCATCAAGGCACTCATTCTCGACCAGGCCGTCATCAGTGGTGTGGGTAACTGGGTTGGGGACGAAGTTCTCTACCAGGCAAAACTCCATCCGGAACAGTACTGCGACGACTTCAGTGACGAGCAGATCAAGAACCTTTACAAATCCATCCGACATGTGTGCCAATTTGCTGTCGACAAGCTCGGGGACTCGGATCAGTTTCCCAAGGATTGGATGTTCCATTATCGGTGGGGTAAAGGTCAGAAAGGTGCCGCGGGTCACCTGCCCAGCGGCGAGAAGCTGGCATTCCTAACTGTTGGCGGAAGAACAAGCTGTTACGCGCCTGATGTGCAAAAGAAGAGCGGCCGCATCATGCCGGGTGTCAAGGAGGAGATCATCGAGTCTGACCAAGAGGAAGTCAAGCCTAAGAAAGCTGCCAAGTCGAAGGCCGTCAAAGCCGAGGATGACCAGCCGCAGGGCAAGAAGAAGCGGGAAGCCGAGGGGGAGGAGCCGCCAGCTAAGAAGAGCAGAGTTGCCCCAAAGAAAGCTGCAACCGGCAAAACAGGGACGGCCAAGGCAGAAGAGACGGCCACGGTAAACAGCAACACCGAGTCAGGGAGGCGGCGTTCGGGCAGGCTGCAAGGAAATCGACCTGGGTATTGATTTTAAGATCGAGGCCTCTCGGTTTCAGTTTGTATCCACAGTACCATGACCCGAACTCCCGATTAAGGCTCCGACTCAACATTCGGAGGGAATGTGCCAAATAAAGCCATCAGATGCTCAACATCACCCGAAGTGAGCTGCTTCCCAGCCTCCGTCGCCTTGCCCAACATCCGAAAGTCTTTTTTCTCCGTCAATAGGGTCTCCTTGCGGGATCAGGGGTCACAAGTCGAAACTCACAATCCACATAGTGCCCTGGCGTAGCAGTCATATAACACTCACAGTCCTCCGTGTCAGACGCATTCTTGAACGTGTGCACCGCCCCGGGAGGAACAGTCATGAGGTCACCCGCCGAAGCCGCCACCTCGCCGTCTGGCGTGACGAATGTCATGGCCCCTACCTCACACCCCACCACCGCCAAAGATCAGTTGTTGTACTAGGTAGATACGCTCGAATGCCGTATCAGACTCACCCTTGGTAACGAGAAACAACTCGTCGTGGAACCGGTGCCAGTGCATCGGCGGGCCGCTCTTTCCGGCGGGTATCTCGAGCAGCACACCACTGACCCGGTTCTCGGTCAGAGAGCCATCCTCGTAAATGCGGATGGTCAAGGGGCCGACACGGAGGGTTTCGGCAGCGTCCTTTTTGTGGAGCTTGGCGTGGACTGGGCCGCGGATCGGCATCTTGATTTGGTTTACGTACTAAGGTTACGTACGTGTACCTACCTAGGCATGTAAGTTCCTAGTTGGTGATTGAGGATTCGGGTGGTTGAATGGGGTGATGGGGTGTGTGGGGTTGGTATGACCTCAGGAAGAAGTGCTTGTTGAATGGAAGTCCGTGTGCAACCCTAGCCCTCCTTCCTTCGCCTCGTTGCTTTCCCCAAATTTGGCACTTGACCTTCACATCCTCATCGCCAACTGAACATTGAACCCAACGGAGTAACCAGCAACCAGATGCTCATTACATTGTACATTCCCGGATACTCAAACATGGAGAGAGAAATGTGCCAGAATGGCGACCCCTGTGGAAGGAGAATCCCTCATGATTCGGCTGTCGTCTAACTCTCCGCCTGCCTCCCCTCCTCCTCCAAGGGGCACCCGGACCTGCCCCAACTCTCGGATTTTACATCCGACGCACATGATGCAGACTCAGCAAATCACCGAAGGTGGCGGCCCGGGTTTGAGTTCACTCCCATACCCTGCCATGCGATGTCGGGGCCTGATTCCCGATGGCCCCGGTCCTCCGACTACCATTGCCACCGTCGCCCAGCCGCTTGCCTGCAAGTGCGGGTAGCCCATCGGCTGGAAGTGATAGAGGCGTCGAATCATGTCAACTGCTACGGGAAGTCAGCATTCCGCTTCGCTAGGGACGCGCCTCCGCCAACAAATTCGACAATGAATAGCAACAAATAACACCGCATCGTGGCCGGGGACAGTTCGTGATGCGGCCCGAGCTCACTATTATTGTCCGACGGACTCAGTTCTAGCGGTTATTCTTGGGATGAGGCTGCTCCCAGGTTGCAGTATGGCTAAAGCCAACCCGGTGGCTAATATATTCTCCACAGCCTGTTTATATCAGCCCAACTCCTCATTCGCCCGCCTACTGTCGCGACGCAAGGGGAACAGCTCCCATCCCAGGAGTCGAGCTGATGCGGCTGGAGACCTCAACCGTCGGATTGCATGAACTAGGCAACCCCGAGCACCCTCTCTACAACCCCCATGCTCCAGCGTCTGCTTGTCTACCCTCCAGCCGAGCTTGTAATATCCAGCACCCGCCTTGGGGTCTTATCACGCGCTCCAACCATGGCACTCGTTCGAATCTTCCCGCCTCAGCGGTTCCCGTGCTCGGCGCCTAGGAATGAGGCTCTTGCCAAGCTGGTGAACGCCACCTTATCCTCACCTTCTCCAACAACTCTCCGCCTGTTTTCTTGTAGAACCTGGTCCAACAAACGTTCTCTGGCTATCGTCATATGATCGTCCTCCTTACACAGGGTTCTCTAACATTCCTTTAGCCGGCATCCCTCAGTTCTCAACACGGTTGGTTTTCCCGTGCGGTACCATGAAGTGTAAGTGGGCCTTCTCTGCTGGCCAGCCCGTGGTTGTGCCACTCAACCATGCTGTCGCATGGGGCGGCCGGAAAGGCAAGGATCCACTGTTGGCTTTCTCTGCCGGCTTCTCTCCTCAGAATTCTCTCCGTCTTTGGCTTCCCCAGATCTTCTCTCCCGCTTCCCCACACAAAATGCTCCGGCCCTTCTGTACCGTCTTCATACGAAGCTGACGGCACAAGACCATACCCGCTCACCCGAATCTGGGGCTGGACAAGGAAGTCGACCCACAGCGAGGTCTAGACCGGGACGGTTTACCCCAGTCTGCCGTCGTGTTTTCCTTCTCTTCGAACGCGTTCCGGGCCACTCTAGATGTAAGGAGTCCCGGGGAGATATCGGAAGCCACAGGAGCAAGAACTGGTGCCCGATGGATAGCATGTCTTACCTCCGCTTCACAGCACATCCTTTCATTTGGGGGTTGATTCTACCAAATATCCCCTCGACTGTCGAGCCCCGAGTTATTGGGTCCATTCAGCTGGGATGATGTTTCCCGGCTCTCGGTTGGTTCAAAGCCGGGGATCCAAGTGGCACGGATCGCGCGTGCTGCAATAGTAGATTACAGCGGAAGCTTTTCATGCAATGGTCTACATTGCTAATCAACTGACACCAAGCTCTCTTCCGAGAGCTTGCTCCTCTTAGCCTCGACCTTTATGAGCGAATATGCCCCGGGTGATAGGCCCATCCGGCCGAAAGCCATATCCTGCCGCAGAGGCAAGTCATATACTTCGGAAAACAACCCAAACGGGAGTTGCGATGGTTACCTTTGACTGGGTGGTCAAAAGCTAGAAAAGGCGTTGGTTCCTCTCCCCTAGCCAAGGCAAGCTACCGACACCATCTTCGCATTCCTCCAGCTTCGGGACACCATCGCCTTCTAGCCTCCGTTGAAGATGCTCTCCAAAATCCTTGCGCTCGCCGCCCTCCTGGGCCCGGCTGCGGCCCAGGTGGTGGGCAAGGAGACGACCGAGACGCATCCCAAGATGACTTGGCAGAAGTGCAGCGCCAGCGGCTCCTGCTCCAGCGTGAGCGGCGAGGTGACCATCGACTCCAACTGGCGCTGGGTCCATGACAAGGACGGCTACACCAACTGCTACAGCGGCAACGAGTGGAACTCGACCATCTGCAACGACGACAAGACCTGCGCGTCCAACTGCGCCGTGGATGGCGCCAACTACTCCGGCACGTACGGAGCTTCGACCAGCGGCAATGCCTTGACCCTCAAGTTTATCACTGAGGGCGAGTACTGTATGTGAACTTCATATCCTCTCAGTGGAACGTTGAGTTGTTAACGGTGGTCGGTAGCCACCAACATCGGCTCACGCTTGTACCTGATGGCCGGGGCGGACAAGTACCAGATGTTCACCCTACTCGGCAACGAGTTCACCTTCGACGTCGACACCTCCAAGCTCGGGTAGGTCAAGGCGAGTGTCCGTTAGCTGCTGGTCCAGACTAACCCAAGGCTAGCTGCGGCCTCAACGGTGCCCTGTACTTTGTTTCTATGGACGAGGATGGTGGCAAGTCGAAGCACTCGGGGTAACAAGGCGGGAGCCAGATATGGCACTGGCTACTGCGATGCCCAGTGCCCTCGCGACCTCAAGTTCATCAACGGCGAGGCCAATGCTGTCGGTTGGAAGGAATCATCCAACGATCAGAATGCTGGTGTTGGCCAGTACGGCTCCTGCTGCACTGAGATGGATGTCTGGTAGGTCATCTTCCCCTTCCAACTCAGGAGTATCTTCTAACGGAGGAAAGGGAGGCCAACTCCATCTCGACCGCTTATACTCCTCACCCCTGCACCACGGTTGGCCAGCATCGTTGCGAGGGAGATGCGTGCGGCGGGACCTACTCCGCAACGAGGTACGCGGGTACCTGCGACCCCCGACGGCTGCGACTTTAATGCCTACCGCCAAGGTATCAAAGACTTTTACGGCCCGGGCATGACGGTCGACACGAACAAGAAGTTCACTGTGGTGACGCAATTCATCAAGGGCAGCAACGGCCAGTTGGCCGACATCAAGCGCTTTTATGTGCAGAACGGCAAGGTGATCGAGAACCCCGAGAGCACCATCGAGGGCAACTCGGGCAACAGCATCACGGAGGAGTTCTGCAAGACGCAAAAGACGGCCTTCAACGACCAGGACACTTTCAACGACAAGGGCGGCATGGCCCAGTTCAGCAAGGGCGTCGCCGCCCCCATGGTGCTCGTCATGTCGCTGTGGGACGACCACTACTCCAACATGCTGTGGCTCGACTCGACCTACCCGACCGATGCCAGCCCCGACGAGCCCGGTAAGGGTCGCGGTACTTGCGATACGTCCTCCGGCGTGCCGAGCGACATTGAGGAGAGCCAGGCGAGCAGCCAAGTGATCTACTGTAAGTTTGTGGTTTGCCTGATGGGGATGCCCTCTTTACTAACTGTAGCGGTAGCGAACATCAAGTTTGGTCCCATCGGCTCGACCTTTAAGCAGCCGTAAGGCATCACGGCGACCTCATGGTATTGGCCAGCGCAGTCTCGTGAGCGTAGAGCTAGACACGCGATAGAGGCTGGGCATGGCATGGAGTACAATTTCTGTAAATAGGTTGTCTAGACATACAGATATGGCATCGATTAAAAGGAACAGGTCCGCTTTTGTGAACCAGTTGCCCTACAACTGTAGGAGAGAAAACAAGGCATAACTCATCGAGGGTATCCCAACAACAACACGTCTCAAACAAACCCACAGCCCAACACCAACCCAACCCATCTCTCCACCCGACCTCCCCCCTCAAAGCCAAAAGCACCTCGCTCACTCAAGCGAAGCCGCATCACACAAGAACCCCACCGACAAATCCAACCCAGAACCCACCCTCACGGGGATGATACTCAACAGATTCAGAAACGGCTCCCCCGACTTCCTGTAATTCACCACCTCCACCTGCACCTCCCTCCTCCCTTGCACCGCCGCCCCCATCCGCCTCACCACCTCCCCATCCACCAACCCACCACACCCTCTCCTCCTCGCCACCCCAGAGTCCCTATTTCCACCCGCACCCCTACCCCCACCCCCATCCCAATTCCCAACCGTACCCCCACCCCCATCCTTACCATCGCCATCACCACCATCATCCCTATAAACCAGTGGCGGCGGCGCCTGCAAAAACCGACAATTCCGTCCGAGCGCCTCGGCGGCGGAGTAGCCGGTCAGGGCGGTGAAGGGCTGGGAGGCGTAGATGATGGGCTGGTCGGGCTGGGCGAGGTCGGCGATGAGGATGGCGCAGGAGGCGTCGACTGGGCCGAGGGGGACGGTCGGGTTCGGGCGGGTGTGGATCGTGGCCTGTGAGGGGGGGACGGTTAGGGAGGGTTGGGTTGGTTTTGGAGTTTGGGTTGGTGGGGGGGGGGGTGAGTTTTGGGTTTTGGGGGGGGGAGGGTGGAAAAGGGGGGGGTAAACAAAGGAGGTGGGTTGGTGCTGGGGAGGAGGGAGGGGTGGAACGGGGAGATGGCGGGATGGTAGAGGGAGGCAAACAGAATAATAGAGCAAACGAAACAGGGAAAGGCATAGAAAACTAACCAATATGGTAAGAATGTCGATGCCGCTCGGTGAGTAGAGGCCGGGATAGATGAGTGGATCTTGGATTTGTGGGTTCGATACCTGCCACTGGCTGCTATGAGTATTGGTAACGCGGCAATATGGAATGGGAGAGAAATACCATCACGGCTTGCTCCTCCCAGGTGTTCATTTGGGCGGTCATCGCGGGATGCGAAGTGGGAGCCCGACGGAGGGGCTGGGTAGAGACTTGTTGATATGACCAGAATGACTTTACTAGCAAGGGCATGGGAAAAGGGTCTGTTAATGTTCGACTGAAGTTGGGCGTTTGCTTCGGATGGGCAAGGAGAACGGGGGGTATAAGTGTATCAATACACCAGGCCCTTTATATCACTTGAGAGGAGTCGGATGCAACCAAGTCTCAGTATCAGAATGGTACAAGCCCTGGGGGATGTTTGGGATATTAAGTACGGATATATGAATATCTCAGCAATCTATACGTAAATACTATCGCCGGGTAGGTGATCTCGAGCAACGGATCGAACATTGTGTGGCCGATCGAGCGCCGAAGAGAATTCGGTGAGACAAATGCCATGGAAAAGTGGCCGGGAAAGATGGGATTGGATTGTGGTATTCTCAATAAAGCACACAATGACTGAGTATCCGCTGTCCCGGATTACGGGGCCTTGAGAGGCAATCTGGCCGGCGGCGATGGGAAAGGCGGAGAAGGGCGTGGTGTCACTGGGTTTCACAGCGTCACAATCCACAGGGGAGTATTGAGCTCGTCGAGAAGGGTTGTTGATTCGATGGCCTTGGGCGATGCCCCTGTACCTCTCCGATCTCTAGGCCCACGTCGATTATCAGATGCATCGGCGGCTCCTAGGATCGGGCTCGAGTAGGGTTCATCGCGGCAACGGGGGCAGGGGTTCCCGCCACTGCAGCTCAAGAGAGGCACAGTCCACAACCTTCGTACGCATCGACACATCAAATGAATGAATTAGCGAATCCTTTCGGGGACCTGGGAGGTACGTGGGTACTTACCGATGGTGCCACCCTCTATTCCGATCTGAACTCATGGCGATCGGGGCGTGGATCGACCGGTAGTCGACATGGAGGTGCGGCACGTGGCACGAGTCCTTGACGAAGCGCCGAATGGGATTCTCCCATTCTCCCTTTCCCATATCTTAGAATTCGCATTCATGATCTGATGGAATTGGGACAGGACATTCGAGATGCTGTAGAGCATGGGATCTGGAATGATGTGATGGAGAGAGAGTCAGGTAACCTGCGGCCATTGGTGTGCTGTCATTGTTGTGGTTTGCCATTGTTATCGCGTATAACTATATCCCGCCATTTCTAACTTTTCTCTTTCACTCCTGGATAGCAGCATGAAGGCGAGATAGTATTTTTCCGGAGTGGTGTTGCTGGAGGATCAATCGTGGATGTGCCTTCCTCATCATACCGAGTCGGAATCGTGTATTCGTACTGTGCGATCTGAGATGCCAAGTGGGAAGGACCCACCTTTTTACCTGCCCCACACTTTCGTCGCGTCTGTTTCCTGCCCCACGCGTCTTTCATCCCTCACCAGCATTGAAATCCGAATTAACAAAGTGGTTTGTCGTCCTTCGTCGTACTGCGGGCATTCTTTTTTAATCGGCATTGGGGTCCGCCGCACCGACTATTCAACCCTACAGGGAACACAGAAAACATTTCGTACCCCCTACCGGGCCACTCAACGTCGACTTGACCGTTATTAGTTTTTCGACCCCGCCATGCCGCCGCCGCGACTTCTGCAGCGCACCCGCCGACCGGACGCGGCGTCGTCTGGACGCCAGGCGCCTGATGATGCTCCCCTCGAGCTACCGCCCTACGAACCGCCGTCGTATCCCATGGATGAAGCAATCAAGCGGAAACTCGCAGCTATTAGCGGTAGCCGCGAGACAGACAGTGCGAGGCGCCAGTACGAGACCCATCTCGCCAAGTCGTCCACCTACCTCTTCGAGAGCGTCGGCAGCATCAACGATATCCTGTTTGCCCGTAAGCGCTCGCTCGCCCACATGGTCGAGAAGCGGTGGGCCCGTGGCGAGGACGGCACGAGCGATGCCCAGCTGTCTCTGGAGGAGTACGTGGCTGAGCTGGATGCCACCATCACCGAGTTGACCGACTCTTCTGAGCAAGCACTGCGTTGGGTGATCGACTGCCGCGCCGAACTCGAGGACCATCAGGCGGTGCTGGAGCAGGTGATGGAGGGGTTGAATGCCCAGCGGCCGCCGCCAGAGCCTAGGCCGCCCAAGATAAAACGACGGGCGGCCGACAGCGATGACGAAGATGGCGGTCCGGATTCCGGAGATGGGGAGGCACAAGAGGAAGAGGATGAGGCAGGCGAGATGGCCGCTGAGGATGTGCCTCCATTGGTCGGTGCGAAGGAACTATTGGAGGCCGCCCGCAAAGCCAAGATGTCGGAATACGACGCCCTGAGCGCTCACCAACGGTACGCCGTCAACAACGACTACATCTCGTTCAAGAAGAACTGGCATGATGCGCTGCACCCGGAGGACCAGGTTCCCCTCCCCGATCCGTCAACTTGGTTCGACGAGCATGGCAGGCCGACCAAGGACGCCGTAGCCGACGCCAACGGGGACGACGATCTCGTGGTCGAGCGCGAAATTATCGACCTCAAGTGTCCACTATCGTTGCAGATCATGAAGGAGCCATACAGCAACCAGAAGTGCAGGCACACGTTCGAAAAATTGGCCATCATGGAGTTCATCCAAAGCAACGGCGGCATGGCGAAATGCCCGGTTTGCTCCGAGGTAGGTTTTATGACAGATTCTGGCCGCCAAATCGTGCACACACTAACATAGTCCTAGGACCTGCGCATCAAAGACCTGTACCTTGACGAGGTGGTCCTTCGGAAAGTCAAGCGGGCGGCCGAAGCAGCTAGGCGAGGAGTCGATGACACTTCTGATATTGAGGCCGAAGACGATGATTCTAGTATGATTGTCGGGAAATCCATCAACATCAAGAAGGAGAGAGCCCGATCGCAACGCCGGATGGAGGAAATCGACGCAGACGACGATTGATGTTGTTAAGCGAACGTATAAGCCACCAACTCACTGTTTGTTTACCCTTCCTCTGCCCGGCCCCCCGAGCCAGGCATCACCCCCAATCGTACACTATATACCAATCGACCCGCCTGTGACAGAATACCAACGCCCAATACCGACACCATCTGCTCTAAATTAAGTGAGGCAAGTCCCGAGAGTTGAGCGGGGAGGAGCACCCACCCGACACTCGACTTCCCCCTCGCTTGGTCCCGTCATGACCTCTGGAATCCGCGACCCCTTACGCCCTGACCCGATGGCCATAACTCGGAAAATCGTGACACCCGCCCTTGTATCAGTGAAGACATCCAATACAAGCATCGACACTTACGATATGGCGCAAGCGCTATTCCTGGCCCGTGAGGAGCCCCAATGAATACCCATACCCGTTTGGCATGCCACCCATGGAGATGTTGCTCTGGTCCGACCCCGATGCGTCCGAGGACACAATCACCACGTCGCGTGGGTCTTGCCGGTACATCGAAACAGAGTTGGGGGAGTAGCAACCAATGTTCTGAGAGCCGAACTGCGCGAGCCCGCATCCGTACTGGGCCATGGAGAAGCCGGCGCCGTGCGCGAGAGCCGGGCTGGGCGAAGGCGTGATTGGGGTGTACTGGAAGTCCGGTTTGACGAGGCAGAGGGAACTGAAGACAGGAACTCGATCAGCCCTTGATCACCAAACCATCGACGGCACTGGCGCCGGACCATACCTCCGAAAGCCTGCCCCCGATGTCGCTACGCACATTCCGGGAGGGAACAACCCGTTCGACGTCGCGACGACCGGAGTAGGTGCTTGCGGGCCGCACTCATCCAAATCTGGACTCTGTCGTGGAGAGGGACGCATGTCGCCGTCCGATACCGATGCCCGCCTGCTGAGGCTCATGGCGCCCATGCCCCTGCGGCGCGAGTACTTGTGGATTCCCCACCTGTCGAAGCGTGACCTATACGCGCGGGTGCTATACGATCCTATATCAGACGTGGACACCACAAGGATACCCTCCAGGGCAGTATTTTTGTTCCCGCCTACCCCAACCTCGAGGAGACCACGGAAAGAGAGTTCACACATACGACGCCCTGAAGCCGTACTTCTGTGCCATGAAACGCTGGACTTCATGGAGCGGCTTGTTCTGGTCCTTGTATTCGGCCGTGATAACCTCCCGGTACTTGTCCCATTGTTTCGTCATGGCGTGCGGATTCGGACAAGGGGCGGGGTGGCAAGAGACCCTCACGACGCGGAGGTCCACGCAAGGATTGTCAAGCTATACGGCGACGATGGTGAGGCTGCTCGAGTCAGGGGTAGGCGGTAAATGAAGCATTTGAGGCAAGGCTGAAGATAGCGCCAAAGCTAAGAGGGATCATCCCAACGGGAGGGCGAGCAGGGACGAGGTATGTTGGTGATGATATAGACTACTGGTGATATGGACATCACAATCACCGGGCGCGAGGACAATTGAGATGGTCGTAGGTCCCTAGGCGAGCATACACGAGCCCTCACCCTGGCCCGAGTGTTTATGTACATACGCGACAACGCGCCCCCATCCAAGAAGATCCCATAATCCAGGTGAGGCGACCAATTGGACGGGGGCCGCGGTCGTGGCTTCACCCGACCTCGGGAGGTCACTCCCTACATGGGGACCGGGGGCGGGGCCGACAACAAGGGTTTTCCCGAGGAAGGCGAGCCGGCCGAGTCCATGAACGAGTCCGGGTCGCAGTGATCCTCCTTCCGGTGCTTGGCTCACAAGCGCTCCAGACGCCAACCACTTGGTCACAGGCTACGATAACAGGGATAGGGCGCGGAAAGAAGGGCAGGCGCGGGTACCTATCGGGAGACAGCTCACTCGACCGGGAACTTCAAGACACGGGCTTCGGCAAGGCTGGACGAGGCTCGGGTACAACAACGACTGGGACTCGAATGCGCAGTTCTGCAGGGTACATACATTGACCGGCAACTTACATAACGTCGACTCGTCGAGCACTCTCCGACGTCGTGTCACCCCCCCATCTTCCCCCCTGCGCACGCCAACTGAACTGGTTGGCTTTGGCGACACCACGCACTTTCCACGCCCTCCATTCCCAAGCCCCAAAACCGCACCCCCGCCTTTCCCCCGGATTGGAGGTTCCCGTCAAACATGTCACCCTCCCTCCCTTTTTTTCCCGTCCGCCCCGATTCTCGGGTGTGAGGTCGCGAAAATGGGGGAGGGACCTTTCGGATCCCAATATCTGGTCGCCGCGCGCCAAAAGTCACACAAGGGCTTCGCCAGGCCGCCCAGACGTGCGTGCCGCGGGACCGGTGTGATTGCACTGGCCTGCGAGCGCTGCGCTCGCTCGCAGGCGGACACGACCTGCGTTTGGGGGAAGATGGCCACACCCGAATGCAGAGCAAGCCTTTCTATATGATGTGGCTTCCCACCTCTGTCCCGTTTGTAATCTCCTACATCTTCCGGGCGGCTGGGCGGCTGGGCGGCCTGCCTACGTGTGCGGTTGCGGAGGGGGTGGGGAAGAGAGGGCGGGGATGGGGGGAGAGAGAGGGGAGGGGGGCATCTTGAGCTCTCCAAAACTTGGGGCTTACCATGCACGCCGTTTCATGCGTCCCGCCCTCTCTGCCACGCGGCTTTTAACCCGTCCTTTGGACCCCTTATTTATTGTTTCGGTGGGGGGGGAAAGGGGAGCTGTTTGTCGAGCCTCCTCTCCAGTCAACCACATACATGCACAGTCATGCCGCCGCACGTCACGCCATGCCATGCTGCCTGGCTTGCTGTGTTGTGAACTAGAGGAGATCTGTCAAAGGGGTACAGCATGCAAATAAACCGGGCGGTCTAGACTAGGTCGGCAAGGGAAGACAGCCCTGATGCTGACTGGCTGCCCCTAACACCAACCGGTACAAGTGCCGGACAGCCCTCTTTTGGTGTTGTCAGCGACATCGAGCACCAACCGTGAGCTTTTCCCCATTCTACTCCCCCACTCATAGGGCAATTGTAAAAGTAGACAACAGCACAGCTGCGATGTTATATGTTTGTCAGAAACCACGTGGCATGCACCTGTTCCTCGCCAGAGAATGAACCCCTGATTCACCGAAAGCAAGGCACGTTGTCAGCCACGGCTGACGTTGAGACTTGTCGCCCGGCTGAAATGTTGGTTAAGATAGCGTCCCAACAGACTCAATTCCATCCGTTCCACCTCTGTGATAGCCAGCCCTGGGCTGCAATAGAGGAGTCACCCCGTTATGATGCTGTCCCTTTTCTCCAAACTGGTTGGCTTACACGGGAGTGGGATTGATCGAGTGTGGCTGGAGCTTGGACCAATGGCTTCTGTATGTCCCTGCATGGGGCGTTCTCAGTGGCATCCCTCCCTGATGAGACGCGTCGACCACAGTACGCGCCTCTGTCTGTTTCTGAATCTCAGGGTCCCAACCGGCCCCTCCCCCCCACGCCAGGATGGTGCATTTAAACCTCAAGCATGCCGAGACCCGTCAAGTCTCTACTGTCTGCAGGGCCTAGGACCATCGAATTCTTGCCCGTAACATACGAAGAGAAAGGAGTCCAGCCCCTAAAGCGCTGGATCAAGCTTATTTTGGGGTCCTCCTACTTGACATGGCACCTCAAAGTCGCCTTTCATGGCGCAATCACGGACGACCAGCACCCAAGTTTTGGAAAACGACCGAACGGACGCAGGGATTTGCAGGACATCTACCGCTATATTGACTTCCGCGGAATACGGCTCCTGAATGACACAGGGGCCGAGGTTATTCTATCGCATGATGCCGATACGCAGGGAAACAGACTGCCGTATGAGACCGGGACACAACCGAATCCAGACAATTAATACGCCTCTGTTACCGACCGTCTCTCGGTTCATACCTTGGGAGGCCTCCGTAGGATACGATTCCCAGTTGTCGACTGCAACAGTCGTATACCAACCAAGCAGCTATCCGAAATTAAGTAAAGGAAAGGGTTGACCATCACCCTCTTCATAAAGTGCTCCTTCACGGCGATGAGACGTTATATGTCTTCTCCGGAGATGCTGAGTAAAATAAGGACCCGTTGTCTCTTGACATCGAGGCACGGAAATAGAAGGACCTGGAAGCCCGGACGGATTCTGTTAGCCATAGCGGATGCGTGTTGCGTTGATGAGAAGAAGTTGTCGAAAAGTGTAGCCCAGGCTGCTGCTACACGACCCCCCGCGAAACATGTGCTAGTAAACCTAGTTTGAAACCCGCCATCTATTGTCCCCAGAGGCAAGGCTGGCGGGTTTGTTAGCCGTTCCGGTAGCAAAGCACTCGGGTTTATAGAGGGAGCCATCGATACCGCCATCGCACACTTTTCGTACATGTCCACGCCGCAAGGATCCCCTATAGCCCAACTACAAGTGGCTATGCCGTGTATGAATCTCGAAAGGGGGGGGATAATGAATGCGTAGGGAAACGCCGAGTCAACAAAAAGCGACCATCAAACCGCAACACACAACACAAAATATGCGAAGCATCACGGAGCAGTTTCCATTTCTCCCGCTCCCCGCCTCGCACCACATTAAGGGGGTATGTAATTGACCAAACAAACCAAAAAGACATAACCCGCCACCACCACACACACCTCGACTCAACCACCCCCCACCTACATCCTACCCAACCCTCCCCTTTACTACGCCTTCTCCTCCTTCCCCACCGCCGGCTTCTCATCCGAAGCAGCAGCAGTAGCAGCAGGGGCATCCACACTAACCTTCTTATCCATCGACACCGGCGTAGCCGCCCCACTCCCAGCGACCACAGGGGAGGCGACCGCCACGGGACTAGCGACCGTGTCACCGCCCGTGATACCACTCTCCTGCGGCGAGGGGACGGCAACAACCGGCTTCGGCTTCTCCTCCGAGCCCGACCCAGCAGCCGCAGACACAGCGGCCAAGCTGGCGGCGTCGCTGCCGCTACCACCAGGGCTGGCCAGGGCCGGGGCGGGCCCCGTGGCGCCGGCGGCGCCGCGGATGACGTTGAACCACTTCTCGGCCTCGGCGGGGGAGTGGGCCTTGAAGGCGAGCTCCGAGGTGCCCGCGAGGCGGCCGCCCATGCCGCCGGAGCGGTCCTTGCCCTTGACGTTGAACTTGTCGGCGTGGGGCGCGCCGATGACGGCGTCGGGGAGGTAGATGGACAGCTCGGGCACCGGGTCGCGCCGCAGGTTGTCGTCGTCCTTGAACTCGTGCAGGAACTTGCAGGGGGTGACGACGTAGTAGCTGGTGGTGTAGCCCCACGAGAGCTTGTTGCGGCTCTTGCGCTCGAGCGAGCCCTCGAGGAGGGGTTTGGTGGAGGGGTGGCCCATGTTGGGGAATTGGATCGCTTCGACGGTTCGGGGCGGGTCGGAGGGGTTGATGAGCGCGTCGGCTGAGCGTTTGGTGAAGGCCTTCCACTCGAAGTCGGGGGGCACGCTCTGCGCGGCCCCGAGCATGTCCTGGTGCAGCGCCTGCACCTTGAGCGCCTGCCCGCCCGTGAGGCCGGTGAAGGTTTCCATGGCTTGGTGCAGGACCTGGACGATGTGGCGCTCGAAGGTCTCGAAGTTGGTCTGCACGGCGACGAGGTCGTTGTGCTGGTTGTTCTCCTCGATCACCTGCTTGGAGAGGCGGTGCACGACGCCGCGCGAGAGGACGTAGGGGTCCTCCGAGGGGTTGTGCTTCCCGCCGGTGGCTTCGAACGAGGCCGTGTGCTGGCCGAGCAGCTCGATGTGCTTCTGGGTGGTGTTGCGGGCCTTCTCGACCTCCTTGGCGCTCTTCTCGGCGCCGTGGGCCAGCTCCTTGGCCTTGTGCTTGATCTCCTTATGCAAGCGCTCGACGATCGGGAGGGCCGAGCCCTTGATGCTCTTCTCAGTTTCGATGTTGGTGTTGATGAGCGCCTGGGTGTTGACACGCATGTTCTCGAAGAAGCCCGCGACGCCACCGAGGCTCTGGTCGAAGTGCTGCCCCTCCCTAAGGGGCTTCGAGATGGTCTGGTCCCGGATTAGTAGGGGCTGGGAGCATCGAGATAGACTAAAGGCACCTTCAAGACCCGCTCATACTCCTTCGCCTGAGTCCTGTGGATCCTCTCGACGGCCTCCATGTACTCCTCCAGGTAGACGACGGCATGCTTCCAGGCCTGCAACCTCTGGGTGAGGAGGCCGGCAGTCTACTTGCACGTCAGATACAGCCCGAATTACTCCGTCGACCCCTAATCACACATACGGTGTTCGGATCCGTGTCGGGAACAGCCTCATCGCTAGCTATGCTGGCCATCGTCGTCTGCCTCGACGGGGCGGCGGAAACCTGCGGGGACGCCATGTCTGCGGATTTCCGTTTATCTTTGCGAAGACTAGTAAACCGCTTCATTGTGTAAGTACGAGGACTCTTCAAGATTCAAGATTCAAAATTGGGTTGGTGGTGCAGTGCAATGCAGTCCCAGTGTTTGGGTATCTGTGATTCAATGCCCAACTCGAAGCTTCGGGTTCAACGGAGCGGTGGCGATCCAGGGGTAGAAAAGCAGTTCATCCCAAAAGAAGGTCGTGACTTACTTTGAACTATTCAACCAATGCTCTGATCAATGAGGTCATACGATTCAACACTCCCCAAAACAAATACCCAAAAGCAGGTTGGGCAGCGTGTCAATCCAATAGCTAGCAGCTTTAAGTACAGGCGATGTTCGGCGACCACTTGGATCGACTGGTTGGGGGAAAAGAAACGGCAACCCAGCGCCGTCGTCGTTGGCACGCCAAGCACCCACGCTGAACAACCCCCCCCACCCCGCTCTCCCCCTCTCTCAGCAGCTCTGGGCCAGTCGAAAGCCCCGCTAAAAAGTTAGTGCCAAGACGAGCCCCAACCCTTGTCCCATCCCGGCGATCCCTGCGACGATCAACATTGGCCGGCATCAGGCCATGACGTAACAACAGCCGGGACAGCAGCGGGACCGCAAGACCATGTCCAGCTGGCAAAGTCGCGCTCCGCGGAAGCTGTGTTGTAAAACTAATTTGTAGTCGGGCTGTTAGTCCGCCGCCGGAGATGCGGTGAAGGGATAGATTGTGGTCGCCGTTTTTGAATTGATGCGACTGAGTTGTCACTTTGTGCTTTTTAAGGGTCTGGCTCGCAATGACGTCGATGGCTATTTCGGCAAAGACAAGGGGGTTCGTGGGTTCTTATCGGCAACACCAACAACCCCCTAGAACCACATCTGCTGAGCACGAAGTACAAAATAGTTATCGCGAATCAATATGGGCGGCCTCAACGTCGATGGCGTTTCAAAAACCACATAGCCATCCAAGAGTGCCCAGGTGTGAGCCTTATCCTTCCTCTGTGCCGTCTTATCTCACTCCTCCTATTGTGTGGCTTGGTCATGCAGGAAAAGGACATGCCCGCACTCGACCGCCCATGTGCGACGCCAGCATTCATTCGAAAGAAGCAATATTGATGTGAAAAGAATGATGAAACCTCTATTAGGACGTGCCTGCCGGCCGGGGTTATGATGGGGTATCAAGGAAAATACAGAGGAAAGAAAGAAAGAAAGAAAGGAAGAAAGAAAGAAAGACGCCGAATACCGTCCCATCCGCCAGTAACTAACAAACAAGTCCCCGTCCCTTCTTTTTTGATCCCCGTTACCAATCTCGGTCAGCAGCCCCAGCCTCTTAACCCAAGGAAAAGCAACCTAAAGCCTCCGTCGGCCCCCAAGAAACTCCCAGTCATGCAATGTCATCCGAACCAAAGAAAAGGAAAAAAAGGAAACCGTATGCACCTAATACACAATGATACACAGCCCCCGACTAGTCAGTCGGGTGCGATTGGTCCCTCTCCCGAGGAGACCCAAAGACGTTCCGCCCCACTCTACCCGCTGCGTGCCTGGAGCAAGTGTAGTCGGCGCCCCTCATCCCCCTCTCCGACGATGCTGCGGACGGTTTGAAGCAAACCCGACGAGAACTGCCGCCGGTGGGGCATGGTTGGCCTGCGGCTCTGGGCCGGCGGGCTGGGCTCCCTTGAGGCGGGAGCAGTAATTGGAGCCGAGGCCGGAGCCGGTGCCGGTGCCGGTCCCAGGGTCGGGACCGTTTCCCGTGCGGGTGCGGCGCCAAGCATAGGTTCCAAACTGTCAGTTATTGGCGTGATGGGCGTTAGCCGAGGGGTACCCGGTGGCGAGCTAGGTGTGCTTAGTGCTGCTTGGTAGTCTGGAAGCCCAAACACTTCCGAGACCAGCGGCCTGACGGGAGTCCTGACGGCGGTCTGGTAACTGGGTACTTTGGAGAGCTCCGTGGTGTCCGGGAAGTCGAGGTGCTCGGGCGGCGTGTTGGATCCTGACTGCCCGTCGTTGCTGTTGTGCCGAGTGAGCGGCGCTGACATTGGGGGCGATGCGTGCATCTCATCGCCCGGGTGCGGCGAGCTGTCATTCCTCACCGCCGCTCCCGCCGCAGAAAGGTTCGAGTTCCAGGACATGTTCCTATGCCGATCCTCCAAGGACATGCTGTGCAGCCTATGCGCAAGCAGGTCCGGTTGGATGGCCGCGCCCTGCAGGAGCGCCGGAATGTTCTCGGTCGACCCTGTCCTCGAATGGCCGGGGAACGGGCTGTTAACCCCCGACCGGCCGCCGATGGGCGAATTAAGGCTTATAGGGTCAATGTCGTCATATAGCTGGTCAAGGCGATGGTGCTCGTACGCCGGCGGCGCCATAGCGCCAGTTTCTCGGGACGCGCCGTTGGGTAGCTGTCGTACGAGGTCGCCGTTTTCGTCAAGCGGCATGTTGGGCGAGATGAATATCGACACAGGCAACGTCGCACGCAGTTCTGAAACGTGGCCGTCAGGGTTATTGAGCGCCACCACGAGCTTCAGCTTGTGCCGGATCTTGATCCCCTTGGCGTTCACATCCTGAAGACACTTGGTCAACTTCTTAGGCAAGGTCAGGGACGTGTTGATGACCCAACCCTCCTGGCCCTCCCAGCCCTCGGGGCCAGTACCCTGAATCACATCCTGCCAGTGCTCCTCCCTCGTGACCGGTATTGTCCACGAGTCAATCGTCCTCTCCTTCTTGTGCTCCCTCACGTTATGGCTCGGCGTCGAGTGCAGGATGATCTCGTGGATCTCGGCTAGGTGGATCTTGATGTCGCCGAGTTGGAGACCTTTGAGTAGGGGCGTGAACCTCATTTCCACCGGGATGCAGCTGCCAAAAACGACTGCCTTTTGTGGTACGACGATCGAGTAGTCGATCTTGTTGGGCCAGATGTTCTCGATGCTCATGGCGTGCAGAAATTCGAGCGCCGATGCTTCGAGGGTTCGGATGACGCGCAGTTGCTTGTAAGCATGGATGTCGTGCACGAGTTTGCCTCGCGCCACTGTCGCCTTAAGCTTGTACCTGATGCCTGCCTCGCGCAGACCCTCGACGCTCTCCGTGGTGTCGCCCTTGAGCAGCAGCTCGAACGGCCATTCGTAGTTTCCAGGCGGGAGTGTGACGCCCTTGGTCTGCAGACGGGAACTGTCTGTTGGGTCTGGTGCACCGATCCCTTCGAATGGGGACCACCGATGGTCGAGGAACGGCACAGTCTTGTCGACCTTTTGGGTGGATATCCCGGTGGCTGTTACTTTTGCATCGGTCCAGCTGCAAAAACGTCAGTATTATTCCATGGACGTTGTTTGTGTAGGCAGGCTCAACAACATACGCATAGTGAGCAGTTCCTATTAGCTTCAAATGAATGTCTTCAAGCCTGAGCGGCGAGGACAGGCAAAGCACGACTGTGCCTTTGAGCAGTTGGCCAGAGGCCTCGTGATCATCACCCCGGAAAACAATAAAATCGTTGTCGAGCCTGTTGTCGATAGATTTACTTGGTCAGCAAGCAAACGGGGGCAAGTACTGGCACACCAACCATACACAACATGAACTGCACAACTTACCGAATCTCGAAGAGGGTGTATCTCCCGGTCACCGCAGTGAAGGGATTAAAGGACCGCATAGTCTAGGTCGCAGGTGGTGGGGTGATGGTGGTGATAGTGGTGGTCATTCGACGAGTAGGAAGAAAGCGAGGGGGTCCGCGGAGGGGACCTAAGGAATACTGCTTCATATGTAAATAGTAGGAGGGTGCGTGATTGTGGGATGCACGGGCTGAAGAGAGAAAATTGTCAACCCGAAGGGACGGGAGCCGTCAAGGTGGCGTGGCATGGCATCACGCATGTGCAGGGTTCCCACGGCAAGCGAGGCCCAGCTCATGCCTGCCTTCCCATGGCGCCCGGATCGGATAAGCAAGGATGCTCTGGGCATTACGAGATGCGCCCCATTAATAGATGCTCACCGCCCGGTACTTCCGGTACTGCGGACAGCGGGCGAGTGACTTTGGTGCGTTCCCATCGAAGTCGGTAACCCCGCGGCACGGTGTCAGGCAACGCATGGAAGGGAACGCTTGGGGGCCAGCCGAAGCGGCTGAGAGGCGGGATGCTACGCGGCACCCCTAACCTGTATGTACATACTTAGCACTTTGAATACGGTCTTCGCCAACACAGAGGATTCGAATGAGGAATGAGGCGGACGCAGTAATTCGGTAGTTCATCGCACCCAGGTCCTCTCAGTCACACGTCACAAAGTTACTTGGCAGGGAAGTGGGGGTAATCTGCGGGAAAGGGAAGTTTCAACAAAGCAAAGAGAGGGAAAAAAAAATGAGAAAAAACACCGCGAGCCCCACCGGCAAGGCAGCTTGGTGGTGGGGCGTCAGGCGGGCGCTCAAGCGTGAGGTTTCATTTTCGGATCTGTCTTGTCGCAAAGGCAGGGCTGTGGTGCAGTTGGGGGGTCCGATTGGGCAATTCACAAGGTCCGCCGCTGACAGAAACACCGGGAGGCCAACGAGTTCAGGAGAATGGAGGGGCACAGCGGGCAGCAGTGCCGAGGGCATACTTGATACTTTTCAGCTCTGATGCGTTATCTAGTATCATGAGCAATCAAAAACCGGGAGTATGGGGTCCAGGAAAAGCACTATCATCACCTTTGACAAAGTACATACATACGAATTATATACCACAAGTTTCCTAACGTTACTAAACACTGCCACTCACTTTGGGCGCAGACGCCACGAGCCGTTTTGGGTTGGCTCAAACCAGGGTTCAGGCACATCATGCCCCACTTGAAAAGTCTAGAAGGTTGCCAAACTTGGCGGGTTCGATCAGTCATCGCTTCAGTTATCTATCCCGTCCGATCTCATATCTCAACCTTTTTTTTTTTTATCGTCCGGGAACAAAACGCCCCTGTCAGGTTCGGATGGCCGTCTGGGATCATCTAATGTTCCGATCGGGCGTCAAAGACTTTTAGGGCCTGATCCAGACGCACAGGATTACGGTAATCCTGTGTTGGCCCCCCCCTGCAAGTATCGAAAAATTGCGTCCACAGGTTAAATGGAGGCGCCTTTCCCTTTTGAGCAGTGGATTTTGCCGATACTTCGGGGCCAGTTGCTCGTAATCCCATTTTTGCCAAGAGACAATGTACCACGCTAAGGGGCTCGCCTCATTGCCTACAAAAGGTTTGGTCGCCAAGCCAGAGGCACAAAAATGCCTTCCAAACACTCTTTTTCGTAATCCCCGATTTTGGGGATTACGATGTCGAGCTCAGGATTACGGCTGCAATGGAGGCGGTCAGAGGCAGCAGAATACCTAAAAAAAAAATTCGACTTCTCTTTTTTTAAATATTCTAACTATCGTAAAGGCTATAATATTATCATCACCTATATTGTTAACCTTAACAGTATTATTGGCGATATATAAAGGTAGGGAGGAGAGAGGACTGGTCTCGGGGCGACAAGCTTCTTCGCCGTAGGAGGCCCACAGATACATTGACTAATTCTGCAGGCCAAGCCGCTAATTTCTGGGGCAGAATGTATCTTTTTCAGGATTACGCGTAATCCTGTGTGCGTCTGGATCAGGCCCTTAATCAACCTGACATCCAACGATCCACTGTTGGGGCAGGAAAAAGCGCACGACAGCGTCAGGGGGGGTTGGACTGCCGAACTTTGCAAAAGGAGTCTGCAAAATGCGACGGTGATCCACCAACTTTCACAGTCGAAAAGCAGCAAAATTGCATTGTTTTGGTGGATACCCGTCCAAACTGACACAGGCTTATCATGGTGATCGCCGGTAGATGCCGAGTTCCCGCCGCCATCCCGTCGCCAGAGATCCGGCGAAAAAAGAGATCTTGCCACAAATTGCCGTCACAAGGGCATCATAGAAGCCAGGATGCCGTCAACACCGTCGAGACTAATTACGCGCTGTTCCCCCTCAACCGAAGTCATACATGCCCAAGTCACGCCGGTCATTGGTTTTGGAAACCCACCGATAGCTGTATCATGGTATCACCTGGAGTTATCAGCGATCCCGCACTCCGACCATCGGATACTGCCCTGCCACGACTATTGGCTCGTCACTTCACTCAGGCTCGTCATCGCGAGGGCCTGGAACAGCCTCTTGATATCAAGAGAAACCCCTCGTTGACTCACCGCAAGGCATGGCTGGGATTGGACCTGGTTGGTTGCCAGCGTTGAAACACGTTGACGAATTGCGCCATATTCGCCTAAAAAATCACACAATGTCTCTCGGCATCCTTCCTCCTAGTCCATGTGATGGCAGGGCACCAAACGTGAAGGATGAAGTGGTGTCGCCAACTCTTTCGGAAAGCTTCCGGCGCATCTTGCATGCCATGGTTCATCAGGGTGCCGTTGGACTCGGGAGGTGCATGCACACCATCCCATTAACCCATGCCATAACCACAGTGATATTAACTCTCACCCTGGGTCCACAAATCGTCAAACATCCCGCGCACAGCGTCCAGCCCTATCGGACGCCGACCGAGCAACTCGGGATTCTCCCGCAAAGCCGAGCCGAGGGAGGCTAGTAGAACCATATAGCCAAACCAACAACATCATCCTTTTCCAAATGCATGTGCAAGGTAGTTACCCGGGTACTGCCTAAGCCGTTCCTCGAAATCAACAGACATTCACACTTCGATCTCGGCCCTCGGGCGTTCAGTTCCCGAGGCGAGGTGTCGTCCCGGACGCATGCAGGCACCGTCCCACACATGCTCGGCAGCCGTGCACGCAATCTGCATCCATCCTTGCTCGGTGCATATGCATGACAGTTCGGCCGAGCCAACTGAGCAGGGGGGTGAAGGTTGAGACCCTTGATGCCCGCCGGCCAACAACACCGCCCAACACCGCTTCGTGGTGTCGGGTGAGGAATGGCGTGGGCAAACATGCCACCGTCCTGGTAGCCCATGCAGGCGAGTGATTCGATGACATGACTGGCTGGCTCAGTGGTGCTGGTGATAGTGAATCACATCAACATTATGCCGCCAGCTCCACACCTTGTGGGACGCGGTGGTAGAAAAATGTGAGGAGTGAGGGCATCGTCCTATCCAATCATCCGTTCATGGCTTCCATGCAGCTGTCTCGTGTGTAGCAAACACGGGCGGTTAGGCACCATGGGCCCAGCTGATTATAAACATGTCTCGGGTAGATGAAGTCGGTAGCCCATTGAGAAACGTGGAGACCATGAAGCAATGAGGTGTTATCGACCTAGCCGATAGTAGCCGTGACTTGGAAGGTTGACTTGCAGGACTCGATGGGAGAGAGGAACGAACGCCCTTTGTGTCGCGGGCCGATCCGTTGGTTTCCACTGCGTCTTTCAGGGACAACCATGAGTCGGTCATCGAACCCCATGGCGTAGCCTTTTGGCGCATCATATATCACTAAGGGGAATCAAGGACCACATTCTCGCTGATTGTGAATATATTCCCTACGGTATGTAAACGACGCTGAATGGCCCTGGATGGGCACCCCCCCAAAACGTTGCGCATACCAAACTCCTATCAATCATCCAACCGCCTGACTAGTTCCTATGCAAGTAACGTGCTAACAACCACTACAGCCTTCATACTAGAGAAAATCAAGCATCCTTCTTCTCCTCTAACTGCGGCGCCAGCTCGGACGGCCTGTTCCACGTTCGAATATGCCCTGCATCACCAGGTTAGCCATATCTTTCCTCTCCTACCGACCACCAACGACACATACCAGTCTTGCAACTTGTGATAATCGCGTCAGGCGTAAACCCCAACCAACACAGCACGTCATCATCCACCGTTTTGCTCTACGCCGCATCACATGCTATTAGCACCCAGAAACAGGCGGGAATAATAAAGAAGATAAAACATACCAAAACCGGCGGCAACGTCGCCGTAGTCGCCCTCGGCTCCACAGGATGCGGCAGCACCTTCTCCCTCTCACCATCGGCCGGCACGGCACCCACAGACGAGAGATTCGAGTCCGACCGCAGCCTGCCGCTGCCGCTGGTCCCCGCCGTCGCAGCCGTCTCGGCGCGGTGCAGCGGGACGGGGACGACCTGGCGCGAGGAGATGGACCCGCGGTGCCGGACCGAAGCCTGTTCGTTTGGTCGTATCGCACCGTCAGCAAACCGGGCTCCCAGCTAGCCAGCCAGCCACAAAAAACAGCAAGGGAAGGAAGGAAGGAAGGGGGAGTTACGTACGGCCCTCGGGCGGTGCAGCATGCCGACGCTAAAGTCCCACAGACAGATACGGCGGTCCTCGCCGACGCTGCCGAAGCGGTAGTTGCGCTCGTCGCAGCGCCAGGGGTCGAAGGCGACCGAGGTCACCCACGAGTGGTGGCCCTGGCAGCGGGCGATGAGCGCGGGCGACTCGGACGGGCACCAGATGGAGATGCGGTCGTCCTGCCCGCCCGTCACCACGTACTTGCCGTCGGGCGACCAGCACACGCAGCTCAGCCCGCCGTAGTAGGCGTAGTGCAGGTCGAGGAGCCTGGGTGCGTGCGTGTGGTTAGTTTAGTTGGGGGAGAAAAGGGGGGTGGAATGGGGTGGGGGAAGGGGACGAACTGTTCTTTGAGGTAATCTATGATCCTGAGAGTGCCGTCCTCGGAGACTACGGCTAGGTGCTGGCTGTCCGGGGAGAATGCGAAGGCGTTGATGCGATGGTTGGAAAGCTTCCATACCGCTACCGGGTTGAGCTTTTGGTTTTTCGAGTGGACCGACTTGTGCACGTAGATCTGAGACGTGTAGTTCACCCTGCCGGTGCCAGTGGTGTCGCTGCTGGATCGGGGGTTACTCTCGCTCTCTGGAGTGAAAACACTGTCCTCCTTCTCCTTGTCGTACACCACTAGTGTGCCGTCCATGTGAGCGGCGAGGAAGAGATTCTCGGACCCCGGGATCCATTCGATTTGCGACACGGGCGTGCCGTTGATGGCGGCCTGTAACCGTCAGCCTTGTCTTGGACGAGCGGATGGAAGCGCCTACATTTTTATTCAGCCGGGTGTACCGCTGTGTGATGGGCTCCCACCAGATCACTTCGCCGGTTGAGAACCCCATGACCACGTCAATATGTGTTGAGCTCTTGGTCAGCTTATTCACGTCATGACATAGGCAATGGGCCTTGGTAAATAGAATCTTAGTTAAGTACTCGGCCTAGAGATAGTCAGCATACGCGTCTCCGTCCAGGCCCTCGGACCCCTTACCTTCGCGGGAGAAGACAGGTCCAGCCATTGGAAGGCGCGGTTAACGTTGGCAAAGGCGAACAAGCCATCCCGTGCTCGTTCCTGCAGACGCTTGCTCAACGTCTCATGATTGATCACTCTCGAGATGAAGGACGAATTGCTCTTGGTCATGTTGTTTTTGGGCTTGCGCCGCTTGTTCGCATCTTTCTGGGCTACCGGCGCAAGGAGAGTGTTGCCCTCGCCAAACGCCGGCGTGTTGGTGTTGGCTCTGAGAAGCGGAAGACGCTCGGTGGAGCTGATACGGCCGGCATCACTGGTGCTCTCACGCACGTCTGTCGACGACTGGCTCTCGTCCTGGTTCTCCTGTATGCTCCCCTGTGCGCCATCGGATCGCGAAGTTGTCCGGTAGACGGCAGGCGATAGCGGGTTGACGTCGAGGTTCAATAGGGTAAGCTGGGTTCCGGCGGTCGCAGGCTGGGGGGCTGTCGCGAGGGGATTCGGATTGACCAACGGGGCCTCGGAGGGGTGTGGTGGAGGGGTCGCAAGGTGTAGATCTTCCTTTAACACATACAACCCTGGTAGAGAGTTAGGGCCTCCCTAGCAATACGATCGTGACATACAAAAGGACATACCCTCGCCAACCAGAAACTGAAACTCGGGCCCCGAGGGGTTACTGAGGACGTTATTTGTCTCGATCATGGGCATTGGCGTGCCCGCGGGAAGGCCATTGTATCCTGGACCCGATGGGTACCTCGGCGGGGGTGGAAGAACACTACGGGAAAGCAGAACTGTCAGCCATTGCTGGGCGGCCATGGCGCGAACCGTCCCATGGTATGTGCAGCCATCTCTTTGATCCCGTTTCGATTCTTACAACATGGTGGCTGCGGGGTGGTATTGCAGTCGGACAGCGCGCCAAGACGGTAGACGGGCAATTCGGTGACACGGAGAGGGACTACCTTAGGTAGGTAGGTAACTATACACTAGGAAGGTGCGCCGTTGAGTAACACGAGAGCATGAGTGTGTTGAGGTTGAACGTCGAACGTCGCAAACATCGCCAACTCCATCCGCAGCAACCGATGGCCCGTTCAACGGCGCGTTGTAACATCGAACGGTCCGGATTAGGAGCCAAGGGACCTGCGACAGGGGACCGCATCCTGGAGCTGGCCTGTTCAGGATCGACGGCACGGCGGGAACAGTGTGGGGTAGCGGGCCACTGACTTTCCAAGCTCAAGCTGCTCCGAGTGAATGGGAGACCGACTCGGCGCTTGCGACCATGTATGGCGCTTCCGTAAGCGCCGCCAGAATAAATATACAGCTTCGGCACGAAAGATTTCCAACCTCTTCTAATGATTTCTCTTCAGAACCGGCGGTGTGATCAAAGCCCCTCCTTACCTCTGTTCAGCGCTGGCGGGAGACCACATTGGGCATCATGATGCTTGCATGGATGCACCGTGCGAAAAGGTGGATGCAGTCCATTAGTGTACAGTTTCTGGGGCGTCCTATTATCCTAGGTATGGGGCTGGAGCTGCCAGGCGTTCAGTTCCAGGAACACTTTGAAAGCAAGGTACTTCCTAGTCTGCTATTATCCCCCCAGTGATATTCGAGATTCATATCGATTGCGTTGTTTAATTCCAAAGTCGTTCGTTGAAGCCATGGAGGTTAAATACACAGTACACAGTTTGAGAGTGGCGTGGGGGACGAGCCAATGCAACCTGCAGCATGCAGTGGGCTGTTTGAGGGCGTCAAGTTGCGGGGCTTGAGGAGCTCACATCCGAAAAAGGACGCCAGCTGGCGACCTGAACTCAACACCGAAGTCCATCAACCCGCACTGCAAACCCGCCATGAGCTGACCCAACCCACGCACGTTTACCGCCATTGATTGTTCCCCCCCCCGCAAATTCGATCTACCATATTACCCACTGCTAGCTTCTTCTTAATCTCGTCTCCCAGGACCATGGCATCGCCCTGAGGAAGAACAGGAGCAACGACAACCTGAAGATTGAATGCCCAAAATGGCTACAGGTACGACGAGACTCCCCCACCACCCAACGTCCTCTCTTTCACCTGTCAATTTAGCTGACTGTCGCAGCGGTTCGGATATGCGTCTGCGGCGACGAGGGGACGGGCAAGTCCAGCCTGATCGCCTCGCTCGTCAAGGATTCCTTCGTATCCAACAAGATTCAAGCCGTCCTGCCCCAAGTTACCATCCCCCCGACCACCGGCACCCCCGAGAATGTCACCACCACCATCGTCGACACGTCCGCCCGTCCCCAAGACCGAACAACCCTGCGCAAGGAAATACGAAAATGCAACGTGATCTTGCTGGTCTACGCGGACCACTACAGCTACGAGCGTGTCGCCCTGTTCTGGATGCCCTATTTCCGCTCTCTCGGTGTCAACGTCCCAGTTGTGTTGTGCGCCAACAAATCGGATCTCGCAGGCTCCGGGAGCACATCGCAGGTGATTGAGGAAGAGATGCTGCCAGTTATGGCCGAGTTTAGGGAAATCGACTCGTGCATTCGCACGAGCGCCAAGGAGCAACATAACGTCATCGAGGTCTTCTACCTGTGCCAGAAGGCCGTCACGCACCCGATTGCACCGCTGTACGATCACAAGGAAGGTCAACTAAAGCCAGTATGTATGGCTGCGTTGAAGAGGGTCTTCTACCTGTGCGACAAGGACCAGGACGGCTACCTGAACGACCAGGAGATGCACGATTTCCAGGTCAAGTCATTTGATAAACCCCTGTCGCCTGGCGAATTAGACAATATAAAGGCGGCCGTTAACAAGGCGGCGCCCATGTCTAATACCGAAATCGGCCTTGACTTGTACGGATTTTTGCAGCTGAACAAGCTGTATGCGGAAAAGGGGCGCCACGAAACGATATGGATCATACTGAGGAAGCACCACTACACAGACAGCTTGAGCATAGAGGATAGCTTTCTCCATCCGAGGTTCGAGGTGCCAGAGTACGCCTCGGCAGAACTCAGCCCAGCAGGGTACCGCTTCTTTATGGATCTGTTCTTGACGTTCGACAAGGATAGCGACGGCGGACTCAACGACCAGGAACTCGCGGCGCTGTTTGCTCCCACCCCTGGGCTACCACACTCCTGGGTAGAAACATCATTTCCGTCATCCACGGTCCGGAACGAGGCCGGCCACATCACATTACAGGGGTGGCTCGCCCAGTGGAGCATGACAACTTTCCTCGAACCCAAGACCACCCTCGAATACCTCGCTTATCTTGGTTTTGAGGGGCCGAATGCGTGGGACTCAACAACTGCCGCCCTCAAGGTAACCAAGCCGCGGAAGCGCAGGCGCAGGCCGGGCCGCGTCGAGCGCAACGTCGTCCTCTGCTACCTCATCGGCTCCGCCGGGTCCGGCAAGTCCTCGCTCCTCGACGCCTTCCTCAACCGCCCGTTCGACTCGCTATACCACCCAACCATCAAACCCCGCCGCGCGGTCAACAGCGTCGAGCTGCACGGCGGCAAGCAGTGCTACCTGATCCTCGAAGAGCTGGGCGAACTGGAACCGGCGATCCTGGAGAACCAAGCCAAGCTGGACGCGTGCGACCTGATCTGCTACGCGTACGACTCGTCGGAGCCCGACTCCTTCGCGCACGTGGTGGAGCTGCGCAAGCGGCACCCGCAGCTCGACGAGCTGCCCGCCATCTACACGGCGCTCAAGGCCGACCGCGACAAGACCACCCAGCGCAGCGAGCTGCAGCCCGACGCCTACACCGCCGCCCTCCACATGTCGGCCCCGCTGCACGTCAGCGTCACCTGGCACAGCATCAGCGAGCTGTTCGTCGCCTTCGCCGAGGCCGCCACCAACCCCAGCACCGCCTTCCCCAAGTCGGAGGAGCCGCCCGACCACACCAGCTTGTACATGGCGCTCGGCGCTACGTCGTGCGCCGCGCTGGCCGTGTTTATGATCTGGCGGCGCTCGACGACCTCTATGTAGGGTGTGGGGCTGAGGGCGAGAGGCCGAGTTTGATCGACGGGGGCGGAGAAGAGTGTGGATAGGGGTGTGAAGGGTACGTCATGGGAGAGGAAAGAGGTGCATTCGGCGGAGTCTTTTTTATTTGTTTTTGGATTGGCCGGATGGACGGGTCTTGTTAAGAAGGCTGTGCTTTTTCGGTTGATATTTCTTTCGTAGATATCCGGCCCGCAGACCTCCCCGGGCTGTCTGGGAGGTGGGAGGGGGAATATGATACCCGCAGACTCTCTATAACCTGTAGTAAGCGTAGCGTTTTTACTGTTTAATCTTACTTGTAATACCCGTTGTCTTTAGCATTGTTCTACCAGGCGAGGTGGCTTTATGGGGCAGCAATGAGCAAACAGAGCACGCCGAGCACTGAAGCGGAAAAGAACGACAAAGCTTGATGGCGGAGAATCCTCGCAGATCCGGAGGTTTGAAAAACGGTACCGTGGCGTTTAAGACGCTGAGCCGGGGTTAGGAAATGGTTGAGCATCATTTCATCCCATAGAGTCCTGAAGCCAAGCTCCGCGTCTGGCCTTGCTTCCTCGAAAGTCCAAGAGAAAGGACCGGATAGGGAACGTATTAAAGGATAAACATCCGGCGGGCTAAACGCGATAGAAACAAAACGCCACATAAAACCCGGCCGCCTCCATCTCCTCCTCGCTGACGAGGAGCTTGCCCGACGAGCGGTCCCGCACGCCCATGCGCTCGCTCAGCGCGCCCAGCTCGCGGTCGTCCTGCTCCGTCTCCCACACCTCGCCGAACGGCTTGTGGTACTGCAGCTCCAGGTTGTAGTCCTCGGCCAGCGCGCGGAACGCCTCCCACGGCACCACGTACTCGGGCACCTCCTCGACCGCCTCGTGCAGGAAGAAGTTGTACTTCCACCCGAACGGCGGGCGGAATATCCCGTCGGACGGGGTGGGGCCCGGGAAGCGCACCCGGTAGATGTCGTTGCCCCATGAGGCTGTCTCCTCCGCCTCGCCCTCTTCCTTGTCTTCTTCCGCTTCGCCTTCCTCGAGTTCGCCGTCGTCTTTTGGTGTGGTGGGTTCGGGTGTGGCGTTGGACGGGGCTGGGTCGGATGACGGGTTTTCGGTTGAGGTGGCGGCAGCGGCCTTCGCTTTCTTCTTCTCTTCCATGCGCTCGTTGAAAGCAGAGACTTTGCTGGTGATGACGTCCGAGTTGGGAATGGTTCCGATGAAGCGCCCGCCTTTGCGCAGCGCGCCCGAGACGTTTTTGAGCATCTGCCGGGCTTTCTCCTCAGTCTCGAAGGCGTAGTGCATGCAAAACATCATGCTGACCACGTCAAACCCGCGATTGCTACTGACGGTTGAGCCTGAGAAGCCGACTTGTCGCACAATATCAATGTCGCCAATCGTCTCAGCGTAGCAGTCCTTGACGTGGAAGCGAGAATCAAAGATGCGCGGCGGACGCCGGTGGTGGCCGCCCCTACCGCCCCGCCCACCACCCCCGCGGTTTGCCATGCCCCGGTATCTTTCCCGTGCCTGATCAATTGATACCTCCGCCGGATCCAAGCCAACGTATAAATCCACTGTCTGCGGCGCCTGCTGCCACTTGAACAGATCCCCGCCCTTGCCGCACCCAATGTCCAACACCAACAGCTTGTTCCCGGAGCTGATTCCCCGCTCCATCGCTCCGGGCGCGTGGTCCTCATCGGGCGAGAATTTCTGGATGATGCAGCTCTTGACCCAATTGTTGAACGACCTCAGGCCCTTGATCCGGCTGTCTGTCTTGCGCCACTCACGGCCGCGCTCGGGGACCGCGTTGTAGTGCGCGCGCACCACATCGTTGATGCCCGATCGTTGCCTCGACTCCTCCTCCGCCGCCTGTTGCTGGGCATGTCGCTCGCGTTCGAGAGCGCGCTGCCGGATTTGCTCGCGCTCGGCGTCGGTGATGCGGGCGCGCTGGCCGGGCCGTTTGAGCTTGCGCGGGGGGTCGCCCGCGGCGCTTGCGTTGCCGCTTCCGCTGGGTGAAGCGGATCGTTGTCGCTTTTTGGCGGGGGCTAGCTTCTTCGCGTCGAAAGGCTGCGGCAGGTCATCGTTGTCGTGATCGCCGGCCATGGCTGATCATCAAGGTGCCGCTGGCGTCGTTGTGCGTTTTGTGTTGTTGTTCCGTGAGGTTGCGAGTGGAATGTGCCAATTGTAATGAGCAATTCGCGGTATTTGAAAGAGAAGACTTGAAACCGAGGGGAAAGTATTGTTAAAATTCGTTTTGTGTACTAGTACTTTGTTGAATTGCAATTGAGGTTGAAGAATCGAGAACTGAAGGTGAGACGGGGCGGGTGGGCCTTCCCTTCAGCAGGGGTAGCCGAAGTTCACTCTGGCTGGCGCTGGTTCTGGCCCCGCCTTCAGCGCTGCGATAGCGAATCAGAATCTCGCACCGCAACCCGCATTGGCAGTGACGCGAGCTCTGGCAGCCTTGCGGATCTCGCCTGAGCCAACGACTCTTGGGGAGAGCTGACCCAAGCTTCCCGCCTTCCCACTTGGAACTTGCATCTGCACCACACCAACATCAAGACGTTCCCGAAAATAACCCGACCGACCGAATGCTACTGGGTGTATCTTGTTAAACTTGGCGATATTTTGAACTCGAACAAACAGTGGCCTCCCTTTCCAAGAGCTGCCCTCATCGACTTCCCCTCATAAACACATCCCACTTCCCACACGACCACGCCAACCATGGGCTCAGATCCTCAATACGCGAAATGGCCTCTGCTGCCCCTAGCTCAGCATGTTTTCTCCCTCACCAACCCAGACGCCCCCAAGACGGCCCAACAGGCGGCCGCCAAGCAGGTCCAGGATGCCATTTCGGAGCACAAGATGGCCCCCTTCTACCGCTACCTCGCACACCCGATAGACGGCATCCTGAACGGAGTTGGTGAGGGCGGTTCGAATGTCCCCGGGAAGCCGACGAGCAGGAAGAGCAGTCTTGTTGGTATGATCGCGACCAGGGGCTCGACCGGCAGCATAAACCTGCCCTGGGACGAGGCCCTGTACCAGTCGCTGCAGGCCGACAATGACAAGGAGCTGGAACAGTTTCAGAAGGAGGAGGATGACGCCGTGGAGCAAGCTGGCGAGACGGAGATTCAGGCTGCGCGGGGCAAGAGGGCCGAGTTCTGGGCCAGGGTGGGCGACAAGGTGCGTAGGCCACGCAATACTTGATACAAAGCCCCAGCTAACCGTCGTTATCCTGCAGGACAAAGCCATCGCGGCATACGAAGACGTGTTTGAGAAGACGGGAATCCTGGGAACTAAGATCGATTTGGTCCTCGCCATCATCCGCATGGGCCTTTTCTACGGCGACAAGCACCTGGTCAAGAAGCACGTTGAGCGCGCCAAGGCGTTGGTTGAGAGCGGCGGCGACTGGGACCGGCGCAACCGCCTCAAGGCCTACGAGGGTCTGTACCTCCTAACGGCCCGCAGCTACAACCTCGCGGCTCCACTTCTGCTCGACAGCCTGTCGACCTTCACCTCATACGAACTCTGCAGCTACAGCAACCTGGTCATCTACGCGGTGCTCGCGGGCTCAGTTTCGCTCAAGCGCGTCGACTTCAAGTCTAAGGTCGTCGATGCCCCCGAGATCAGGGCTATCCTCGGCGACGGCGAGGACAAGCTACTCGCGCTGACGGGCGCCATCTCCGCGGGTCCGGGTGTCGACGCCGATATGCAGGACGCCAGTGCGGCGCCCGCCGCTGCGAAGATCACGGCCGTCAACCTGACCACGCTGGGGACCAGCGTCGACCAACCCGAGGCGGAGATGGCCGTCGACTTCGGCCCGCTCGCCCAGCTCGTGAGCAGCCTGTACAACGGCCGGTACAAGCTCTTCTTCCAGGCGCTAGCGCTCGTCGAGGAGCAGTTCCTCACGCAGGACCGCTACCTGCATGAGCACAAGGGCTGGTTCATCCGCGAGATGCGCCTGCGCGCCTACCAGCAGCTGCTGCAGAGCTACCGCGTCGTCGGGCTCGACAGCATGGCCAACGACTTTGGTGTGACGGTCGACTTTTTGGACCGGTAAGCTGCTCCTGTCCTTTTCTTGCTTGATCATAGTAATACCCGGATTGATGCTAACCTGTCTAACCAGCGACCTCGCCAAGTTCATCGCCGCCGGCCGCATCCCCTGCACCATTGACCGCGTCGCGGGCCACGGCGTCATCGAGACAAACCGGCCCGACGACAAGAACAAGCAGTACCAGGACGTGGTACGCCAGGGCGACCAGTTGATCACCAAGCTGCAGAAGTACGGGCAGGCGGTTCGGTTGAGAGGGAGTGAGAGGGCGTAGGCGGTGAGAGATAGTGTTGGCGGCGGGCGGGTGGTTGTATCCGAGGTGTAGATACATATCAATTGCAAAAACAAGCACAGCCAATGCTTAGAAGGCGGTAGCTTGCCCGTCGCCGATGAACGACCACATGGAGAGCTGGGATTGTATGATACCTCACTAGAAGAGCAAAACGAGGCTTCTATCTATGCGGGATGATTTGTGAATGCAAGACCCCATCCTCTCATGGCACCCAAACATGTCGAAACCAAGGGCCAACGACAAGATCAAGTCGTGCTCGCACCCAAAGCAAGGCAGAGAACCTAAAACTGAGTGGAACGGACTCTCTTTCCCCCTTCGCTCACACAAACCCAAGGCTCATCTAAAACTAAACCAAGGCATGCAATGCTATGCGATGCTCCGTTTATCAAAATACCAGGTAGACCGTATTTCTTGTTCTTTTTTGAGGTCCAACCAACCAACACCCAACACAAACGCCTTGCTTCATCCAAGCATCTCCTTATCCCTTTCCCCCAAACCACACGCCCTTCCCTTTTCCAGAACAACAACCCCCCTCAGCGGTACTTATCCATAAACTCAGCATGAAACTTAACAATACTGCCGACCCACTCCGTCCCAGGGGCAAGGAAAGTAGTACGGAAGTGCAGCGTGCCCTCCTTCTGGCCGAACCCGGACCCGGGCACGACGCACACGCCCGTGGCCTCAAGAAGACGCATGCAGTAGAACTCATCCGGGGTGCGGCCCTCAGCGGCCGCGGCCTCGGCCGCGCGGCGGGGCAGGTCGATGGTGGGGAAGAGGTACATGGAGCCTTGCGGGGGCCCGCACTGGACGCCCTCCATCTGCTCGAACGCGCGGTGCAGGGCGGCGGCGCGCTCGCGCAGGCCGCCGAAGATGGCGTCGTACTCGCGGGCGTAGAGCTCGTGCGAGGGCTCGCCGGCGCGCGGGGGGTTGACCATGAGCTCGACCAGGCACTGGCCGATGACGGGGGCGCACAGCATGATGGAGACGAACTTGTAGATCTCGGCCTGGACTTGCGGGTCGAAGTTGACGAGCTCGAAGTAGCCGCCGCGGTGGCCGCACTCGCCGACCATGCCCTTGGAGACGGAGTGGAGCGAGGCCAGCTCGACGGCGTCGTAGGCGCCCGGTTGCTCCTGCTGCATCTGCCGCAGCATGCGCTTGAAGCTGATGAACTCGCCGACGAAGACGTTGGTCTGGTAGACCTCGTCGGCGAGGATCACGAGGCGCTTCTCGCGGGCGAAGTCGATGACGGCGCGGATGTCTTCCTCGGCGAGCGAGGCGCCCGTCGGGTTGCCCGGGTTGATGATGACGATGGCGCGCACGTCGACGCCCTCGGCCTCGGCCTTCTCGTGGGCGGCCTTGATGGTGGCCAGGTCGGTGCCCCAGTTCTTCTGCTCGTCCAGGAGATACGGCACGCAGGCGGCGTTCAGGAGCGAGAGGGAGGCGGTGTACAGGGGGTACTGCGGGATGGGCACGAGGATGCCGGACTTCTCGTTGGCGCAGATGACGTGCAGGAGGGTGTTGACACCTGAGGAGGCGCCGGCCGAGAGGTAGACGTCGGCCTGGTTGGCGGGGAAGCCATCACGCCCTGTGCGTAGGTTAGCACCGCTCCAGTTCAGCAAATGTTGCATGAGACATCAGACACTTACTCTCAAGGAAGTCGGCGATGCTCTGACGGATGGCGGGGACGCCATTGCTAGCACTGTAGGCACCTACAGAGCCAACCGCGGCAAGCAGCTTCTTGGCCCGCTCCAGCACGTCGGGCTTGTAGCCCAGGTGGTTCACCAACACATCGCTCTTCTCGAGCAGGGTCGGGTTCTCCAGGATGCTGAGGACCTGGCGGAAGAAGGTGATGGGCTTCTGGTCGAGCTGCTGCGGGTTGCCGATGTTGGCCGAGATGACCTGGTTGAAAGGCAGATCGGTCGCACCGTTGTGTAGGGCAGCGCGGTACTCCTCCGACTTGACGGCCAGCTCACCTCGCACGGCGTACTTGGCGGACCGGACGTGCGGGTTGATGTTGTCGATGTTGAGCCGTCGGCCCGGGTTGGACGACATGGTGCGCTGTTGCTGAGACGGTATACTCCTGAAAACGGGTGAAAAGCCGCGGCCTGAACGAAGCGGCAGCGAGGTGGTAGAGTAGGATAGCGGGGCAGAAGTGGTAGGGCTGGAGAAGACTGCGGAAGAAAGAGTGGATTGTTAGAGAAACAATACACTGGAACCAGGGGTGAAGGGTTGTAGTGAGTGAGTGAGTCGAAACAGGGTCCACGGCCGGGGTTGAGGGGTTACAAGGAAGTAGTTGGGTGGAGAAAGGATTCTCGACTTGGATAGAGAGACACTCGAAGAGGGGTTCGTAAATAATAAGAGAATGCGTGAGGGTAATAAAATCATGAAATGATAGGACGAAAGCGGATAGGATGGCTGATGAAATGCCGCGTATGCTAGGCTACAGATACTAAGCCCAGCCGGACGTAATCAGCGCATCCATGTGCAATTGTCTCCTGTCACCCGACTCCCGACTCCCGACTGACCTAGGTTGGCCTGAGCGGACCATCCCGGAAACACTGTCGGGTGTTGCTCACTGCTGTTGGGTTGGGCCGCCGTAGGCCGAAACCGGGCGCGGGAGCCCGCCGGCTTCCTTGCGAGCGGCGGCTGCCATTTGATGTTTCAGGGGTCAGGGGAAACAACATACGCCGCACAACCGAGTCGGTTGCCAGGCAAATGCCGGTGGTTAAACATGAAACAGATAGAGGCAAGCCAAGCAGGGGAAAAGAAGACGAAAGAAAGCACTACAAAAGAGACAAGAAGTTAATTCTTTTACCTTTTCCGCAGGTTGAACCTTGCAGAGCCTGGCATGAGACGATGGACCCCACGCCAGGCCTTAATGCCGAGCGATTGACCGTCGTGCCACTGCGGGCAAGCTGCCTGAGCAACGGCGCCATTTAGCAGCGAGTTTGAAGACGGAGCGTGATAAAAGTTGGAGAAGTGGAGGCGCAGGAAGAAGGTTGGCTGTGGCGTATGAGCGGGCTGTGGGGGTGCCGCCAGCAGCGCTGTTAGCTCATCCATTGGCACAAGACCCAAACGTGCCTCTTCCTGTTGCGACATACCGGCGATTAACCTCTGTTTTTCATATCGACGTCGAGTTGAATGTATTGAGGAATATGGCTGGGAATAAACACGATGACTTCCCCCAGTAGGACCGGGAAAGGTCGGACGAGCCCTTATTGTGTTTCCGGGGCGGCGTGGCTCCGAAAATGGAGATTATGCGGGCGGTGTGACACCCGCGGACGCCTATAAACGCCTTCCTTCAGGTCACCCACGCCCGCGCCGCCAGCGAAGTCGGACAATAATTCGGCGAAATCAGCGGCCCGCGTGACTCTGGCAGCTGCTGTTGTCGAGGCCTCATCTCGCTCTCCAACCCGATTAGTTTGACAGGGCTTCTCGATTTGCCAAGAAGCACCTCAATGAGGGAGGTGGTGCCTTTACATAGCTCCCAGGTTGTTACCAAACTACCTCCTAAGTAAATTAATAATAAATCCACTTGCTTGGTGGGCTTGACTTAGAGAGAGGTCGACTTGGTACGAAGTAACTCTCACGAAAGGTCCATACATCCTTCGTAGGTGGTTGAGAAATCCGGATCAACGCTCGCCCGGCGGTTCGACCCAGGATGGAAACGGTACCTGACCCACCCCGGTAACCCGGCCCGTGCGCATTGGCACTGGTGACTGGCAAGTCCCGTCGAGGTCCGTGCAGCTCCGAACCGCAAAACCTCGAATCGGCCGACCACGACGACGACGATAGCGCTCCCAGACCAGCCAAAGAAAAGAGGGGCGGCCGCGCCAGGACAGCAACCGACCAGTTTAAGATGGCGAAGAAGAGTATGCCCCCCCAACAGCCACACTCCTAAACCGACCCCGCCAGTAGGAATTCAACTAACAAAATGTTCCATCAGCCAAGTCTCGCATTATCAATGTGCGCCTCCTCTCCATGGCCATGACAGGCTACTTCTACACATTCACCCGCGCGCGGACGTCCCTGCCCATGAGCATGATCAAATACGACCCCATTAGTACGATTCCCCCGAGATCCGTCTCCTCCCTTTAAGCTACCCCTCCTTTTCGAAGCTCAGAAACGCAGTCGCGAGATCCTCGAACTACCTAGAGAATCGGGAGAGATAATAAACGGGCAACAATGAATACTAACGCCCGTGTGTCTGAACAGTCAGGAGGAGAGTCTTGTTTCTGGAACAAAAACGAAAGGGCAAATGATCGAAATTCGCGGGATGGGGAGCAAAGGCAAGGGGCTCGAGGAGAGGGGCGGACCAGAACCCACGGACCGGGAAGGAAGGATACTAAGATCTCTCGACCCGGTCCGAGCCTAGGAGGGCACGGCAATCCTCGCGACACGACTCTCCAAGGATATGTATTATACCAGGACTCGCCAGTGTACAGTACAAAAAAATACCATGACAGCACGGCCGGCGTTTTTAGGGTTTGGGAGACGGACTAAATCTAAAGAAATTATGTCAAGGTCTCGGCATCACGGTGGATCGTTGTCTTTCTGGGACCTGCATTGTTTCGACGTTCTGGAGGGTCCGATTCGATAATTTATTCGTTCCCTCTCACATGAGCAATTCGGGCAATCACGGTCGTGGGCAAGCAATCATGAGAATGGGTTCTATATCGCCTCCAAAATTACGAAGCTCACCCCAACCCCATGTCGACATTTTTCCGTTCCAGCTTACTTCTTGATCTTTTATTGCCCCCTTCTCGTTTCACACGAACAAACACGGCCGGTACAACGGACCAAACAACCCCTAAACATAGTGAGACCACCCCCTCCAAAACGAATCAAGTAAATTATGGAAAGCACCAGCACCCGAACCACGTAATTCAGGCTTAGAAAGGAAGCAACAAAGTCCCGTCGGTACCGACACCCTGCGAGAAAGTCATCGACTCCTGCGATTCATCCTTCGGCTTCGGCGGCCAGTACCGAGACTGCGGCTGTGACCGTAGTGGGAAGCGGGATTCCGTGTATTGGCCGGCCGCCGAATGTTCCCCGGCCGTTCTTTGCGAGCCGTAAGTCCGCATGTTTGTCTGTTTTGAGCCCAGAGCTCGGCGGGTATTTGTTGACGGTACTCTGTGCAAGCCCTGTGAGTCGGATCTTGAATACGTCCGTGATTTACGAACTGATGTAGACTTGAAAGTATCGCGAGGACCGTTAGTGTTGGACGGGTTTCCCTGACGTTGACTCTTGATTTGGACAACGACCGTATCCTCGTCTTTAAAGTCCGCCACTCCGGGATTTGAGACCGGAGTCGGCCTCGATGACTCCCCCTGCATTTCCTGCCCGGAGCTTTTGAAGGAGGTCACCGAGTTATCGGGTCTCACCGTCTCTGAGCGCCTTCGTTTGACGGGTGGCTTTGAGAACGCCTCGCTCGTGCTCTCGGTTGCGTCTGCCTCGGATGCCGAAATAGCCCTGGTGTCGCCGCGGGTGCCCTCGAGTTCGTGAACAAGGGTCGAGTCATTGGAGAACTCGTCGTTTCTGTTTCTCTTAAAGGCTCCTTGTCCTGCAGCGGGATCGGCATTCCCCTGTTTCAACATGCCGGACGTGCTTCTAGTGACTCGCTTCATAATAGACTTTGGTTGCATACCCTCTCGTCTCCGCGTCTTCTCCTGGTCAATTGAGGGTGCGGCCGGCTCATTCGGCACATTTGCCGGGCTGCGAACGACAACACGCCTCATGTGGTGCAGTCTTGATGCGTACGGCAACGGGTCGTTCTCAAACGTACCCTCTACGACATCAGTGTCAGTCTTTGGATGTTTCCCCGGTGCGTTGCCACTGTCATTCTCCTTAAGCTGGTCAACCCCTGTGTGGGTTCTGAGATTTTCCTGGATGGGTTTATCCTTTTGGCAAAGCCGTGAATCACCTGGATTTGCATAAGGAATGACGGTTTGCGGGCTGTGACGAACCGAGATGGGCCCTAGAGTACGTGCCAGGATCTCGGTTATTTTCTCGACATCGTCATGACTGTCGCCAAGGTTATCCAACCCATCAGCGAGAGTCCCTTCTTGGTGAGCCCAACGCTTCAAGGCGGAAATGAGCGCTTCGGACTTGGTGTGCTGGCGCTGACTTTCGGTCTTCAGACCGACTGCTCGATCATTGACCGTCATAAGTTCTGTTTCTAAGGCTTTGACCTGAGCTGCCAGTTGATTCCTGGCCTGTTCAAAATCGGTTGAACGCTGTGCGAGTTGCTCGGCCGCCAACTTGCCCCTAGCTTCCTCCGTTGCGAGTTTCTCCTGCAGTGAACGCATTGTGGCAGCACCCCGAGACTCACTCGTCTCCTTTTCTTGGACCTGTCGTTTAAGTTCTTCAACCTGGGAAGCCAAGGCGTCCCGATCTTTTGTCGCTTCCCGGAGGGATTTCTCGGCTTTTGCGTGGGCCTTCTCCATTTCGGCTCGCATATCCAGACGGGCCGCTTCCACCGCTTGTTGAGCCGCGTTAGTCGAGAACTGATCCTTCTCGTGAAGTGTATGAGCGAGCTTTTGTATGTTCAAGCTGCAGTTCTGGAGTTCGGAAGAAAACGCTGCCTCTTTCGCATCGAGCCTGCTCTGCAGTTCGGCCACGGCGGCCGTTTTGGACTTGACCTCCTCTCTCAGCCGCTCCGTCTCTGTGGCCCGCTCATCCAGCCGTCGAATTGTCTCCTCGTTCTGGTCCTGGGCTGCATCTGAGACAACCAAGCTTGCTTCGAGTTCATGGATTTGGTCCACTTGCTTTTCCGTGGTCGCCCTCAACATTGCGAGCTCGTTCAAGTGTTCCTCGCATTCGGCGTCTTTCCTTTTGTATAGCGTTGACACCATGCCATTCTCCTCTGCTTTCTCCGCCAACTGCTTACTGAGTGACTCGAGGTGATTGTCAAGGCGCTGCCATATTTTCCCTGTGTGAAGTTCAAGGTCAGCCGACAATTGGCTGGTCGCCTCCGCGGCCGCAGCTCGTGACCCCAGGATACTGTCAAGCTTAGACGTAACGCTTCGTAGGTCAGTTAGGAACGGGCAAATCGTGTTGGCTTGGGTACTCGCCTATTCAATGATTCATCTTGGGCCTTCCGAATGCCGCACATGGCGTCTGGTTGCCCGGACATCAAGTTGGAAAGCGTTTCGAGGCGAGTGACAATCACGTTAAGCCTACCAGGGCCATATCAGTCATCAACTCTGCGTTCGACCGCAATAAGACCAACCTTTCCCGTAACTCCTCCGCGGAGTTATTTCGGTGCTCCTCCGCCTTTTCGTATTGCTCTCCTAGCTTTTGCATTATCTCCTTTCCCTGGACAGCCAACTTTTCAAATCCACTGGAGGTGTCTTGGAGATCACGTAGCTTTTCGGACAAGGAGTTAACAGACTCCCGCTCTCGACTCAGCTCAGCTTCCTTCTCATTGACCTCGAGCGTGAGGGAATGTATCTTGTTGTATACTACACAGAGGGTTAGTTTCCACGTGCAGACGCGCAATGTTTGATCACTCACGCTCCGATAATTCACTCTTGTTCTGGGCGATGGCCTGGCGGACCTTCTCAGCCATTTGTTCTCTGATCACTTCCGCTTTTCGAACAGCCGCTTCCGTTTCAGAGCTCTGGGACTTCTCCATAGCGCGCACTTCCTCGATTGCGTCTCCCCAATGCTTCTTCGAACGAGTGTACAGATCCTGTTGTTCCTGGATGGCGGAGTTGAGGTGTGTTTTGCAGGCGCGATACCTTTCTTCGAGTTTTCGGGCTCGGTCTTCGGACGCTCCCAACTTGGCTTCAATGTCTTTTAATCGACCCACCATCTGTTCTTGCGAATCCCGTAAATCGTTGATCTGGTTTGTCTGCGCATCGATCTGGGAAATTTGCCGAGCGACTACGCCAGATTCATCGGCAAGGTCCCGTTTGAGTTGTTTGATGTACTTGTGGTATTTCGACTTCTGCTCCTCAAGAGCAGCGCTCTGCTGCTGCGTAAATTGGTTGATGACACCGGCCATCCCAGTCGTGAACTCATGGCTAATGTTGACTCTCCGTTGCCGTATGATTGGACTGGAGGCTAGAGATCCGCATCTCGACCTAATCAACCCTTAGTATTTGGTGTTTTAACGAGGACATGCAAAAAGGCCAACCTCTGCTTAGACACATTCGAACTCCGCGACACTGGGCGAACTCGGTGAATGGACTTTGTCAGCCCAACATGCTGAATCTCTTTCACCGGCCGATTTACTGTATAGTTCCGAGCCCGGTCCATGGATTCTTCCCCGAGGCGGCGAGAGCCACCCGCTGGTGGCACGAGTGGGGGGTGTTGAGGCTTGCTTCTCCCTTCCCCAGCCGCGTCCTCGAGTGATTCTTGTTGCTTGCGAGAGGGGGATCCAAAGCTCGGAATTGCGTTGTGGTTACGATCCCGTACTGCTGGTGGAGAGATGTGTGCTGCCGGTGGAGAGATGCGCGCTACTGCATTGGACGGCAGTCCCCCGACCGCGGCCGAAGCCTGGGCTGACCTCTCCTCCTCACCCGGGGCACTCGGGGGCTTGTTTCCAACCCGGGTCGCCAGGGTTTGGGTGGGTGGCCTTGTGGGTTCTTTGGGGGAGGAGTCTGGAAAAGGGGGGTTCCTGGTCGCCCCTGGGACGCCCCTCGCTACCTCCCATTTGTCCGAATTTCCGTGGTCATTTAGCAGAGGGCTATGGCTTGCTGTGGGGGGTGGTGCTCGATTCGGGGAACTAGCAACAGGGAGGTTGCTCGTAGTGACGTTTGCGGTCGGCTCGTTACCAATAGCAGAGAAAGAAGTTCGAAGACCGCAAGCTCCTTGAACCGAGCCTGATGAGAAGTTGTCTTTCGGGTATTGAGAGTGGCCTTTTTGGCGGATGGGGGCTTGCTTAACGGCTTGTTTTCCTGGGATGCTTGTGAAAAAGCCAGGGGTAAACTGTACTGCAGGGCCATATTCATACCCCTTACCTAAGTCCGGGTGCTTGGAAAGACTTGATGGTTTCTCCAAGAGCATGGAGTCGTGAGAATCATTGTGACCGTTCGTTCCTTCCACCGAAAGGTCATGGTGACCTTTGTCGTTGGACTTTGGAGACGACTGGGGAATACAGAATGGTTCTTGCTGTTCAAAGGAGACTGCTGGATCTCCATTATGGTACCCGAAGTCGTCTGCGTAATCACCGACGTTGTCTGCTGTTGGTAATTGGTCGACGGAATCGAGTATTCGGGCTTGTTCGGGTGATGAATGTGCCATGACTGCCTGACCAAGATCTTAGTTTGCCTTGATTGGCAAGTCCGTAATGCAGAAGAGAAAGAGAGAAAGAGGAAGCTAGCAACCCCGATAGAGCAACTTGCGGGAAGAAAGACAGTGTTGAGTCGGGCGAGGACAGGTTTGGAAACTCAGCTAACAGGAATAATATTCGACTCTAAAAGTCAGAGTAAACGAGGCAAATGTTGGGCATCAGCCTGAGTGCTTGCCCCCAAGTTTATCGCGCCTTCCCACTGAGGAAGTGAGGGGGTACGTAGGGCGGGAGACTCGCGCCTGCACCATGAGCAAGCACAACGGTGCGGGTATGGTCCGTCAAAGCATGGATTAAACTTTCCGGGTCTGAGTCCTTTTGCTGGAATCAAGGGTAATCTCACTTCCATGGTGATAAGAACTTCAGGCAGCTTGATCTTAGGGTCGGCTCAATCCAGAACGTCATTGCAAGTAACCAAGAAGCATTAATATGGCCCTGCTGGGCCTAAATAGCGTCTTCAATAAGATCAACAACGCCGAGAAAAGTAATTCTATTGATATGTTTGTAGTTGTTTTCCGGTCTCTCATCTATGAGTTAGACGTTGACACAATCTAGGTACTGTCCAAATCCTAGTCCATCTCCGCAAGCCACCTCATCTCAAGACAAACAAGCGATATACATAAGCGACTGTACTCTACTAATCACATCGATAGGTAGGTACTTAAATAACTACCTAGGTTAGGTAGGCAGTAAAGAGATACCGTGCTCGACTAGTGTAGCTAGACTGCGGCAGAACTGGCAAGTCACTCAACCGGATCGCTTCTCGATCTTGGACGGAATATTATGATCCCATAACCAGGAACAGCGAAACACCTTCCCAACAACAAAGAGAGCGCTGGTGGCCGAGCTAGCAGTATTTCCTGCTGCAAAAATCACACTGCAATCCGTAACGCTAACAGTTCGATTCCTAGTCAACTTAGCTGACCGTCAAAGCCGCGTGAGGTTTTTCTGAGACAACTCCCTCGGCTGCTGGTGGTGGCGAGGGTACTAAAAGTCCGTCGGTCAGCTACCACAATTGCCATTTCGGCAATACATCTCCAAGAATCGCAGAAGGGCGGGTTCTGAAACCTCGAGATACACGCAGCCTAACCTCAAGGACCAGGAAACTGGTCCGCAATATAGGGACAGGCACCACCGCATCTTGTAACGAGATGCTCGCCCTACTACCAGAACATGAGTACCACCTCCCCAAGAGAGGCCGAGGTACATGCTCTGATAGCAAACAAACTGCTATCCGTATGGAGGTAAGTGATCAACTCCCCCTGGCACCAGCGCTTCTCTCTCTATCTTTTTTCCTTGTATACAAAATACAAGGATGAGAATTTCCGACTTCCGTTCCCAAGTCTATTCAACCACGCCGTATCGAATTGCGTCATTCCCTAACACAACACACACAACCCAATCTCAAACGAAACCGACCCAGATCCCTCAATGCACGATACACTCCTGCAAGCGCGTCCCGAGAACTGCGCCATAACGGCACCTCCCCTCAAAACCGGCCGCACCCTAAAGGACCCAAACCCTAAAACCCCCTCAGTTTCTCAAGTGCCTGACATGCCTGCTCCCGTCGGCCGACATCACACACACGCATTGCATTGGCACAGCAGCAGAACCCAAAACTGAAGTCACGATGTGACGTGCGGCCGGCGCTCCAATCGCCCCCACCGTCGAGCCGCCGCCGCACACATCACCCCCCTATGATTGGCCGGCCCCGTCCCGTCATCCCCTGCATAAACAGACTTGGCATCGCCGGGCAGGGGGGTGGGCTTGCTGAGGGACCCCTGGCAGCCGGCTCCTGATTCGTTGCGACCGTTGCCTGGGCGCCGTGCCACCACATGGGCGGGCGCTTGTGCGATTACGGCGCGCGCCCAATGGGAGGCGGGGGACGGTGGTTGAGTGTGGTTGAGGTGATGGGCGCTGGGTCTCAAACCCTTTCTCCGTCAGGGGTCCAATTGTGTGCCGCGCAAGTGCCGAGGGTGATGGCCGCTGCAGCAGCAGCAGCGAACCGGGGACCGGGGGAGTGATAGCAGCATCGGTTCATCACAGGTCACAGGGAAAGGCTTTTTCGGGGAGCGGAGGGGAGGGCGAAGGGCACCGCGGGGTTAGTCATATCGAGGCTGTTATAGGATCAGAGACGGAGGGCGATGTCTTGGGCTTGGTGCTGTAACGACGCTAGAATCTGGTGTTTGGCCAGTCGCCCGTCTCACCCTCTTCTTGGCTTGGGTTCCCGTCCTATATACTCGCCTGTCACATCCTAGCGGCAAAGTCGCACACTTTCCTTTTCCTCCCTGTTTATCACATTTCCAACTTCCCTCCTTTGATTCTCTCCCACACGCCGCAGCTGGTCCCGCGGTCGCTCGTTTTATCGTTCATCTCGTTGTAACTAGACCATACTTGTCTCCAGAGACGGACGGTGCGCAAACAAATAATCCAACGGACGGTCGATCAAACGGAAACGACATGGCCGACACAGACTACTTCCCCCTCCCCGCGGACGGCGGAGCTGGGCCTGAAATCGACGGTAGCACCGCCGGTGCGGCCGGTCCCTCCAGCGGCGGGGTGGTGCTCTCCCAAGGCGCTATGATCGCCATTATAGTTGTGGTAGTCGTGGTAGCACTCGTTGGCAGTGAGTTCAACCAACCAATTCCTGCCAATTCCCCGCGGGAGCCTAACTAACCCTCCCCGCCACAGTCGCCAGTTCAGTCCTCTTCTTCGTCGCCAAGAAACGCGAGTGGACAGTCCGAGAAACGATCAGGAGGTCGGCAAGGAAGGTGGTCACCGTTCTGACGCCGCGGCGATCCGAGTTCCCCAAGTCCGTCAAGGAAGGCCGGAGCAGAATGGACGACGTACCACCAACGCCGAGGATCAAGCCCGAGTATTTGGATTTGGAGAAGGGGCTTGATAAGCCCAAGAAGAAGCGCGCAAACTTCAGCCGCAAGTGAGATGCTAAAACGAAACATTGGGGGCCGTGGGTTGCTGCACAGGGGTTGGAGAGTTGGCGGCGCGGTGATTAGAAGGGACAAATAGCGACGAGGGACGCTGGATTCATGGCTGTGATGTTGATGTACAAAGGGAATGAACCCCAGGATACCACAATTTTGCTTGTATAATATAGGGTCTGGACTGGAGTGGAAGAGGCGTCTATAACCGGCGGAAGGTGTTGGTGCTTGCGCTCCTCCTGCTGTCTTGTCGGCTGCTCGGTGCCGGCGCTGGTTGTGGCTTGCTCTTCTTCTTGGATTCTGGTACAAATGTGACTTGTTGTTCACCAACAACCTCGTTCGTCCGGATCTTTGCGGTGCGTGTTTGTTTTTGAGCCCTGGAGCCAATCGCCGTGTCTCTAATCTTGCCGCCCTTCGTCGTCGAAGAGGATACTTGCATGACCACGTCGTCCTTGGGCTTCCTGGTTTCGGGTTCGGACTCGTCGTCGCTCTCGTCGTCGCTCTCGTCGTCGCTCTCGTCGTCGCTCGAATTGGCGGCGAAACGCACATCCTGCTCCGCGGCCCCCTCCACTCTAGTGCTGGGGTTGAGCGCTCGGAACTCATAGCTGGTTTCGTCGACCTTGAATTCCTCATCCTCGAAGATCTTGCCGAAGCGAGCATCGCCGAGGACGCCAGCTTCAACGTCCACCTTGGCTCTCCTCTCTTGCCGCTGCAGGATCTTGTCCGCCAACTTCTGGTTGACTTTGACCTTCTTAACACCTCTGATGCGGCTGGAGCGCTCCTTCTCAACCTTCTCCCGGACTCTCTTCGCCCGCTCCTCTTCCCAGATGTATGGGTTGGCGATGAGGCGGGCCTGATCGTGCAGCTTAGCAGCAACAAAGTAACCGTGCATGTACGGCCGGAGCAAGTTGGTTTTCCCAATGAGATGGTCCAGGCTGAGAGATTTTAGCTCTGGTTTTGTGAGGAATTTGTAGTTGTCGTATGTCTCGGTCTGCGTCTCGGTCTCCATTTCATGAACTAAGTTGTCCAGGAAGTGGCACCACTTCGGGGCCAGTCCCAGGTTCGGGATGAAGAAGCAGTGCATGTGCTTTCCCTATGCCGTTCTGTTAGCCAACCGTGTTGCGGGTAGGTTATTGAGCCCTGAAATCATACCTCATTCGCAGTCAAGATCATGCCTGAATCTGGAATATGAGTAACGTGATTTAGATCAACCAACGGCTCAACCGATGTCCAAAGATCCCCCGTATGTTCGTCCCAGATTTTGATGATCCGCTTGTCGGCCGAAAGAAGCTTACGCTCGTCAGTCGGCGTCTTTAAGTGGATTAGATTCTTGATCGGAAGTCCCATCCCCTGGTCCTTCTTCATGAGAGGACGCGGGTTTCTCAGGTCGAACACGCGAATTTGACCGGTGCTCGTACCCAGAGCAAGCGACAAGCCGTCATCGCTGTAGTCCAACGCGGTGACCTCGCCGTCGTGACCTCCGAGGACCGCTACTCTCCCTTTGCTCCGCGGGTCGTAAAATTCGACTGTGCTGATCGATGTACCGAACGCGCAGAGACCGTGTGTCTTCTCCGCGACCGCTGCCACGTTGACAGAGCCGACGTGTATGCTCCCCTGCAATCCGCTCGCATCTGCGTCTTTGCCGACGTCGATCTGCCAGGGGCGAAGAAACTGGCCTCTTTCCAAATCCAAGCGGAAGACCTCGCCAAAACCGGATCCATCTGCACCCAGCCCGACCGAAGGGATGAGCACTTCGGTACTCTGGCGCAGATATGCAAGATCACGGCCAAACCGCGGGAGTCTCACTTCATAGTGACATCCCATTGGTGTGTGGAACTCCAGCGACCTGTCGCTCTGCAAGTGTAAACTCTTGGTGTAGTCGGAACCGAGGAAGAGGAACGTCGTGTTCTCGGATTTCGTATGGCGGGAGAAAGACAGGGACAACTCTTGCGTTGAATGAACATGAAACTGGGGCTTGTATGTCCCTGTGCTCATGATCCAGTTGCCATCTTCGCTGATTCGGACGCAGTTGCTGGCTATTCCACGAGGGTTAGGATCTGCACGGGCAACAGAGCTTGACGAGAGGCGCAGGGTGACTTGCCTTCTTCAAACTCGAATTCTTGGAGCAACTCGAAATTGTTGAGGTTCTCGGGGTCGTACTTGGACGATCTCTTCCTACGGCGCGCAAGCCAATCTGGCAGCGGCCTGGCCGTGGATGGCCCCGCGACAGTGTATCTGCGCCAATTCGTCAGCGACTCTGTTATCGTGTTGAATACCTAAGTCAAAAATTTGAGAAGAATTGGATACTTACACAGGAACTGTCCCAGGATTTGTTAACTTCATGGTGGATGATGGGTATTGCCTCGACAAGAAATTTCCGAGTCGCAAAGCTGCAAGCTCTGGATGCCGAAGGCAGAAAACCAAAAAGTTTCGACCGCCCGCTCAAAAGGGAAGGCGGGGAGGGACCTGGTGAAGGGTCCCTGGACCCTCCATTGTCTGTGCAGGGCCGGGAGACTCCGTGGTGTGGGGCCGGTGCTTCTGGACTTCAACTTTGAGATGCTCATGCACCCTCTCGCCAAAAAAAAGAAGCCGAACTCCAAAGCAAATTAAGAAATCAAGCAAAAGAAAATAAAATAAAAGATAACGAGTAACATAAAAGTAAATTAAGTAAACACAGCTCCTTGGGCTTCCGGATGGCTATGTTTCGTTTCGTACCTGCAGTCGAGGTTTGGTTGACATCTGCACTTCCAGGTTGGATGGAGTCCCGGTTTATTTTGCCCATGCATGGGTGCTATGGTTTTATATTTTTTTGTCCCGCCGTACCTCGTGCCTTGAAGTTACGAGTTTAGGTATAACTACCTACCTTCCTAGGTAACCAACGAAACGGGATCGCCACGTCAAGATTTCAGCCGGATAACATGTTGATGGCTGAAGTGCTGAGGAGGAAAACCCCCAATTCTCTGAGGCGGACTCCCATGTGCCACCCCTGCTCGCGGGGCCCTTGGCGTGCCTGGACCCGCTGACCTGATCTCGCGCCTTCGGTGGAACAACGCAAGAACCAAGTCAAGTGCCTGAAGTTGCACTAGACATCCCCTCGACACAAGCTTGCTTCCGTATTATCATCGCATCAACTTTTCTACTCACTCCATCGATACCGGAGCATCGCGAACAGTACCCCGTTCTGCTGGGGCGTTGAATTGACACATCTGCTGTATTGCATTTGCGACCCGAGACCGACCTTCGCGACTTCCCAGCGTTTCGTTTCATCCGTCCATAGCTTGGATGTCTCTTGCAGCACGTCACTCGTGATTCGCGCGGAGCTTTGCTCGATTATAGCATCGCCCGCTGCCATGGAGTTCGGCAGCCTGGCGCATAGAGCACGACACCTTCGATCCAAACACTCCGCCCTCGCCGGGAAGAAGCCGCACAGCCCCCCGACATCACACCTGCATCCAGTTTCCGATCGGCGCAACCTTCCGTCCGTATGCGCCGGCTCCTCATAGACTCGTGTCTTCGACCCCCGGCCTCGGTGGATGACCGCCCGATCCTCAAGCCCACGCCTTGCGCGGCATATCCTCCGATATGGACGCAGGGGAATATGAGACAAACAATTTGTTGATCGTAAGACGTTGCCCAAAGCTATCCTCAACCATCTTACCTTGAGACCATGGCGCTGACATATCCCACGCAGAGCAACCTGTCCGCAATTTCCTTCCGTATATACGAGCCCATCGCCGCCCAATCATCAACCTATACCTTCAACGCGAGCGGAGTCGAGGACGCCCTGCGCAGCGATGGCCACTTGGTGTACATGGACGCCGTTCGGCGCGGCATATGGTGTTTCTACCTCTCGTCCGGTGACTCCACCTCTGCAAGTCACTCCGAGCGGCTTGGCCTTCACGCGCGGATGGAGGTCTGCGGCTACCCCCTAGGACTTGTCGGAGATGGAAACTTGGAGCCCATTGGGCTCCTGAAGAACAGGCCACCGGGAACAACCGCGATCAACACACCGAACAGCTCGTCGTCTGCTGGTTCTGCCCTGGACTTGAACACGAGGGGCACCCAACCCTTCAGCTTCCCCCCTACCCCGGTGGTCGTGGACGGCAAGGTTGCATCAACCCCGGTCGGCGACGTCAAAGGGTATGGGTCGGTTCCTGCACAAGAGATCCATGAGTTTTTTATCACTGCCGTCTTGTCGTCTCTAACGTCGTCATTTTGCCGTACCGTCGGCGCCATCCTGTTGAACAACCGTTCCGCTTTGCTGCCTCCGCAGGTTTTTAACTCTGGCGATGCCGATTGGAGCCAAGCGCCTCGGAGTTCGGCTCTCGCCACGTTTCGGATATACTTGACTACCACAGGGTCGCTCGTTATCGCCCTCCATGTGTCCGTCCTCCAGGGCCTAGTCTCCTCTGCCGACGTCTTACGGTCAAGTTTGTTACACGCCGGTCCGACTGTTCTTGCCGCGCCGTTCGGGACATTCGGGGCCTTTCAAAGCGTCGTTGATACGGAAAGCCAGGTTGCAGACGGTGGGTACGGCCAATCGCCGGAGGCTCAGGTCGGCCGGTTCAGGTCCGATCATAGCGATAAGTTCCTGCAGTTAAAAACAACATGCTGCAAGCTACTCCAAATGAGTGGGATGTCGCCTTCATTGCTGGACGGCTGTTCCTGGTTGAATATACACTTTCTCCAAAAAAAGCCATTTGAGCACAGGGCGGATGGAAAGAGAACCCCGCTTGTTGGCCCGGGTTCAACAGCGCCGTGGCCTGCCGTCCTTTGCTTTCGAAAGCCCAAGATCGAAACGATGCTGGACGTGCCACTCGAAAAGGCGCTGACCGCGACGGGCGCTGACCATTTGGATCCCTTGAACAGGGCAAAAGTATGGTGTCAAGGAGTCACTGACAGAGAGGACGCCGCGATAAGGAGGAAGAAGGAAAGAGATGCGGCTTTGGCGCGCGAGCTTGCTGAGCCGGACGTGCGAGGTCATCCACAGACAAACGGATACTCACCCATGGCGCTCTGGCGCGGTTCGGCGAACGGCACGCAACCCCCAGCGACGGGGACGATGTATCCCACGCCTCCAGATGGAGTGCAGCTGTCCGGGGTCACACCGTCTTTCGACGGCGGTCAAGTCCAGAGCCCGGCCGGCCAACCAGTCACGAACCCGGCCGTCGATGGTCACACCACCATGCGGCAGGATGCCACAGTGCCGGATACTTTCAATGCGAGCTGGAACGGCGCCGAGCCAAGGCCTGAGCCAGCAACGGTCAACTTCGCTGAGGATAATCTCTTCGGCGATTTGGGAGAAGACATGTTCGAAGGCAACGAACTTACCGATGCCGACTTCAACTTTTTCGATGAGCATCCGGATTCCGGCGATATCGACTTGTCTGACCTCCCGGAACTGGCGTCTTCAACGATGGGGATGCAAGAGAATGAGAATCACCTGTTCGAAGAACAAACCCCGGCAGTCCCTACCGTGGATGACAAAATCGATGCATCTTCGGTTTCTCCGCAGTTCACCAAACCCGAATTGAGGCACGCACGCAGCACACTAACCGATGAGAATCGGCAACAAACTAATATGGAAAGCTTTAATCGTAATTCTACCGCTGGGATCAAGAGGAACCCGAGTCCCTTCAACCCCGAGACCGTCTTCAAGCGTATCCGGGCATCCATTCGACCCCCGTCGTTGATAATATCCACCCAACGAGGCCCTCCCCGACGCCGCAGCTTGTTTGAGAAGGTCGATTTTGATCCGGACCTGTCGCCTGCCATCAAAAAATACGAGAAAGGGCCGTTTGATTACACGTCTACAACCCTAAGGGAGAAAGGGGGCGGGCCACTTCAAAACGGCAACCCGCTCATTCCTGGCCGACTATTGGGGTCCGCGCGGCAACGCAGGAATCTCAAGGAGCTACCGCCTGATATTAGCTGCATCTTGGCTAAGTTAGCCAGTACTACTGCTAACGGATCGGGACAGCAAGATGACACCCGCTCAGATTCAGGTGACAGCAGCTCGGCCTCGCTGGACGAGGATACGAGCGACCAAATAGGCCACGTCTCGTCGCCAGCCAAGTCAACCGTGGTGCGAAGGCGACCGGAGGACGATGTCATATCCATGGCGGCCTCGTTCAGGGAGCTGGAGAATATCTCGGTCGATTCCCCGGGCTACGGACCGGTCGATCTGTCGCGGCTGTCAAACTCGGAGATTCCCGACTTTTCCCTCTCCAGATACTTTGCTGATCCAGAGCCGGCGCCGCTCCGCATATCTGTTTCCGACGACGATTTTATCACGGTGGCACAGATCCTCACCGAGCAGGCAGCAAGCGGATCCCTCAAATTGGCTCCGCAGCACCAGAGTTCAGAGGTTCAGGATCTGCGTCGAAGCTTGATCAAGGCCATCCGCTACTCAGTCAAGGGCCTACACAAGGCCCTCCCCCGATCGTTGGCCGGGGCGGTCGGATGTCGACTTCGCCCATTTACAGAGGTCCAGGATGTGCCCCTCCTCGTACAACCCAACGGGCGGGTGCAAGTGAGGCCGGCGGAATACCCCAAACCGAGCATATTCCTCATTCCTACACCTCATGTTGAAGTCCGGCGCTACGAGAACCAGCTCTCGGTGCTCCCATCTGCCGTATCATTCTGGGATACCTTGGGCCTTGGGCCGGTGCAGGGGCCGAAAAGCGTCGTTGCCGTGTGCATCTTCCCTCAGGTTGAAGGGATGCGGGACAATGCATCTGCCTTTCTAGACAGGGTTCAAAGCACCTACGAGTCGTTAAAGCTTGGTGCTTTTGAAAGATTACCAACAATTGCCAGCATCGTGGACGGCCTTGTTTTGCTCCCGACTGACCACGACATTACCTCCCCGGGGCTTAATCTACCTCGGGCCCGGTCAGCATACACAGACCAGATGACGAATCTTGCCATGTCTCTCGCTGGCCTGTCCATATCGGAGAAGAATTTTGTCGTGTATTTTGCATACACGCCGGGGAATCCCAGTTCGATCGTGGACTGCTGCTCTGCCTTCCAGGAGCTCTTCGAGCACTATAAGAGATGCATGATGGATAAGAAAAAACACATCTCGAACGACTTGGCGCTCCAGCTCGTACCACTCGATGCCGTTGCCTCGGAGACGTCACTGGTCGTCTTGTCTCCGTCTGAATGCACGAAGCTCTGCCTAGAGACGTATGACCGCTGCACGCTCTTCGGCGGGCCCATGCCTTCGCCGGCGGTCATGCTTGAACGGGCGCTGCCTAGGGGCATCGACTTCAAGCTCGCCCCCACTCCATCACCAAACCTACTGCGGGAAAACTCATGCATCCATGTCGCATACGCACGGAGCGTGGACGAGCGGTGGGTCACTGCCGCATGGACAGATAATAGGGGCAGCACCCAGTCGATGGCCTCATACTGCCTCGGCAGGCGAGGCAAACCGCTATCCAGGAGTCTCGAAGACGTCATCCACGAGATTTGGGAAACGACCCATAGCCTGATCTCAACCTGCAAAGTTCACTGGCGGGTCGTTATCACTAAGTGCACCTCGATGGAGCAGCAAGAGATGGAGCTCTGGACGGGCTTAGCGCAGTCAGAAACCCGCGCCACCGTCAGTCTGGTCCTCCTCACAGTCGACACCGACCCATCCCTCCAACTCATCCCGCCCGTCGCCACGATCCCCCTTTCCGCCCCCTCCGTCTTCTACACCACCCCAGTCTCAACCCCGCAACCCTTATCCGTCCTCTCTCCCGACCAATCTGGCAACCCCTCCACACCAATGGGCACCACCGGCCCCGGCATAGGTGTCACAACCCCCGGTGGCGACTCCTCATCTCAACAACACCAACACCAACACCAACAACTACCCGGTCAGCCCAACCAATCTGACGCAGACGGCGGCGACACCACCTTGATGGACACAACCGAGACGACCTGGGGCGTGGTCGTCTCGCACAGGCTCAACAACTCGGCGTCCCTCACGGACCTCAACCCGGCGCTCGCGAGCGGGTACCTGGTGAAGCGGGCCGGGCCGAGGCCGGAGGACGCGCCGGTGGCGATGGAGGTGAACGTGGTGTACAGCGACAACGCCAGGGCCATGTACGACGTGCTCCTGCGGGAGATGCTGGCGTACTTCCGCGGCCTGGGCACGCTGGCGCGCGTGAGGGGCGTGACGGAGCGCGAGGTCGACGTCAGGCCGTGGCATGTGGCCGTGGCGGAGAAGGCTGTCAGGGCGCTGTACCTTTTGATGTGAGCGATAGAGCGAGGGCTGTTTTAGTTTTTTTTTATTACTTGTTTTGCTGCTTCTTGTAAGGTGTGCTGGGTGTTGTGGCGTGCGTGTGTTATGTTTCGGGGGATATTTTGTGTTGTTTTCTGTTGGAGCATGTCGCTGGTGCATTGGAATACCTTTAGGATACCTGCATACATACCTACCTTATACCGACATCCATATTAAAAGCTGGGTCCACGTGAGTGGCCACGCAATGTGACAAAATCATGAAGCGTTGGTCTATCATCCTGCGGGACGTCTATCATCTCTCGTGTCTATCAACTCCCAGAAACCCTCGCTCTCAAGGCGCCCAAACAAAATTCCCACCCAAACTCCCACCCTCTACTCCTCCCAAAACCCTGGGAACAGATACTCCACCCTCTTCATCGCCTCGGGGTCACGCCCTGCCGGCTTGGTCATGAACTTGACGGCGCCCTGCGCACTCCCCGCCCAGTGCTTGGCCAACACCAGCTCGCTGTTCTCCAGCTTGCACAGCTCATCCAGCACCGCACCCACCAGGTGCTTGGCATTCTCGCTGTTGGCCGCCATGTACTTCATCACCATGGCCACATCCACATCCTCGGTCGAATGCCAGCAGTCATAATCCGTCGCCATGCAAATCATCTGGTACGCCAGCTCCGCCTCGCGCGCCAACTTAGCCTCAGGCAGCGCGCTCATGTTAATCACACTCCCACCCCAAGCACGATACATGTGGCTCTCAGCCCGCGTGCTGAACTGCGGGCCCTCCATGCAGACAATCGTCCCACCGGAATGCAGACGCACACCATCACCGCGCATGCTCGCCGCGCAGCGCTGGACGACGGCGGCCAGCCCCGCGTCGAAGGGGTCCGCAAACCCGACGTGGCCGACCACGCCGCCCTCGAAAAAAGTAAACGGCCGCACCCCCTTGGTGCGGTCGATCACCTGGTCGGGCACCACAAAGTCCATCGGCCGGATCTCCTCCTGCAGCGACCCGACCGCCGAGAAGGCGATCACCGTGCGCACGCCCAGCGCCCGCAGCGCGGCGATGTTGGCCCGCGCGGGGACTTCGTGCGGCGCCAGCTGGTGGTGCAAGCCGTGTCGTGCGAGGAAGGCCACTGGCACGCCGCCGTGCTCGAGGATGAGGATGGGGGAGGAGGGCGCGCCCCAGGGGGTGGTCGGGGAGAGCGCGGCTACGGGGTGGTAGCCTGGTAGAGAGGATAGGCCGGTGCCGCCTATTACGGCGATGTGGACCGGTCCTGGGGGAAGGGGGTGTTAGTCTTAATTGGGGAGGGTCATCAGAGTGGTTTTGGTTGGGGGGTGTATTGTGGTTGGGAAGGATGGGGTGGAGGATGGAAAGGGGGTTTGCGGAAAGAGCAATGGAGGCATTCTTACGGTCAAAGACGGTGGGGAGCGAGAGGATGTCGACGGTCATGGTGGTGGTTTGTTGGAGAACTGGAAGAATGAGTGAAAAGCGGTCGCTCTCTTTGCGACTCCAGTAATGCCTCCCCTCGGCGGGTTCGGGTGGTATTTATTCAGCGACCCCCCGCTGTCGCAATTTTTGAAGGGGCTGACGGGGTGATTTTTACCCCGCCGTTGCGACGACGTCGAGGAAAGAGGGGCCCAACAGGGATTGATTCATGGCGCTAGTACTAAGACGGCTAGATGAGCGTAACTGCGCAGCTGCCTGCCGGAAAGTTACAACCCTCCGTACACTTTTAAGAGACATTTCCAAAATTCACACCCAAGGAACCTTCACGATGAAAGTCCGAGGTTGAAAAATATTAGGGCCCTGATCGGAACGGGGGGTAATGTAGAGTAATGAATAAGAAGTGACTTCTGAACCTCATTAAAAATAGCGCATTAGCGTTGTAGATCGCTTTATATCTGTAGGCCTCTGGGCCCCCCCCTGTGCCCTCGGCTAAGCCCTATCTGACGGCCCACGGCATCAACGCGAACTGGCGCGCCTGGCTGAAAATCTCTATCGATAGTTGCTATCTTTCTTCCCAACCATAATTGTATAGGCCAAAGGATATAATAGATATTAACGTACTGCTAACGTAGGCCGAGGGCGATCCTAGCGATATTTCTGATAATTGCGATAGTGTTAACGAGTCCCTTATAAGGGGTGAGGGGGTTTCCTAAGGCTTCGACAACCCTTCTTTATTGTAGTAGGAGAACGATCCCCTCCCCCCCCCTTCCGAATACCCTCCTAACTCCCCTCCGAGCTAGCCGATTATAGTTAGCAATAACAACGATAGCGATAACAACGATTTATTATTTCGAACTCTATTACCGTATAGTTAACAACACCGCCCACAGTTGTAGGCACCATCCCAGCGAAGTTATCCCTCCTCGCTGGGCCCAAAGTCGGTTAAGAAGATTTATAAGAAGTTTAATAAGTTAAAGTTGAAGAAGAAGTCAGAGGTAGAGGGTATAGGGCCGTATATAAGATTGGTCTTCTCGGCCGATATAACTATCTATATAATAGAGTTGTTCCTTAAAGAGTTGTATACTGGGAATATAAAGGACTCTAAAGCTTTATATTTAAGGCCTGCGATGGAACGGATATATAAGAAGATAGAGTCTGAATACCCTTAATACCCCTAGTCCGCCGTTAAGGTAGTAGATAAGCTAAAGAATAAGAGGAAGCGGTACTAACTATTCGTTATTTTCCTAGCAATCTCGGGTATTAACTATAACGAACTTAGCAGCTTGCTATAAGTACCGGAAAATATATAGATAAGCTTCCTTATAAAGTATCCGAAGGTAGGATAGTTATAGACTCAGCTATTAGGCAACTATATAACCTATTCGGAGGTCTTCTATTACAAGCAGGCAACCGGCCGATATATTAAGCTAGCTAGTATATCTTATAACTACTCCTCCGACTCTAATAGTACCGATACTAACGATCCAGACGAAAATAGTAACATAGAGGCTGAGAATATTAGCGATATTAGTATTATTCAGCTACTGGAAATACCTATACCCGCTGTCCGAGGGCGGAGGTATAACTAGAAGGACAACCTATATAATATAATAGTTAGAGTAGTGTACAGGATAGAGTTGCTGGTGGCTGCTACTAGCGATAACAATATCGTCGGTGCTAGTATAGTTGAGAAGGCTTTGCGGAGCTTCTAGGAGTTCTTTGCTAGGAGGCTATTACTAGATATAATCGGCGATATCTTAGCTACTAAGCTGATAGAAACGAAGTAGGCAAATATCTGGAATACAGTGGCACCAGAGGTTTAGGAGGTGTAGGTAAAAAGATAGGTAGGATTGTAATTAAGGTGTATTGAAATGGACGGATATATTGATAGGGGGTAGTTTAAGTGCGTTTTACTATATTATAAAGTAATTGAATTAGTTGCATTGTAAATACGTTATTTATAGTATTTCTAGTACTTCTTTCTATTTAAACTTAATTGATTTTTAGTAGGGGATTTTCGACTATTTACAATTATAACGATGTATCTGTCCAGTTCGATAGTTCTATTAGCCTAGTTCCTTCTAACAATTACCCTACAACCCCGCCTCCCACTATAAAATAGCGCCTACATCAGCCAGCCGGGCATACGCGCCAACGATATCGAAATTGCTAATTCTAATACTACTATTCAGACTGTATACAATGCTGTACGCTGTATTCGGTAGTTGGTATTGTAATCTTTCTAAGCTAGCGATACTGCTAGTTACTAAATCTTCTTTAATGGTAGCCTTCTAACAATGTGACCTGTGTAGGCCCTTGTAGCCGCTATTGCCGCCACCTCTGATAGTATTAACTCCTCTTGCTCCTTCTTATATACTAGGATGAAGTTATATAGCCTAGTAACTGCGTAAACAATCCTCCTTTGCTTCTTAAGGCTGTATTCTGGACCGGTTGCCCGTATAATCTTCTATATCCGCTTCAAAATACCGAAGGCCTATTCAACAACAACCCTAATATATACGTGCTGTAAATTGTATAGTTCCTTTGCATTAGTTGGTAGGTTCTTTATATTCCTCTAGTCTTCGAGATGGTATTTAATATTCTAGAATAGAATAGTTAATTTATCCTGAATCCCAAAACCTGTATCGGCTAGATAATACCGGCTAGGCGCAACTTTGAAGTTGCTACTAAACGCTTAGTTGTAAAGTATTGCATCGTATATCAAACCCTCCACACCAGCCAATACATATATAAAGGAGAAGTCTGATCTAACTACAGTAAATACATTCTACGATAACCGAGACTTCCGGTTATACTAGCGGTATTAATTTAATACCGGTATATACGCTGCGATATATATACCGTCTACAGTGCCGATTGTCACGAGAGGTGGTTGCCTGTGATGGCACTGTGGCTCAATCGGGGTTAGCGCGCATAGCGCCTCGCCCTACTTCCCCACGAAACGATCGCTAGCGATCCCACCACCTCTCTTTTTCTCTTTGTCTCAGTTTCGATATTATAGTTGTATTGACTGGTGGCCTGACCCCATGGAATATCTGCTTCTCGTCACAAACTGAGACCAATCTCTCTTACCTGGGAAGGTATAATTAATATCCCACCGAAGAACCGAAGATCAAAGATTGAAAGCGTTGTTTCAATCGACCCGACAAACCAAATCCATCCACCTGCGTTTAGCCGAACCAACCGGGTTGGATACCGAAGACCGCCAAGATGGCACGCGAGTCAGCCGCTGACGATCGCGCCCGGAAGGAAGTACGGTTCGTGATCGAAGAGATCAATCGTCACGATCTCAAGAAAGATACCCCGTTGCGCCGCCGCTCGTCGGCAATCCACGACGTGCCGCTGAACCAGGCAGAGCCCCTCGTGGCCGAAGATGACGAAGACGCCGAGCCGGCTACGATTGAGAAGTTCACCCGCGATGTCACTACACAACTCCCAGACGTGCGTTACACTGAGACGCGCGAGAGCCTTGTGGAAGACCTGCGTGCGAAGCTTGTTGCATTTGCCGACCACTTCGCTGGCAAGTACAAGGACAAGGCTCCTGCGATGCCGTTTACCCGGATGGTCGACGACGACCCCAAGAAACCGGATGCCATGTTCGCGGGCGTGATCAATGGCACAGTCAATGCCACCGAATTCGCGGATCTCGCTGCCCGTTTCCCCGACGAAGTATTCAAGGAAGTCAAGATGCGCGGACTGTTGACCGCAGCATACGCGGAGCAAGTCGAAGAGCTCCATACTATCGCCAAAGACCTGGACCGTAACTTGAAGTACATCCACGATTGGGTCCCGATCATCGCCGACAATCTGAAGACGACCCATGACGCAGACTTGAACAGCCGAACCGAAGAGGTCGTGGGCCTTAACCAGATCATCGCCGATCTCATGATGCAAGCGCGCGAGGGAACGGTCGCTACCCACCATTCTATTCGCAGCACTGAAACCGCATCTGGCGGGAGCAAGGGGCGCAGCGCAAAGCAACCCGACCCGCCTATCTTCCTCAACGACGGGGCTAAAGATACTACGACCTTTGAGACCTGGTACCGCAACCTCCAGAATAAGCTCGCCGCCAATGGCGACCACTTCTCGAACGATGCTGCTAGACAAGGGTACATCGAGGGGAGGGTAGGTGGGAAGGCAGCTCGCGAGCTCGCTCCCTATCTCCGCGAAACCCACCCTGACGTAATCAACACGTCCGAGAAGCTGATGGCTCACCTCTGGTCGGAATACAACGACCCGCTCCAATCCGAGAAGTCCCTGACAGACTTCATCGAGCTAGAGATGAAGCCGGGTGACAGCTTCACTGCTTTTAAAAACGACTTTGTACGACTTGCTGGTGAATGTGGCAAGAGCAAGGTTGAGTGGAAGGCTGAGTTCAAGCGCCGACTTCCCGGCACCCTCCAGAGAGCGTTGGCACCGTCGTACCTCGATCCCGCTGTTACGTTCGATCAGTATGTCCGACTTGGCGCAGAGATCTCGCATTCCTACCGCCAGACAGGCAATGGCCATGCCCCGCGCCGCGATGGCGCGCCACGCGCCGCGAAGACCCCGAAGATCTCGGATCCCAGACCTGCAGCTCCCAAAGCCAAGAGCCCGGCTCCCCAGCTCTCACCCGAGGAGGTGCGCAAGCTCTATGATGAAGGCCGCTGCTTCGTCTGCCGCGAGAAGGGACATACGTCCCGGGAATGCCCGCAGAAGACAGGCGGCGGAGCCGCAGCTGGAGACTGGAAAGCGCAGCGCGAGTCCCGCATTGCGAACCTGCAAAGCCGTTGGGCGGCGAAGGAGCCTGCTGAGGAGCCTGCCACTCCCCGAGCACCCGCCTCCAACAAGAAGAAGCTTGCGAAGGTGGTTGAGCTGCCTGACAGCGCCTCCGACTCGGAAAACTAGATACCCTGGGTAGTCTCGACTCCCTCTCAGGGTTGGTATCAACAGTCGGTGTGACAGAAGCTCGACCGGATTTCGTTAGCAAGTTGCTGGGAGGAAGACCCTTTCTCACCTCTTGTTCCATAGCGAATAATGGAGTTTCGTTAACCACCACCGACGTTTTGGTTGATACGGGAGCCAATGGCTACCTCTTTGTGAGTGTTGCCTATGCAGAACGACTGTTGAAGCAGTTGAAATTGAAGACTCGAACCGACTTCACGCCCCGACCCGTGGGCGGGTTTGACAACAAAGGCGCGTGCCAATTGGTCGACGTGGTGCTCGTCGGGCATTTTACCATCCAGAACCGCACTCTCCGCGACGAACCGCTGCTGGTAATTGATTCCAAGCACGATGTGATCGTTGGTGACAAGTGGCTTGACTATCACGACATCCTTACCGACAGCCGACGCCGGAGACTGATCTTCCCTACTGAATGGCTCCCTGATCCAGGATGGTGGAAGAAGGCTGATATCGAGCTCGGCGCACCCCCGACCGGACGCCCCGATCCTGCTATAATGGAAGACATTCAGCGCCGCGAAGCATTGATGGAAAAGGAAGACCAACGAAGGCGCGATGGGCGAGCTGTCGCGCAGCGAATCGCACAGCTGGAAGCGCAGGCGAGCCGCCAGCCTGTTCCGCGGCCGCCGACGTCATCTGCGTCCCCGATTACCCACCTCCTATCGCGATCCGACCCGATACCCAAGACCGTTCGGTTCGATCCCCCTGAACAGCAGAAGATGCAGCGCGCGCTGCAAGGCCTTCCTCCCCCGCCAAAGGAGCAGCCTCCTAAACCACGCGTTCGGCGAAAGGAACCCGCGATCGACTACAAGCGTGGCACAGATAAATACGGACCGTACACTCTACGTAGGGATAGCATCGGCTGGTACAAGGATCGCCCACCCGATATGGCCGTTATCGGTGCCATTGCATTCAGGCAGATTGCGCGCAACCTGCCCACCGGCTGCGTCACTCTTCACGAGATCGACAGGATGATTGAGGACAAGCTCGCAGAGTCGATGCCCCGAGATGATCACGACCTGCGTCAGAAAGCAGTCAACGCGATCCCGAGCGAGTACCATGACTTCCTCGACGTGTTCAGCAAGGCGGAATCCGACGATATGCCCCCATACCGCCCGCAAGTCGACCATAAGATCGATGTCACTGGCAGGCCGGAGGATCTGGGATATTCGCCGCTGTACAAGCTCTCTTTGGAGGAATTGGAAGCCGCTCGGAAATATATCACCGAGAACCTGCGGAAAGGCTTCATTGAACCAAGCGATTCCCCGTGGGCCGCGCCCATCCTGTTCGCGATCAAGGCTAACGGTGGACTACGCTTCTGCGTCGACTACCGAAAGCTCAACGCGATCACAAGGAAGGACCGGTACCCATTACCGCTGATCGACGAGACTCTGGCGCGGGTCTCCCAAGCCAAAATCTTTTCTAAGATCGATATTCGCCAAGCCTTCCACCGCATCCGGATCAACCCGGAACACGAAGAACTCACAACGTTCCGCACGAGATACGGCGCGTACAAGTACAAAGTGATGCCGTTCGGCTTGACCAACGGCCCAGCGACCTTTCAACGGTTCATCAACAACACTTTGATGGGTTATTTGGACGATTTCTGTAGCGCATACATCGATGACATCCTGATCTTTTCGAACAACCTCCGGGAGCACAAGGAGCACGTCGGGAAGGTTCTGGAGCGCCTCCGCGAGGCGGGCTTACAGGCCGACATCGATAAATGCGAATTCCACGTCACCAGCACCAAGTTCTTGGGATTCATTATTGGAACCGACGGCATCGCTGTCGACCCAAAGAAGATTGAAACTGTTCGGGATTGGGAACAGCCGACTACTGTCAAGGGAGTCCAATCGTTCCTTGGCTTCTGCAACTTCTATCGACGCTTCGTTCGCGAATACGGTCGAACAGCGCGCCCACTAAACAACCTCACAAGGAAAGACGTACCATTTGACTGGAATGCGGATTGCCAGTGTGCCTTCGAGGAGCTGAAAGACCGGCTACTTAACGCGCCTGTTTTAGCCCATTTCTCTCACGACAAGCCAACCCGCGTCGAAACCGACGCGTCACAGGGAGTGGTAGCAGGCGTACTTACCCAGCAACAGCCGGACGGCGAATGGCATCCTATCGCCTTTTTCTCAGAGACAATGCACGGCGCGGAACATAACTACCATATCCATGACAAGGAACTCCTGGCGGTGATCCGCGCGCTGCAGTGCTGGCGAGCCGAGCTTGTTGGCCTCCAAGGGGACGACCCGTTCCTGATCATCACGGACCACGAAGCGTTGAAGTATTTTGGCACGAAGCGCCTGCTCAACGCTAGACAAGCCGGATGGGCTGAGCTGCTCGCGCAGTACCATTTCCAAATCACGTACCGGCCGGGCAAAGAGAATGCTGCGGCAGACGCTCTCTCCCGCAAGAGCGAGGATACAGTGACGCAGAAGGCGAAGAGGGAAGCCTATCGCACCTTGCAAATCTTCACCCCCGTGCTGGAGGATGGCGCAGCAACCCGCACTGATGATCTTGAAGTTGAGTTGATGGCGCTTGACGAGGAGATAGAGGCGCCCGCAGACTCGGGTTTCGAGCTCATCGACGAGCTCCTCCGTTACAACCAATCTGCCCTGGAGTTGGAGCCATACCGTGAGAAGGCCCGCAGCGAGCAGGATTCCGAATACTCGCTCCTGGATGGCCGCTTGCTGTTGATGAGCGGTAGATTGGTGGTCCCAGCCGTCAACCATCTGCGGACCCGCATCATTACTGAGGCACACTCGCGCTTGACGACCGCCCACCCGGGCATAAACAAGACGCGCAAGTTGATCAACACCCGGTACTGGTGGCCCCGAATGGGCAGCGATATCGATCAGTATATCGCTAACTGTGTGTGCCGCGCCGCGAAGCACCCGAGAGACAAGACCCCCGGATTGCTACACCCAATCCCCCCCTCGCAGCGAGCATGGCAGAGCGTTGTGATGGATTTCAACGAACTTCCGAAAGACAAGTACGGATTTGACAACGCTCTGGTCATGATTGACCGCCTCACGAAAGCTTCATGGACTATTCCCTGCACGAAGGGAGCCACGGCTCGCGATGCGGCGAAGATGTACTATGAAGGCCCGTATCGAGTCTACGGTCTCCCGATGGAGGTCATCAGTGACCAGGGGCCGCAGTTTCGAGCCGACTTTACCAACGAACTGTCAAAGATTCTGGGGATCAATTGGAAACTGGCCACACCCGGTCATTCGCAGACCGCGGGCCAAGTCGAGAACCTTAACCAGTATATTAACCAACGGTTACGACCGTTTGTAAGCCATTACCAAGACAACTGGTCCCGGGCAATCCCAGCTCTTGACGCGGTACAGTCGAGCCTCCCGCACGACAGCACCGGATTGTCGCCCCACGAAGTGATGTTTGGGTTCGCGATGCCCTTACCATTCGACTGGGAATCACGAACCGGACTGACAGATCTGCCGCACGAAGAGCGTCTCAATCGCGAAGAGGCCCAGCGGAGGGCGCGCCAGATCCAGGAATTTGGGGACTTCGCGCGGTCCAACATCCTTAAAGCGCAGGAGAAGCAAGCAGAGCAGGCGAATCGACATCGCCGCGTACCAGATTTCGACGTCGACGACCACGTCGTGATCATCAAGCGCACCGAAATGACGAGCAGACCCAGCGATAAGCTCGATTTCCCCGTTACGCGGCAGCACTTCCGCATCATCGAGAAGGTTGGCCACGCGTACCGTTTGGAAGTCCCAGCTTCGTGGAAGGGAACCGACACGTTCCCTCCCGACCGACTACGATTACACCTAAACAACCCTCTTCCTGGCCAAGCACCCGAGTCCCCGGATGCCGAAGAGGTTGGTCCGAATCAAGACATGGAATGGGAGGTCGAACAACTCTTGGCGAGCCGTGTTTACTATGGAAAATTGCAGTACCAAGTCCGTTGGAAGGGCTGGGCAGCCGACCCCGAATGGTATCCCGCGGCCGACTTCAAGAACTCGCCGGAAGCGTTGAAACAGTTCCATGACGCGAACCCCGACAAGTCTGGCCCGCCCACACGATTGCAAATATGGTTGGAAATGGCCGAACGCGACGAGTTCGCGGCGGATCATGAGGATGACAACGAACCAGTCATGGTGGGCGCGCCGTTGAGGCGATCCAACAGGAAGAAAAAGTGATGGACCTTTTCCGAGCAAAAGCTCGCGGACGAGCTTTTTCGTGGAGGGGGGGGGTTGTCACGAGAGGTGGTTGCCTGTGATGGCACTGTGGCTCAATCGGGGTTAGCGCGCATAGCGCCTCGCCCTACTTCCCCACGAAACGATCGCTAGCGATCCCACCACCTCTCTTTTTCTCTTTGTCTCAGTTTCGATATTATAGTTGTATTGACTGGTGGCCTGACCCCATGGAATATCTGCTTCTCGTCACACCGATATAGCTATTGAAGGTATTGAGTTTAGGATCTAGTTTAACCTTTAGGTCTAGCTAGTTATCCGGGTACAGCTATATAAATTCGGTATAGAGATAGACCAGTTATAGTATTAATTGCTTTATAATATTCGATATAATACTCTAGCTGATCTGAAAGAAGTATATAGTATTCTATTAATCTTCGTTATAGGCGAAGACCTATAGTACTACTATAACCTTTAGCCTTAGTAGGAGATATTTAGTATTACGAAGATCTATATATTCTTCCAGCTATTTAACTAACTTCTAGAAGACTGACTGGTTTATACGAAATAGATCTCGGAACTGAATAGTTAAACCGTTTAAAATCTTATCTACAATCTTCGTTATACCTGCTAGCCTGCTAGGATAGACAATACTATATACACCCCCATACGTACAGCGTATATACGCAGGGGCGGCTTCTACAACCTATACCGCTGCTATTGCAGCGGTATGTATACCGCGTTTTCGTAAGTTGCCTATACCAAGGGATAGAAAGGAAGGATACTGATACTATCTTATTGAGATTTAGGTGGGTAAGGCCCTATAGTGTACGCACTGACAGGGCTTATAATACACTTTAGGGAAGCAATATACAGTACTATTGCTTAGCTACCAGCAGTAATTACAGGGCCTAGGCCCTGTAACAGTGGTTAATTTAGTAGGTAGACTACTATTGTTTTGGGAATGCCTCTATATTTGCTATCTTAACTACTGGAGTTGGATTTACTACTTCCTTCTCATATACCCACCGACCGGGGCGCAGTGCCGAATTCGGCCCAGCGGTCTTAGTGGTAAAAAACTAAATCCCGCAAAACTTATTTGTATGGGTTTGACTAAAAATGGGCTCACCTACTCGCAGCCGTACCCAGAAGTGCCCAGGCCCACTTACACTACTACCTTAAAGACCGGTGTAGGGTAGGCCGGTTGGGGCCAAGCGGTGTAGGGTAGGCCGCTTAGGAGCTAACCACAGTATAGGGTAGGTTGCTTGGGATACTAAGCGGTGCAGGGTAGGCCAGTTGGGAACAACCGGGTGTAGGGTAGCTCGCTTGGGAAACCCAGGTGTAGGGTAGGTGTAGGGTAGCTCGATTCGGGAGAAACCAACACTTAGTGAAAAGAAGAACCAACCTTCTTCAAACTAAGATAGCTAGCTACCCAGTAATCATACCGCTACAATCAAGATACCAGTATATAGCTACAGGCTATACGAATTCGATTACAGTACTGTAGAGCCCCCCAGATGGCCACAGCACTAGTAATCTGAACTCTAGGGTTTAATACCCCCTCTTTGTAGGCCTGTATGCTCAGTGGAGTATAGAAGGTTTAAACCTTAGCTATACTAGCGAAGAGAATAAAAAGACTAATTAACTAAACTAAAACTAAAGAACTATAGTAGTTAGATACTATTTATAGGCTTTTCTAGCTGTTGAAGCTATATAAGAAGGACTAAATTATAGGACCAATTTCAATACTATTTATAAAGGGAAGAAATAGTAGAGAATGGATAGGCTATTATAGTAGGTAGTCCAATCTAATAACTACTATAAACGCCTTGGCTTCTTTAGACCTAGTAGGTCTATAAACGCCCTAAAGAGTTGGCTCGCCAAAGCCTTTGTAAACCCATCGGCCGGTATACGTTTAGTATCAAGAAAACTAATGGAAACTAAGCCCCCTCTAACCTTCTTACACACATAGTGGAATTTCAGCAGTATATGCTTAGTTCTACTATATAGAGCTGGGTTATAGGCTGTAGTAATAGAGCTAGTATTATCCTTAAATATAGGTACTAGGCCTATAATTGGACGCTCTAATTCCTTAAAGAAATCTATTAGCTATTAAGACTCCCGTATAGCCTCTGTAAGTACATCGGTTTCGGCCTCAACTGTTAAAAGGGCTATAGTAGAAGCCTGTTTCGATTTCCAGGTTACAGGTCTACCGGCTAATTTAAATAAATAGCCGTAAGTGGATTTAGACGTTTCTTTGTCGCCTGTATAGTCGCTATCTGAAAAGCCTACTAATTATAGGCTCTTTACCCCCTCTAAAAGAGTATTTACTATATCCTTTTTAGTAGGACTATAATAAATAGCTAAATCCTTACTACCGTTTAGATACCGGAGTAGGTTTTTAGCGGCGTTAAGATACTCTATAGTAGGGCCCTACATAGCTCATAAGAGCCACTATACCGCAAAGGCTATATCTGGCCTTGTTAGGAGCATTAGGTATATTACAGTACCTACTATCTTCTGGAACAGTTTGTAGTCGGACCTATTTACAGGGCTGCCTTTACTAGATATATTGGATTTATAACTAGTAATTCCTAGTTGTAGGGGTATAGAGATTGATCGACTAGAATCCAACCCGAATATCTTTAAAGCTTCTTCGATATACTGTTTTTAATGGATATATAGTGTTCTCTTTTCTCTAACCCTCTCTATTTGAACTCCCAGGAAAAAGGCTGCCGAGCCTCTATCTTCTATAGCATAGACCTTGTTAAAACAACGTTTAAAGGCCTGTATTTTCTTAATATCAGGCCCTATAAGAAGGCAATCGTCAACGTAGGTAACTATAAAGATCCTAGCAGTAGGATTATAGAAGATAGCAGAGTCTGAAACTAGTGGTTCGAAGCCTTCCTTTCTTAGTAAAATACTAAGATTGGTTTACCACAGTCTAGGACTCTGTTTTAGGCCGTATAGGGCCTTAGAAAGAAGTATAACTTGGTCCTCCTTAGGGTTATATCCTTACTTCTTTAGTAAAGCCTTAATAGATTTTAAGGCCCTACAAGCATAGTCTATAAAACCGTCTAGAATTTGCATATAGTTTTCTTCTTCTAATTCCCCATTTAAAAATACCCCTATAAAATCGATTTGTTCGATTTCCCAGTCCTCTATAGCTGCTATAGCCAGTAGGACACGCCACGAAGGTGGTATAGTAGTAGAGGCAAAGGTTTCGTTGAAATCTAAACCTTCGATTTATTGAAATCCTCTAACTACTAATCTAGCCTTATATTTAACAATTTGGTTATCCTTATTTTTCTTTACCTTAAGGACTAACCGGCTAGTTAACGGCTTGCGGGCTTTTGGGAGGTCTTTATAGGGTAGGAACTTAAAGGTTCCCTAGCTAACTAGTTAATCGAATTCACTATATATAGCCTCTAACCAGCGGTCTTTATCTTAAGATTTATAGACCTGTTTTAGTGTTTGGGGCTCTGAGGCAGTGCCCTTCGAGGCCTTATAACAACTGGAAAGATAATATATAGTTGAACTGATAAAACTATTCAGCTATATTCTATCCTCAGGATCGATATTATAATCAATATCGATATCCATATTGGATAGCGGGTTTACTAGAGGGGCTAGTATAGATTCGGCCATTATAGGATCTTATAGATTAGATACTATAGTAGGTCCATTAGGCTCGCTATTTAGCCTAGCCCTATCACCCATAGATTTAGATTAATCTATATTAGTAGTAGATATAGAGGGTTCGAAATTTTTCGATACTATATGTCACGAGAGGTGGTTGCCTGTGATGGCACTGTGGCTCAATCGGGGTTAGCGCGCATAGCGCCTCGCCCTACTTCCCCACGAAACGATCGCTAGCGATCCCACCACCTCTCTTTTTCTCTTTGTCTCAGTTTCGATATTATAGTTGTATTGACTGGTGGCCTGACCCCATGGAATATCTGCTTCTCGTCACAAACTGAGACCAATCTCTCTTACCTGGGAAGGTATAATTAATATCCCACCGAAGAACCGAAGATCAAAGATTGAAAGCGTTGTTTCAATCGACCCGACAAACCAAATCCATCCACCTGCGTTTAGCCGAACCAACCGGGTTGGATACCGAAGACCGCCAAGATGGCACGCGAGTCAGCCGCTGACGATCGCGCCCGGAAGGAAGTACGGTTCGTGATCGAAGAGATCAATCGTCACGATCTCAAGAAAGATACCCCGTTGCGCCGCCGCTCGTCGGCAATCCACGACGTGCCGCTGAACCAGGCAGAGCCCCTCGTGGCCGAAGATGACGAAGACGCCGAGCCGGCTACGATTGAGAAGTTCACCCGCGATGTCACTACACAACTCCCAGACGTGCGTTACACTGAGACGCGCGAGAGCCTTGTGGAAGACCTGCGTGCGAAGCTTGTTGCATTTGCCGACCACTTCGCTGGCAAGTACAAGGACAAGGCTCCTGCGATGCCGTTTACCCGGATGGTCGACGACGACCCCAAGAAACCGGATGCCATGTTCGCGGGCGTGATCAATGGCACAGTCAATGCCACCGAATTCGCGGATCTCGCTGCCCGTTTCCCCGACGAAGTATTCAAGGAAGTCAAGATGCGCGGACTGTTGACCGCAGCATACGCGGAGCAAGTCGAAGAGCTCCATACTATCGCCAAAGACCTGGACCGTAACTTGAAGTACATCCACGATTGGGTCCCGATCATCGCCGACAATCTGAAGACGACCCATGACGCAGACTTGAACAGCCGAACCGAAGAGGTCGTGGGCCTTAACCAGATCATCGCCGATCTCATGATGCAAGCGCGCGAGGGAACGGTCGCTACCCACCATTCTATTCGCAGCACTGAAACCGCATCTGGCGGGAGCAAGGGGCGCAGCGCAAAGCAACCCGACCCGCCTATCTTCCTCAACGACGGGGCTAAAGATACTACGACCTTTGAGACCTGGTACCGCAACCTCCAGAATAAGCTCGCCGCCAATGGCGACCACTTCTCGAACGATGCTGCTAGACAAGGGTACATCGAGGGGAGGGTAGGTGGGAAGGCAGCTCGCGAGCTCGCTCCCTATCTCCGCGAAACCCACCCTGACGTAATCAACACGTCCGAGAAGCTGATGGCTCACCTCTGGTCGGAATACAACGACCCGCTCCAATCCGAGAAGTCCCTGACAGACTTCATCGAGCTAGAGATGAAGCCGGGTGACAGCTTCACTGCTTTTAAAAACGACTTTGTACGACTTGCTGGTGAATGTGGCAAGAGCAAGGTTGAGTGGAAGGCTGAGTTCAAGCGCCGACTTCCCGGCACCCTCCAGAGAGCGTTGGCACCGTCGTACCTCGATCCCGCTGTTACGTTCGATCAGTATGTCCGACTTGGCGCAGAGATCTCGCATTCCTACCGCCAGACAGGCAATGGCCATGCCCCGCGCCGCGATGGCGCGCCACGCGCCGCGAAGACCCCGAAGATCTCGGATCCCAGACCTGCAGCTCCCAAAGCCAAGAGCCCGGCTCCCCAGCTCTCACCCGAGGAGGTGCGCAAGCTCTATGATGAAGGCCGCTGCTTCGTCTGCCGCGAGAAGGGACATACGTCCCGGGAATGCCCGCAGAAGACAGGCGGCGGAGCCGCAGCTGGAGACTGGAAAGCGCAGCGCGAGTCCCGCATTGCGAACCTGCAAAGCCGTTGGGCGGCGAAGGAGCCTGCTGAGGAGCCTGCCACTCCCCGAGCACCCGCCTCCAACAAGAAGAAGCTTGCGAAGGTGGTTGAGCTGCCTGACAGCGCCTCCGACTCGGAAAACTAGATACCCTGGGTAGTCTCGACTCCCTCTCAGGGTTGGTATCAACAGTCGGTGTGACAGAAGCTCGACCGGATTTCGTTAGCAAGTTGCTGGGAGGAAGACCCTTTCTCACCTCTTGTTCCATAGCGAATAATGGAGTTTCGTTAACCACCACCGACGTTTTGGTTGATACGGGAGCCAATGGCTACCTCTTTGTGAGTGTTGCCTATGCAGAACGACTGTTGAAGCAGTTGAAATTGAAGACTCGAACCGACTTCACGCCCCGACCCGTGGGCGGGTTTGACAACAAAGGCGCGTGCCAATTGGTCGACGTGGTGCTCGTCGGGCATTTTACCATCCAGAACCGCACTCTCCGCGACGAACCGCTGCTGGTAATTGATTCCAAGCACGATGTGATCGTTGGTGACAAGTGGCTTGACTATCACGACATCCTTACCGACAGCCGACGCCGGAGACTGATCTTCCCTACTGAATGGCTCCCTGATCCAGGATGGTGGAAGAAGGCTGATATCGAGCTCGGCGCACCCCCGACCGGACGCCCCGATCCTGCTATAATGGAAGACATTCAGCGCCGCGAAGCATTGATGGAAAAGGAAGACCAACGAAGGCGCGATGGGCGAGCTGTCGCGCAGCGAATCGCACAGCTGGAAGCGCAGGCGAGCCGCCAGCCTGTTCCGCGGCCGCCGACGTCATCTGCGTCCCCGATTACCCACCTCCTATCGCGATCCGACCCGATACCCAAGACCGTTCGGTTCGATCCCCCTGAACAGCAGAAGATGCAGCGCGCGCTGCAAGGCCTTCCTCCCCCGCCAAAGGAGCAGCCTCCTAAACCACGCGTTCGGCGAAAGGAACCCGCGATCGACTACAAGCGTGGCACAGATAAATACGGACCGTACACTCTACGTAGGGATAGCATCGGCTGGTACAAGGATCGCCCACCCGATATGGCCGTTATCGGTGCCATTGCATTCAGGCAGATTGCGCGCAACCTGCCCACCGGCTGCGTCACTCTTCACGAGATCGACAGGATGATTGAGGACAAGCTCGCAGAGTCGATGCCCCGAGATGATCACGACCTGCGTCAGAAAGCAGTCAACGCGATCCCGAGCGAGTACCATGACTTCCTCGACGTGTTCAGCAAGGCGGAATCCGACGATATGCCCCCATACCGCCCGCAAGTCGACCATAAGATCGATGTCACTGGCAGGCCGGAGGATCTGGGATATTCGCCGCTGTACAAGCTCTCTTTGGAGGAATTGGAAGCCGCTCGGAAATATATCACCGAGAACCTGCGGAAAGGCTTCATTGAACCAAGCGATTCCCCGTGGGCCGCGCCCATCCTGTTCGCGATCAAGGCTAACGGTGGACTACGCTTCTGCGTCGACTACCGAAAGCTCAACGCGATCACAAGGAAGGACCGGTACCCATTACCGCTGATCGACGAGACTCTGGCGCGGGTCTCCCAAGCCAAAATCTTTTCTAAGATCGATATTCGCCAAGCCTTCCACCGCATCCGGATCAACCCGGAACACGAAGAACTCACAACGTTCCGCACGAGATACGGCGCGTACAAGTACAAAGTGATGCCGTTCGGCTTGACCAACGGCCCAGCGACCTTTCAACGGTTCATCAACAACACTTTGATGGGTTATTTGGACGATTTCTGTAGCGCATACATCGATGACATCCTGATCTTTTCGAACAACCTCCGGGAGCACAAGGAGCACGTCGGGAAGGTTCTGGAGCGCCTCCGCGAGGCGGGCTTACAGGCCGACATCGATAAATGCGAATTCCACGTCACCAGCACCAAGTTCTTGGGATTCATTATTGGAACCGACGGCATCGCTGTCGACCCAAAGAAGATTGAAACTGTTCGGGATTGGGAACAGCCGACTACTGTCAAGGGAGTCCAATCGTTCCTTGGCTTCTGCAACTTCTATCGACGCTTCGTTCGCGAATACGGTCGAACAGCGCGCCCACTAAACAACCTCACAAGGAAAGACGTACCATTTGACTGGAATGCGGATTGCCAGTGTGCCTTCGAGGAGCTGAAAGACCGGCTACTTAACGCGCCTGTTTTAGCCCATTTCTCTCACGACAAGCCAACCCGCGTCGAAACCGACGCGTCACAGGGAGTGGTAGCAGGCGTACTTACCCAGCAACAGCCGGACGGCGAATGGCATCCTATCGCCTTTTTCTCAGAGACAATGCACGGCGCGGAACATAACTACCATATCCATGACAAGGAACTCCTGGCGGTGATCCGCGCGCTGCAGTGCTGGCGAGCCGAGCTTGTTGGCCTCCAAGGGGACGACCCGTTCCTGATCATCACGGACCACGAAGCGTTGAAGTATTTTGGCACGAAGCGCCTGCTCAACGCTAGACAAGCCGGATGGGCTGAGCTGCTCGCGCAGTACCATTTCCAAATCACGTACCGGCCGGGCAAAGAGAATGCTGCGGCAGACGCTCTCTCCCGCAAGAGCGAGGATACAGTGACGCAGAAGGCGAAGAGGGAAGCCTATCGCACCTTGCAAATCTTCACCCCCGTGCTGGAGGATGGCGCAGCAACCCGCACTGATGATCTTGAAGTTGAGTTGATGGCGCTTGACGAGGAGATAGAGGCGCCCGCAGACTCGGGTTTCGAGCTCATCGACGAGCTCCTCCGTTACAACCAATCTGCCCTGGAGTTGGAGCCATACCGTGAGAAGGCCCGCAGCGAGCATGATTCCGAATACTCGCTCCTGGATGGCCGCTTGCTGTTGATGAGCGGTAGATTGGTGGTCCCAGCCGTCAACCATCTGCGGACCCGCATCATTACTGAGGCACACTCGCGCTTGACGACCGCCCACCCGGGCATAAACAAGACGCGCAAGTTGATCAACACCCGGTACTGGTGGCCCCGAATGGGCAGCGATATCGATCAGTATATCGCTAACTGTGTGTGCCGCGCCGCGAAGCACCCGAGAGACAAGACCCCCGGATTGCTACACCCAATCCCCCCCTCGCAGCGAGCATGGCAGAGCGTTGTGATGGATTTCAACGAACTTCCGAAAGACAAGTACGGATTTGACAACGCTCTGGTCATGATTGACCGCCTCACGAAAGCTTCATGGACTATTCCCTGCACGAAGGGAGCCACGGCTCGCGATGCGGCGAAGATGTACTATGAAGGCCCGTATCGAGTCTACGGTCTCCCGATGGAGGTCATCAGTGACCAGGGGCCGCAGTTTCGAGCCGACTTTACCAACGAACTGTCAAAGATTCTGGGGATCAATTGGAAACTGGCCACACCCGGTCATTCGCAGACCGCGGGCCAAGTCGAGAACCTTAACCAGTATATTAACCAACGGTTACGACCGTTTGTAAGCCATTACCAAGACAACTGGTCCCGGGCAATCCCAGCTCTTGACGCGGTACAGTCGAGCCTCCCGCACGACAGCACCGGATTGTCGCCCCACGAAGTGATGTTTGGGTTCGCGATGCCCTTACCATTCGACTGGGAATCACGAACCGGACTGACAGATCTGCCGCACGAAGAGCGTCTCAATCGCGAAGAGGCCCAGCGGAGGGCGCGCCAGATCCAGGAATTTGGGGACTTCGCGCGGTCCAACATCCTTAAAGCGCAGGAGAAGCAAGCAGAGCAGGCGAATCGACATCGCCGCGTACCAGATTTCGACGTCGACGACCACGTCGTGATCATCAAGCGCACCGAAATGACGAGCAGACCCAGCGATAAGCTCGATTTCCCCGTTACGCGGCAGCACTTCCGCATCATCGAGAAGGTTGGCCACGCGTACCGTTTGGAAGTCCCAGCTTCGTGGAAGGGAACCGACACGTTCCCTCCCGACCGACTACGATTACACCTAAACAACCCTCTTCCTGGCCAAGCACCCGAGTCCCCGGATGCCGAAGAGGTTGGTCCGAATCAAGACATGGAATGGGAGGTCGAACAACTCTTGGCGAGCCGTGTTTACTATGGAAAATTGCAGTACCAAGTCCGTTGGAAGGGCTGGGCAGCCGACCCCGAATGGTATCCCGCGGCCGACTTCAAGAACTCGCCGGAAGCGTTGAAACAGTTCCATGACGCGAACCCCGACAAGTCTGGCCCGCCCACACGATTGCAAATATGGTTGGAAATGGCCGAACGCGACGAGTTCGCGGCGGATCATGAGGATGACAACGAACCAGTCATGGTGGGCGCGCCGTTGAGGCGATCCAACAGGAAGAAAAAGTGATGGACCTTTTCCGAGCAAAAGCTCGCGGACGAGCTTTTTCGTGGAGGGGGGGGGTTGTCACGAGAGGTGGTTGCCTGTGATGGCACTGTGGCTCAATCGGGGTTAGCGCGCATAGCGCCTCGCCCTACTTCCCCACGAAACGATCGCTAGCGATCCCACCACCTCTCTTTTTCTCTTTGTCTCAGTTTCGATATTATAGTTGTATTGACTGGTGGCCTGACCCCATGGAATATCTGCTTCTCGTCACACCGATATAGCTATTGAAGGTATTGAGTTTAGGATCTAGTTTAACCTTTAGGTCTAGCTAGTTATCCGGGTACAGCTATATAAATTCGGTATAGAGATAGACCAGTTATAGTATTAATTGCTTTATAATATTCGATATAATACTCTAGCTGATCTGAAAGAAGTATATAGTATTCTATTAATCTTCGTTATAGGCGAAGACCTATAGTACTACTATAACCTTTAGCCTTAGTAGGAGATATTTAGTATTACGAAGATCTATATATTCTTCCAGCTATTTAACTAACTTCTAGAAGACTGACTGGTTTATACGAAATAGATCTCGGAACTGAATAGTTAAACCGTTTAAAATCTTATCTACAATCTTCGTTATACCTGCTAGCCTGCTAGGATAGACAATACTATATACACCCCCATACGTACAGCGTATATACGCAGGGGCGGCTTCTACAACCTATACCGCTGCTATTGCAGCGGTATGTATACCGCGTTTTCGTAAGTTGCCTATACCAAGGGATAGAAAGGAAGGATACTGATACTATCTTATTGAGATTTAGGTGGGTAAGGCCCTATAGTGTACGCACTGACAGGGCTTATAATACACTTTAGGGAAGCAATATACAGTACTATTGCTTAGCTACCAGCAGTAATTACAGGGCCTAGGCCCTGTAACAGTGGTTAATTTAGTAGGTAGACTACTATTGTTTTGGGAATGCCTCTATATTTGCTATCTTAACTACTGGAGTTGGATTTACTACTTCCTTCTCATATACCCACCGACCGGGGCGCAGTGCCGAATTCGGCCCAGCGGTCTTAGTGGTAAAAAACTAAATCCCGCAAAACTTATTTGTATGGGTTTGACTAAAAATGGGCTCACCTACTCGCAGCCGTACCCAGAAGTGCCCAGGCCCACTTACACTACTACCTTAAAGACCGGTGTAGGGTAGGCCGGTTGGGGCCAAGCGGTGTAGGGTAGGCCGCTTAGGAGCTAACCACAGTATAGGGTAGGTTGCTTGGGATACTAAGCGGTGCAGGGTAGGCCAGTTGGGAACAACCGGGTGTAGGGTAGCTCGCTTGGGAAACCCAGGTGTAGGGTAGGTGTAGGGTAGCTCGATTCGGGAGAAACCAACACTTAGTGAAAAGAAGAACCAACCTTCTTCAAACTAAGATAGCTAGCTACCCAGTAATCATACCGCTACAATCAAGATACCAGTATATAGCTACAGGCTATACGAATTCGATTACAGTACTGTAGAGCCCCCCAGATGGCCACAGCACTAGTAATCTGAACTCTAGGGTTTAATACCCCCTCTTTGTAGGCCTGTATGCTCAGTGGAGTATAGAAGGTTTAAACCTTAGCTATACTAGCGAAGAGAATAAAAAGACTAATTAACTAAACTAAAACTAAAGAACTATAGTAGTTAGATACTATTTATAGGCTTTTCTAGCTGTTGAAGCTATATAAGAAGGACTAAATTATAGGACCAATTTCAATACTATTTATAAAGGGAAGAAATAGTAGAGAATGGATAGGCTATTATAGTAGGTAGTCCAATCTAATAACTACTATAAACGCCTTGGCTTCTTTAGACCTAGTAGGTCTATAAACGCCCTAAAGAGTTGGCTCGCCAAAGCCTTTGTAAACCCATCGGCCGGTATACGTTTAGTATCAAGAAAACTAATGGAAACTAAGCCCCCTCTAACCTTCTTACACACATAGTGGAATTTCAGCAGTATATGCTTAGTTCTACTATATAGAGCTGGGTTATAGGCTGTAGTAATAGAGCTAGTATTATCCTTAAATATAGGTACTAGGCCTATAATTGGACGCTCTAATTCCTTAAAGAAATCTATTAGCTATTAAGACTCCCGTATAGCCTCTGTAAGTACATCGGTTTCGGCCTCAACTGTTAAAAGGGCTATAGTAGAAGCCTGTTTCGATTTCCAGGTTACAGGTCTACCGGCTAATTTAAATAAATAGCCGTAAGTGGATTTAGACGTTTCTTTGTCGCCTGTATAGTCGCTATCTGAAAAGCCTACTAATTATAGGCTCTTTACCCCCTCTAAAAGAGTATTTACTATATCCTTTTTAGTAGGACTATAATAAATAGCTAAATCCTTACTACCGTTTAGATACCGGAGTAGGTTTTTAGCGGCGTTAAGATACTCTATAGTAGGGCCCTACATAGCTCATAAGAGCCACTATACCGCAAAGGCTATATCTGGCCTTGTTAGGAGCATTAGGTATATTACAGTACCTACTATCTTCTGGAACAGTTTGTAGTCGGACCTATTTACAGGGCTGCCTTTACTAGATATATTGGATTTATAACTAGTAATTCCTAGTTGTAGGGGTATAGAGATTGATCGACTAGAATCCAACCCGAATATCTTTAAAGCTTCTTCGATATACTGTTTTTAATGGATATATAGTGTTCTCTTTTCTCTAACCCTCTCTATTTGAACTCCCAGGAAAAAGGCTGCCGAGCCTCTATCTTCTATAGCATAGACCTTGTTAAAACAACGTTTAAAGGCCTGTATTTTCTTAATATCAGGCCCTATAAGAAGGCAATCGTCAACGTAGGTAACTATAAAGATCCTAGCAGTAGGATTATAGAAGATAGCAGAGTCTGAAACTAGTGGTTCGAAGCCTTCCTTTCTTAGTAAAATACTAAGATTGGTTTACCACAGTCTAGGACTCTGTTTTAGGCCGTATAGGGCCTTAGAAAGAAGTATAACTTGGTCCTCCTTAGGGTTATATCCTTACTTCTTTAGTAAAGCCTTAATAGATTTTAAGGCCCTACAAGCATAGTCTATAAAACCGTCTAGAATTTGCATATAGTTTTCTTCTTCTAATTCCCCATTTAAAAATACCCCTATAAAATCGATTTGTTCGATTTCCCAGTCCTCTATAGCTGCTATAGCCAGTAGGACACGCCACGAAGGTGGTATAGTAGTAGAGGCAAAGGTTTCGTTGAAATCTAAACCTTCGATTTATTGAAATCCTCTAACTACTAATCTAGCCTTATATTTAACAATTTGGTTATCCTTATTTTCTTTACCTTAAGGACTAACCGGCTAGTTAACGGCTTGCGGGCTTTTGGGAGGTCTTTATAGGGTAGGAACTTAAAGGTTCCCTAGCTAACTAGTTAATCGAATTCACTATATATAGCCTCTAACCAGCGGTCTTTATCTTAAGATTTATAGACCTGTTTTAGTGTTTGGGGCTCTGAGGCAGTGCCCTTCGAGGCCTTATAACAACTGGAAAGATAATATATAGTTGAACTGATAAAACTATTCAGCTATATTCTATCCTCAGGATCGATATTATAATCAATATCGATATCCATATTGGATAGCGGGTTTACTAGAGGGGCTAGTATAGATTCGGCCATTATAGGATCTTATAGATTAGATACTATAGTAGGTCCATTAGGCTCGCTATTTAGCCTAGCCCTATCACCCATAGATTTAGATTAATCTATATTAGTAGTAGATATAGAGGGTTCGAAATTTTTCGATACTATATGTCACGAGAGGTGGTTGCCTGTGATGGCACTGTGGCTCAATCGGGGTTAGCGCGCATAGCGCCTCGCCCTACTTCCCCACGAAACGATCGCTAGCGATCCCACCACCTCTCTTTTTCTCTTTGTCTCAGTTTCGATATTATAGTTGTATTGACTGGTGGCCTGACCCCATGGAATATCTGCTTCTCGTCACAAACTGAGACCAATCTCTCTTACCTGGGAAGGTATAATTAATATCCCACCGAAGAACCGAAGATCAAAGATTGAAAGCGTTGTTTCAATCGACCCGACAAACCAAATCCATCCACCTGCGTTTAGCCGAACCAACCGGGTTGGATACCGAAGACCGCCAAGATGGCACGCGAGTCAGCCGCTGACGATCGCGCCCGGAAGGAAGTACGGTTCGTGATCGAAGAGATCAATCGTCACGATCTCAAGAAAGATACCCCGTTGCGCCGCCGCTCGTCGGCAATCCACGACGTGCCGCTGAACCAGGCAGAGCCCCTCGTGGCCGAAGATGACGAAGACGCCGAGCCGGCTACGATTGAGAAGTTCACCCGCGATGTCACTACACAACTCCCAGACGTGCGTTACACTGAGACGCGCGAGAGCCTTGTGGAAGACCTGCGTGCGAAGCTTGTTGCATTTGCCGACCACTTCGCTGGCAAGTACAAGGACAAGGCTCCTGCGATGCCGTTTACCCGGATGGTCGACGACGACCCCAAGAAACCGGATGCCATGTTCGCGGGCGTGATCAATGGCACAGTCAATGCCACCGAATTCGCGGATCTCGCTGCCCGTTTCCCCGACGAAGTATTCAAGGAAGTCAAGATGCGCGGACTGTTGACCGCAGCATACGCGGAGCAAGTCGAAGAGCTCCATACTATCGCCAAAGACCTGGACCGTAACTTGAAGTACATCCACGATTGGGTCCCGATCATCGCCGACAATCTGAAGACGACCCATGACGCAGACTTGAACAGCCGAACCGAAGAGGTCGTGGGCCTTAACCAGATCATCGCCGATCTCATGATGCAAGCGCGCGAGGGAACGGTCGCTACCCACCATTCTATTCGCAGCACTGAAACCGCATCTGGCGGGAGCAAGGGGCGCAGCGCAAAGCAACCCGACCCGCCTATCTTCCTCAACGACGGGGCTAAAGATACTACGACCTTTGAGACCTGGTACCGCAACCTCCAGAATAAGCTCGCCGCCAATGGCGACCACTTCTCGAACGATGCTGCTAGACAAGGGTACATCGAGGGGAGGGTAGGTGGGAAGGCAGCTCGCGAGCTCGCTCCCTATCTCCGCGAAACCCACCCTGACGTAATCAACACGTCCGAGAAGCTGATGGCTCACCTCTGGTCGGAATACAACGACCCGCTCCAATCCGAGAAGTCCCTGACAGACTTCATCGAGCTAGAGATGAAGCCGGGTGACAGCTTCACTGCTTTTAAAAACGACTTTGTACGACTTGCTGGTGAATGTGGCAAGAGCAAGGTTGAGTGGAAGGCTGAGTTCAAGCGCCGACTTCCCGGCACCCTCCAGAGAGCGTTGGCACCGTCGTACCTCGATCCCGCTGTTACGTTCGATCAGTATGTCCGACTTGGCGCAGAGATCTCGCATTCCTACCGCCAGACAGGCAATGGCCATGCCCCGCGCCGCGATGGCGCGCCACGCGCCGCGAAGACCCCGAAGATCTCGGATCCCAGACCTGCAGCTCCCAAAGCCAAGAGCCCGGCTCCCCAGCTCTCACCCGAGGAGGTGCGCAAGCTCTATGATGAAGGCCGCTGCTTCGTCTGCCGCGAGAAGGGACATACGTCCCGGGAATGCCCGCAGAAGACAGGCGGCGGAGCCGCAGCTGGAGACTGGAAAGCGCAGCGCGAGTCCCGCATTGCGAACCTGCAAAGCCGTTGGGCGGCGAAGGAGCCTGCTGAGGAGCCTGCCACTCCCCGAGCACCCGCCTCCAACAAGAAGAAGCTTGCGAAGGTGGTTGAGCTGCCTGACAGCGCCTCCGACTCGGAAAACTAGATACCCTGGGTAGTCTCGACTCCCTCTCAGGGTTGGTATCAACAGTCGGTGTGACAGAAGCTCGACCGGATTTCGTTAGCAAGTTGCTGGGAGGAAGACCCTTTCTCACCTCTTGTTCCATAGCGAATAATGGAGTTTCGTTAACCACCACCGACGTTTTGGTTGATACGGGAGCCAATGGCTACCTCTTTGTGAGTGTTGCCTATGCAGAACGACTGTTGAAGCAGTTGAAATTGAAGACTCGAACCGACTTCACGCCCCGACCCGTGGGCGGGTTTGACAACAAAGGCGCGTGCCAATTGGTCGACGTGGTGCTCGTCGGGCATTTTACCATCCAGAACCGCACTCTCCGCGACGAACCGCTGCTGGTAATTGATTCCAAGCACGATGTGATCGTTGGTGACAAGTGGCTTGACTATCACGACATCCTTACCGACAGCCGACGCCGGAGACTGATCTTCCCTACTGAATGGCTCCCTGATCCAGGATGGTGGAAGAAGGCTGATATCGAGCTCGGCGCACCCCCGACCGGACGCCCCGATCCTGCTATAATGGAAGACATTCAGCGCCGCGAAGCATTGATGGAAAAGGAAGACCAACGAAGGCGCGATGGGCGAGCTGTCGCGCAGCGAATCGCACAGCTGGAAGCGCAGGCGAGCCGCCAGCCTGTTCCGCGGCCGCCGACGTCATCTGCGTCCCCGATTACCCACCTCCTATCGCGATCCGACCCGATACCCAAGACCGTTCGGTTCGATCCCCCTGAACAGCAGAAGATGCAGCGCGCGCTGCAAGGCCTTCCTCCCCCGCCAAAGGAGCAGCCTCCTAAACCACGCGTTCGGCGAAAGGAACCCGCGATCGACTACAAGCGTGGCACAGATAAATACGGACCGTACACTCTACGTAGGGATAGCATCGGCTGGTACAAGGATCGCCCACCCGATATGGCCGTTATCGGTGCCATTGCATTCAGGCAGATTGCGCGCAACCTGCCCACCGGCTGCGTCACTCTTCACGAGATCGACAGGATGATTGAGGACAAGCTCGCAGAGTCGATGCCCCGAGATGATCACGACCTGCGTCAGAAAGCAGTCAACGCGATCCCGAGCGAGTACCATGACTTCCTCGACGTGTTCAGCAAGGCGGAATCCGACGATATGCCCCCATACCGCCCGCAAGTCGACCATAAGATCGATGTCACTGGCAGGCCGGAGGATCTGGGATATTCGCCGCTGTACAAGCTCTCTTTGGAGGAATTGGAAGCCGCTCGGAAATATATCACCGAGAACCTGCGGAAAGGCTTCATTGAACCAAGCGATTCCCCGTGGGCCGCGCCCATCCTGTTCGCGATCAAGGCTAACGGTGGACTACGCTTCTGCGTCGACTACCGAAAGCTCAACGCGATCACAAGGAAGGACCGGTACCCATTACCGCTGATCGACGAGACTCTGGCGCGGGTCTCCCAAGCCAAAATCTTTTCTAAGATCGATATTCGCCAAGCCTTCCACCGCATCCGGATCAACCCGGAACACGAAGAACTCACAACGTTCCGCACGAGATACGGCGCGTACAAGTACAAAGTGATGCCGTTCGGCTTGACCAACGGCCCAGCGACCTTTCAACGGTTCATCAACAACACTTTGATGGGTTATTTGGACGATTTCTGTAGCGCATACATCGATGACATCCTGATCTTTTCGAACAACCTCCGGGAGCACAAGGAGCACGTCGGGAAGGTTCTGGAGCGCCTCCGCGAGGCGGGCTTACAGGCCGACATCGATAAATGCGAATTCCACGTCACCAGCACCAAGTTCTTGGGATTCATTATTGGAACCGACGGCATCGCTGTCGACCCAAAGAAGATTGAAACTGTTCGGGATTGGGAACAGCCGACTACTGTCAAGGGAGTCCAATCGTTCCTTGGCTTCTGCAACTTCTATCGACGCTTCGTTCGCGAATACGGTCGAACAGCGCGCCCACTAAACAACCTCACAAGGAAAGACGTACCATTTGACTGGAATGCGGATTGCCAGTGTGCCTTCGAGGAGCTGAAAGACCGGCTACTTAACGCGCCTGTTTTAGCCCATTTCTCTCACGACAAGCCAACCCGCGTCGAAACCGACGCGTCACAGGGAGTGGTAGCAGGCGTACTTACCCAGCAACAGCCGGACGGCGAATGGCATCCTATCGCCTTTTTCTCAGAGACAATGCACGGCGCGGAACACAACTACCATATCCATGACAAGGAACTCCTGGCGGTGATCCGCGCGCTGCAGTGCTGGCGAGCCGAGCTTGTTGGCCTCCAAGGGGACGACCCGTTCCTGATCATCACGGACCACGAAGCGTTGAAGTATTTTGGCACGAAGCGCCTGCTCAACGCTAGACAAGCCGGATGGGCTGAGCTGCTCGCGCAGTACCATTTCCAAATCACGTACCGGCCGGGCAAAGAGAATGCTGCGGCAGACGCTCTCTCCCGCAAGAGCGAGGATACAGTGACGCAGAAGGCGAAGAGGGAAGCCTATCGCACCTTGCAAATCTTCACCCCCGTGCTGGAGGATGGCGCAGCAACCCGCACTGATGATCTTGAAGTTGAGTTGATGGCGCTTGACGAGGAGATAGAGGCGCCCGCAGACTCGGGTTTCGAGCTCATCGACGAGCTCCTCCGTTACAACCAATCTGCCCTGGAGTTGGAGCCATACCGTGAGAAGGCCCGCAGCGAGCAGGATTCCGAATACTCGCTCCTGGATGGCCGCTTGCTGTTGATGAGCGGTAGATTGGTGGTCCCAGCCGTCAACCATCTGCGGACCCGCATCATTACTGAGGCACACTCGCGCTTGACGACCGCCCACCCGGGCATAAACAAGACGCGCAAGTTGATCAACACCCGGTACTGGTGGCCCCGAATGGGCAGCGATATCGATCAGTATATCGCTAACTGTGTGTGCCGCGCCGCGAAGCACCCGAGAGACAAGACCCCCGGATTGCTACACCCAATCCCCCCCTCGCAGCGAGCATGGCAGAGCGTTGTGATGGATTTCAACGAACTTCCGAAAGACAAGTACGGATTTGACAACGCTCTGGTCATGATTGACCGCCTCACGAAAGCTTCATGGACTATTCCCTGCACGAAGGGAGCCACGGCTCGCGATGCGGCGAAGATGTACTATGAAGGCCCGTATCGAGTCTACGGTCTCCCGATGGAGGTCATCAGTGACCAGGGGCCGCAGTTTCGAGCCGACTTTACCAACGAACTGTCAAAGATTCTGGGGATCAATTGGAAACTGGCCACACCCGGTCATTCGCAGACCGCGGGCCAAGTCGAGAACCTTAACCAGTATATTAACCAACGGTTACGACCGTTTGTAAGCCATTACCAAGACAACTGGTCCCGGGCAATCCCAGCTCTTGACGCGGTACAGTCGAGCCTCCCGCACGACAGCACCGGATTGTCGCCCCACGAAGTGATGTTTGGGTTCGCGATGCCCTTACCATTCGACTGGGAATCACGAACCGGACTGACAGATCTGCCGCACGAAGAGCGTCTCAATCGCGAAGAGGCCCAGCGGAGGGCGCGCCAGATCCAGGAATTTGGGGACTTCGCGCGGTCCAACATCCTTAAAGCGCAGGAGAAGCAAGCAGAGCAGGCGAATCGACATCGCCGCGTACCAGATTTCGACGTCGACGACCACGTCGTGATCATCAAGCGCACCGAAATGACGAGCAGACCCAGCGATAAGCTCGATTTCCCCGTTACGCGGCAGCACTTCCGCATCATCGAGAAGGTTGGCCACGCGTACCGTTTGGAAGTCCCAGCTTCGTGGAAGGGAACCGACACGTTCCCTCCCGACCGACTACGATTACACCTAAACAACCCTCTTCCTGGCCAAGCACCCGAGTCCCCGGATGCCGAAGAGGTTGGTCCGAATCAAGACATGGAATGGGAGGTCGAACAACTCTTGGCGAGCCGTGTTTACTATGGAAAATTGCAGTACCAAGTCCGTTGGAAGGGCTGGGCAGCCGACCCCGAATGGTATCCCGCGGCCGACTTCAAGAACTCGCCGGAAGCGTTGAAACAGTTCCATGACGCGAACCCCGACAAGTCTGGCCCGCCCACACGATTGCAAATATGGTTGGAAATGGCCGAACGCGACGAGTTCGCGGCGGATCATGAGGATGACAACGAACCAGTCATGGTGGGCGCGCCGTTGAGGCGATCCAACAGGAAGAAAAAGTGATGGACCTTTTCCGAGCAAAAGCTCGCGGACGAGCTTTTTCGTGGAGGGGGGGGGTTGTCACGAGAGGTGGTTGCCTGTGATGGCACTGTGGCTCAATCGGGGTTAGCGCGCATAGCGCCTCGCCCTACTTCCCCACGAAACGATCGCTAGCGATCCCACCACCTCTCTTTTTCTCTTTGTCTCAGTTTCGATATTATAGTTGTATTGACTGGTGGCCTGACCCCATGGAATATCTGCTTCTCGTCACAGGTACGATAACAACGAACCTAGTAGTGTAGAGCTAGATAGTAGGGGTACTATCGGCTCTTCAGGGCCATTGAGCCCTGAATCTCAGGGTATACCCCGGAGGAATAGGCCCTGTAATTCTAACGAAGGATCTATAGGCCTGGGTGCCCCTGGGAATATAGGGTTATAGGATCTACCCCAGGGCTCTATAGTAGAGGAATGGCCCCGTATGTAAATAGAGCTCTGGGATAACGAATCTTGGGGCCCTCTAGAGGAGGACTTGCCCCGTGTGCAGAGGGGGCCCCAGGATGGAAGTAGTGGAACTACTATAGTGCCTGGTTCTTAGGCCTATAAAGATCTACTTATAGTGGCTAAACAGTAGTATATTCGGCTAGGGTATCTTGGCCTATACCTACTAAAGAAAACTACTAAAAATACTAGTGGTATCCCTGATTTAGACCCTATAAGGGAGGTTGATTTTCGATGTATAGCCTGTTCTAAGGCTAAAGTAACTAGGAGGGTAGACTGGAAGTTAATTCCAGATCCCCCGGCCATTTTAGATATAATAGAGGGGGATATAGTAAAAATCAAGCCAATTCCATACAATCGGCTTCCTATAGCCCTATTTCTAATAGATCGAAAATCGCGATTCCGGTAGGTAATTTTAATGCCAAACAAAGAGGGTCCTACTGTTTTCAATACAATTAAAGGCCTATTTCGTAGTCTAAAAAACAAGTGGGGAAAATACCTAAGAAAATTCCATTTCGATGGTAGCACTGAAATTAATACCTATTTACAGGCCTAGTTAACCCGTAAGGGCATCGATTTTTCTACCTCTAGCCCTTATACCTACGAATAGAACGGTCTAATTGAACGATCTATTTGGGTGGTTTTAGATAGGCTTAGATCTACAGTGGTTCTATTACAGTTACCACAGTACCTCTGGTACTATATACTATCTAGTATAGTGGATCTCGTTAATTCTACAGCGGTAACTAATAAAGACCTTATACTCTACTAGGCCTTCTTCGATAAATTAGAGCCTGGTATTACCTATATACCCGACTTAGGATAGTATAAGGCTATAGGTTCTAGAATAGAACTACTTATACCGAATGAAAAGAGGCCTAAGTCCCTGAAACTACAGGCTTGTACAGAGCCTGGTAGGCTTCTAGCAGTACTAGGAAATAAGACCTGCCTAGTTTGGATACCTGCTAGAAGAGCTGTAGTAAAATCGCCGTTTGTTAAAATAGTTAACGAAAATGATACTATTCTATAAATTACTATAGTACCCTCGGAGACCTCCTCTATAGGTGGTTATAAAGAGGATAGTATAGTTCGAGAGGGGGATAATATAGTAGATATAGAGGAAAATCCTACCTCTGAATCTATTAGTAGGCTTCGCGAACCTACTGATCTTATAGAGGATCTATTATCTACTACTATAGTGTGACGAGAAGCAGATATTCCATGGGGTCAGGCCACCAGTCAATACAACTATAATATCGAAACTGAGACAAAGAGAAAAAGAGAGGTGGTGGGATCGCTAGCGATCGTTTCGTGGGGAAGTAGGGCGAGGCGCTATGCGCGCTAACCCCGATTGAGCCACAGTGCCATCACAGGCAACCACCTCTCGTGACAACCCCCCCCCTCCACGAAAAAGCTCGTCCGCGAGCTTTTGCTCGGAAAAGGTCCATCACTTTTTCTTCCTGTTGGATCGCCTCAACGGCGCGCCCACCATGACTGGTTCGTTGTCATCCTCATGATCCGCCGCGAACTCGTCGCGTTCGGCCATTTCCAACCATATTTGCAATCGTGTGGGCGGGCCAGACTTGTCGGGGTTCGCGTCATGGAACTGTTTCAACGCTTCCGGCGAGTTCTTGAAGTCGGCCGCGGGATACCATTCGGGGTCGGCTGCCCAGCCCTTCCAACGGACTTGGTACTGCAATTTTCCATAGTAAACACGGCTCGCCAAGAGTTGTTCGACCTCCCATTCCATGTCTTGATTCGGACCAACCTCTTCGGCATCCGGGGACTCGGGTGCTTGGCCAGGAAGAGGGTTGTTTAGGTGTAATCGTAGTCGGTCGGGAGGGAACGTGTCGGTTCCCTTCCACGAAGCTGGGACTTCCAAACGGTACGCGTGGCCAACCTTCTCGATGATGCGGAAGTGCTGCCGCGTAACGGGGAAATCGAGCTTATCGCTGGGTCTGCTCGTCATTTCGGTGCGCTTGATGATCACGACGTGGTCGTCGACGTCGAAATCTGGTACGCGGCGATGTCGATTCGCCTGCTCTGCTTGCTTCTCCTGCGCTTTAAGGATGTTGGACCGCGCGAAGTCCCCAAATTCCTGGATCTGGCGCGCCCTCCGCTGGGCCTCTTCGCGATTGAGACGCTCTTCGTGCGGCAGATCTGTCAGTCCGGTTCGTGATTCCCAGTCGAATGGTAAGGGCATCGCGAACCCAAACATCACTTCGTGGGGCGACAATCCGGTGCTGTCGTGCGGGAGGCTCGACTGTACCGCGTCAAGAGCTGGGATTGCCCGGGACCAGTTGTCTTGGTAATGGCTTACAAACGGTCGTAACCGTTGGTTAATATACTGGTTAAGGTTCTCGACTTGGCCCGCGGTCTGCGAATGACCGGGTGTGGCCAGTTTCCAATTGATCCCCAGAATCTTTGACAGTTCGTTGGTAAAGTCGGCTCGAAACTGCGGCCCCTGGTCACTGATGACCTCCATCGGGAGACCGTAGACTCGATACGGGCCTTCATAGTACATCTTCGCCGCATCGCGAGCCGTGGCTCCCTTCGTGCAGGGAATAGTCCATGAAGCTTTCGTGAGGCGGTCAATCATGACCAGAGCGTTGTCAAATCCGTACTTGTCTTTCGGAAGTTCGTTGAAATCCATCACAACGCTCTGCCATGCTCGCTGCGAGGGGGGGATTGGGTGTAGCAATCCGGGGGTCTTGTCTCTCGGGTGCTTCGCGGCGCGGCACACACAGTTAGCGATATACTGATCGATATCGCTGCCCATTCGGGGCCACCAGTACCGGGTGTTGATCAACTTGCGCGTCTTGTTTATGCCCGGGTGGGCGGTCGTCAAGCGCGAGTGTGCCTCAGTAATGATGCGGGTCCGCAGATGGTTGACGGCTGGGACCACCAATCTACCGCTCATCAACAGCAAGCGGCCATCCAGGAGCGAGTATTCGGAATCATGCTCGCTGCGGGCCTTCTCACGGTATGGCTCCAACTCCAGGGCAGATTGGTTGTAACGGAGGAGCTCGTCGATGAGCTCGAAACCCGAGTCTGCGGGCGCCTTCTCTCCTCGTCAAGCGCCATCAACTCAACTTCAAGATCATCAGTGCGGGTTGCTGCGCCATCCTCCAGCACGGGGGTGAAGATTTGCAAGGTGCGATAGGCTTCCCTCTTCGCCTTCTGCGTCACTGTATCCTCGCTCTTGCGGGAGAGAGCGTCTGCCGCAGCATTCTCTTTGCCCGGCCGGTACGTGATTTGGAAATGGTACTGCGCGAGCAGCTCAGCCCATCCGGCTTGTCTAGCGTTGAGCAGGCGCTTCGTGCCAAAATACTTCAACGCTTCGTGGTCCGTGATGATCAGGAACGGGTCGTCCCCTTGGAGGCCAACAAGCTCGGCTCGCCAGCACTGCAGCGCGCGGATCACCGCCAGGAGTTCCTTGTCATGGATATGGTAGTTGTGTTCCGCGCCGTGCATTGTCTCTGAGAAAAAGGCGATAGGATGCCATTCGCCGTCCGGCTGTTGCTGGGTAAGTACGCCTGCTACCACTCCCTGTGACGCGTCGGTTTCGACGCGGGTTGGCTTGTCGTGAGAGAAATGGGCTAAAACAGGCGCGTTAAGTAGCCGGTCTTTCAGCTCCTCGAAGGCACACTGGCAATCCGCATTCCAGTCAAATGGTACGTCTTTCCTTGTGAGGTTGTTTAGTGGGCGCGCTGTTCGACCGTATTCGCGAACGAAGCGTCGATAGAAGTTGCAGAAGCCAAGGAACGATTGGACTCCCTTGACAGTAGTCGGCTGTTCCCAATCCCGAACAGTTTCAATCTTCTTTGGGTCGACAGCGATGCCGTCGGTTCCAATAATGAATCCCAAGAACTTGGTGCTGGTGACGTGGAATTCGCATTTATCGATGTCGGCCTGTAAGCCCGCCTCGCGGAGGCGCTCCAGAACCTTCCCGACGTGCTCCTTGTGCTCCCGGAGGTTGTTCGAAAAGATCAGGATGTCATCGATGTATGCGCTACAGAAATCGTCCAAATAACCCATCAAAGTGTTGTTGATGAACCGTTGAAAGGTCGCTGGGCCGTTGGTCAAGCCGAACGGCATCACTTTGTACTTGTACGCGCCGTATCTCGTGCGGAACGTTGTGAGTTCTTCGTGTTCCGGGTTGATCCGGATGCGGTGGAAGGCTTGGCGAATATCGATCTTAGAAAAGATTTTGGCTTGGGAGACCCGCGCCAGAGTCTCGTCGATCAGCGGTAATGGGTACCGGTCCTTCCTTGTGATCGCGTTGAGCTTTCGGTAGTCGACGCAGAAGCGTAGTCCACCGTTAGCCTTGATCGCGAACAGGATGGGCGCGGCCCACGGGGAATCGCTTGGTTCAATGAAGCCTTTCCGCAGGTTCTCGGTGATATATTTCCGAGCGGCTTCCAATTCCTCCAAAGAGAGCTTGTACAGCGGCGAATATCCCAGATCCTCCGGCCTGCCAGTGACATCGATCTTATGGTCGACTTGCGGGCGGTATGGGGGCATATCGTCGGATTCCGCCTTGCTGAACACGTCGAGGAAGTCATGGTACTCGCTCGGGATCGCGTTGACTGCTTTCTGACGCAGGTCGTGATCATCTCGGGGCATCGACTCTGCGAGCTTGTCCTCAATCATCCTGTCGATCTCGTGAAGAGTGACGCAGCCGGTGGGCAGGTTGCGCGCAATCTGCCTGAATGCAATGGCACCGATAACGGCCATATCGGGTGGGCGATCCTTGTACCAGCCGATGCTATCCCTACGTAGAGTGTACGGTCCGTATTTATCTGTGCCACGCTTGTAGTCGATCGCGGGTTCCTTTCGCCGAACGCGTGGTTTAGGAGGCTGCTCCTTTGGCGGGGGAGGAAGGCCTTGCAGCGCGCGCTGCATCTTCTGCTGTTCAGGGGGATCGAACCGAACGGTCTTGGGTATCGGGTCGGATCGCGATAGGAGGTGGGTAATCGGGGACGCAGATGACGTCGGCGGCCGCGGAACAGGCTGGCGGCTCGCCTGCGCTTCCAGCTGTGCGATTCGCTGCGCGACAGCTCGCCCATCGCGCCTTCGTTGGTCTTCCTTTTCCATCAATGCTTCGCGGCGCTGAATGTCTTCCATTATAGCAGGATCGGGGCGTCCGGTCGGGGGTGCGCCGAGCTCGATATCAGCCTTCTTCCACCATCCTGGATCAGGGAGCCATTCAGTAGGGAAGATCAGTCTCCGGCGTCGGCTGTCGGTAAGGATGTCGTGATAGTCAAGCCACTTGTCACCAACGATCACATCGTGCTTGGAATCAATTACCAGCAGCGGTTCGTCGCGGAGAGTGCGGTTCTGGATGGTAAAATGCCCGACGAGCACCACGTCGACCAATTGGCACGCGCCTTTGTTGTCAAACCCGCCCACGGGTCGGGGCGTGAAGTCGGTTCGAGTCTTCAATTTCAACTGCTTCAACAGTCGTTCTGCATAGGCAACACTCACAAAGAGGTAGCCATTGGCTCCCGTATCAACCAAAACGTCGGTGGTGGTTAACGAAACTCCATTATTCGCTATGGAACAAGAGGTGAGAAAGGGTCTTCCTCCCAGCAACTTGCTAACGAAATCCGGTCGAGCTTCTGTCACACCGACTGTTGATACCAACCCTGAGAGGGAGTCGAGACTACCCAGGGTATCTAGTTTTCCGAGTCGGAGGCGCTGTCAGGCAGCTCAACCACCTTCGCAAGCTTCTTCTTGTTGGAGGCGGGTGCTCGGGGAGTGGCAGGCTCCTCAGCAGGCTCCTTCGCCGCCCAACGGCTTTGCAGGTTCGCAATGCGGGACTCGCGCTGCGCTTTCCAGTCTCCAGCTGCGGCTCCGCCGCCTGTCTTCTGCGGGCATTCCCGGGACGTATGTCCCTTCTCGCGGCAGACGAAGCAGCGGCCTTCATCATAGAGCTTGCGCACCTCCTCGGGTGAGAGCTGGGGAGCCGGGCTCTTGGCTTTGGGAGCTGCAGGTCTGGGATCCGAGATCTTCGGGGTCTTCGCGGCGCGTGGCGCGCCATCGCGGCGCGGGGCATGGCCATTGCCTGTCTGGCGGTAGGAATGCGAGATCTCTGCGCCAAGTCGGACATACTGATCGAACGTAACAGCGGGATCGAGGTACGACGGTGCCAACGCTCTCTGGAGGGTGCCGGGAAGTCGGCGCTTGAACTCAGCCTTCCACTCAACCTTGCTCTTGCCACATTCACCAGCAAGTCGTACAAAGTCGTTTTTAAAAGCAGTGAAGCTGTCACCCGGCTTCATCTCTAGCTCGATGAAGTCTGTCAGGGACTTCTCGGATTGGAGCGGGTCGTTGTATTCCGACCAGAGGTGAGCCATCAGCTTCTCGGACGTGTTGATTACGTCAGGGTGGGTTTCGCGGAGATAGGGAGCGAGCTCGCGAGCTGCCTTCCCACCTACCCTCCCCTCGATGTACCCTTGTCTAGCAGCATCGTTCGAGAAGTGGTCGCCATTGGCGGCGAGCTTATTCTGGAGGTTGCGGTACCAGGTCTCAAAGGTCGTAGTATCTTTAGCCCCGTCGTTGAGGAAGATAGGCGGGTCGGGTTGCTTTGCGCTGCGCCCCTTGCTCCCGCCAGATGCGGTTTCAGTGCTGCGAATAGAATGGTGGGTAGCGACCGTTCCCTCGCGCGCTTGCATCATGAGATCGGCGATGATCTGGTTAAGGCCCACGACCTCTTCGGTTCGGCTGTTCAAGTCTGCGTCATGGGTCGTCTTCAGATTGTCGGCGATGATCGGGACCCAATCGTGGATGTACTTCAAGTTACGGTCCAGGTCTTTGGCGATAGTATGGAGCTCTTCGACTTGCTCCGCGTATGCTGCGGTCAACAGTCCGCGCATCTTGACTTCCTTGAATACTTCGTCGGGGAAACGGGCAGCGAGATCCGCGAATTCGGTGGCATTGACTGTGCCATTGATCACGCCCGCGAACATGGCATCCGGTTTCTTGGGGTCGTCGTCGACCATCCGGGTAAACGGCATCGCAGGAGCCTTGTCCTTGTACTTGCCAGCGAAGTGGTCGGCAAATGCAACAAGCTTCGCACGCAGGTCTTCCACAAGGCTCTCGCGCGTCTCAGTGTAACGCACGTCTGGGAGTTGTGTAGTGACATCGCGGGTGAACTTCTCAATCGTAGCCGGCTCGGCGTCTTCGTCATCTTCGGCCACGAGGGGCTCTGCCTGGTTCAGCGGCACGTCGTGGATTGCCGACGAGCGGCGGCGCAACGGGGTATCTTTCTTGAGATCGTGACGATTGATCTCTTCGATCACGAACCGTACTTCCTTCCGGGCGCGATCGTCAGCGGCTGACTCGCGTGCCATCTTGGCGGTCTTCGGTATCCAACCCGGTTGGTTCGGCTAAACGCAGGTGGATGGATTTGGTTTGTCGGGTCGATTGAAACAACGCTTTCAATCTTTGATCTTCGGTTCTTCGGTGGGATATTAATTATACCTTCCCAGGTAAGAGAGATTGGTCTCAGTTTGTGACGAGAAGCAGATATTCCATGGGGTCAGGCCACCAGTCAATACAACTATAATATCGAAACTGAGACAAAGAGAAAAAGAGAGGTGGTGGGATCGCTAGCGATCGTTTCGTGGGGAAGTAGGGCGAGGCGCTATGCGCGCTAACCCCGATTGAGCCACAGTGCCATCACAGGCAACCACCTCTCGTGACAGTACCTAGTATAACTATCCTTCTAAGATTGGGTTTTAGAAGGTAGTTCAACCACTAAATCTTTAGTAGTTTGGGCTAGGCTATACCCTGTACCAACTATATTAATATAGCTAGTAAGATGGAGCCTTGGCCGAAGGTGACCCTCAATTTGAAGGAAGAAGCCTGATCTCTGGAAGTCTAGAGCTGTAATGGTAGACCCTATAGGGCCTTTCAACGTTTCCCGGTCCAAATAGCCTCCGGCCTTATAGTGCCGGATCCCACTAAATAGATTGATATCTATAGAGGGTATATAGAGGGCCTTATTAAGGACCAACTCTAAGTATTTCGGGGGACTCTTCTGGACTAGTACTTTGAACTTTGTAGTTCCAATACCTTTGGGTTTTATAGGGCTACTACCTATATAAATAGGTGGTATTTAACCAGTATTTTTAGTAAAACTGGTAAACCATTTCCTATTGTTTATGATATAGTCTGTGGAACCAGTATTATAGAGTAGAGCATTAGAGGTAACCTGGTAGCTACAGTGATCTTTACAGGCTGGCTTCGAAGATTTCCTACTAGTTGGTTTAGTGGTAGATTTTGAGGCCTGGTAGGTAGCATTGAAGAAAGAAGGTAGTTCTTTAGTATCTGAATCGGATTTAGAACTACTATCTTCGCTACTATCACTATAGTACCCTATAGTAATATTGTATACCCCTGTAATACAGGTAAAGGAATCGGGCTGGGTACTGTGGTTCGAACTGGAATTTGAACCCTAACCCTTCTTCTTCTTCTTCTTTTGGCCGTTTTAACCACTATTCCTACTACTGCCGTTGGTATTTTGTTGGCTTTGGGGACCCTTTTTCCCCTGTTTTTTAGGGCCTTTATAGGGGCCTTTAGCACCCTTATTTTCGCCGTAGGCCCTATTAGCTATACCTTTATTGGTAGTAGAGGCTGGAATTCTATGCTCTTCCAGAAGGTCGGCTATTAAGAAGCTCAAATTCAGGTTTTCAACACCTTGGCCAACTGTCCTCAGGGCCCGCATTTGACTACGTTGCCGTTCAGCCCACTGTGGGAAGGCTTTTTCCATAGCCTTTAAGTAGTGGTTCACTTGGTCTATAGGCTGTATTTCAACCCCGTTTAGGGTTAGCCGGCTAGCTAAGTTGGAAAATTCAGCGTTGAAATCCGCTAAAGAACCACTAAATTTACTGAAATCCAACTCGTGGAACTTCCTATATAGTTGGTCCCGTTGAATTCCAGTAGAGTACGAATACCGTAGTATTAGAAGCCTATAGGCCGCTACAGGGTCTGTTTGCCAGGCTATGGCGGCCTGTGGTCCAGGGCCTATACTATTCTGTAATAGTATTAGAAGTAGAGCTAACATTTGGTCGCTACCCCCTATAAATCCCTCTGGGTTAGAAGGAAAGGTAGGTATGCCGATAGCCCTAAATATGATATTTAGGCCCTGTTTCCAGATATCGAAGTTATCTGGCCCTGTAAGACGTAGATTTTCAGGGAAATCGTACACCTTTCTTAACAGTTCTTTTACCAACCCACTGTTTTAAATTGTCTTGCGGTATAGTAGGTTGCAGGGTAGGGCTTGGAGGTACTGTATTTGGCAGTGGTACCGTATAGGGTGGTACTACTAGTGGCTCCGGAGGGCCCTAGCTAGTATTACGGGCCTGTTAGGCCTGTAAAGCAGCCTTTACTCTATTTTCTACTTCAGAAGCAATAGCTTCTGTAAGCTACTGTTCGGTAGGCATCTAGGGCCGTTATTATTGTTGAACAGTAAACTATTGTAAACTATCCGTCAACGTAGCTATAGTAGCATACAGTTGTGCCATTTGGGTAGCCTGGGCCTCTAATCGGGTTTACAACTCCTCTATTTGGGCTTGGAGGCTCCTAGCGCCTCTAGGCTGTGCTATAGTGCCTCTGTATAGGCCTATAGGCTATAGCGGCTATACCAGTTGCCGTAGGCTAGTAAGTACTATCCTATTACTACCTTCGCTGTAGTTATAGGGCCTATACTACTATATAGGTCTAGGACTTCAACAGTATAAAATACCGGGTTATATTCTATACCGTAACCACAGTAAGTTTTTACACGCTACTAGCCTTAATATAGCGTAACTACTATTCGCTCTTATAGTAGTAGTCTAGTTACCTAGACCAACAACCTTATAGTGGGTTGTTAGGGCTTTAAGTTCTACTTAGTGCGGCTCTTAGAGGTCCTTGTTTTATATAGTTTAACTACAACTACTAGCTATAGCAGTAGTTAGTACTTTGAGTGTGACGAACCTGTCTCTGGACCCGTCCTGTTAGGGTTCAGTATCGGTCGAAGGTATTCTCTCAAGGGTGCTTAGGTTCGGTGCAGCCAAAGGGTGCACAACAAAGACTTGTCTCAACAGTAGGCTCTCGAGCTTGTAGCGAACTGTAGTTGTGATTGCTAACTGGAGAACTCCCAGAGCTCTCCAGAACGAGTGACTATATACCTATCTAATTCTTGGGTGCTCAGTGTGCTCAGTGTGCTCAGTGTGCTCTCCGGACACTGAGCCTACTGAGCGGACTGAGCTCCCTGAGTACCTTCCTCGTGTCCTGATTGGTGGCGCGGTCCAAGTGCTCAGTGTGCTCAGTACACTTGGCAAGTGCTTGGCGACTGAGCTCACTGATCACCCCCTTTCTTCTTTAATTGGTCCGTCTACCGTAACCAGCTCGGGGCGTCCCGCGCCCCGAGGTCGGCATACTCGTGACATTGAGGTACTACATTTTACCTACCTACTAGAATCGGTAGAACCAATATAGTTGATTAGGCTGTTAGGAAGGCCTATAAATATAGTACCTTTAGTAAGTGTAATAACCCCTAGCTTTCGAAGTTAAGCTAGATTTTTCTATCTCTTTAAGAAAACCAACGTTTCGGGCTTTATTGGAAAAGTTAAAATATAGGCCCCCAGAAGCTCTATATTAACTGTTAGCTATCTAGTATAGTTGACAACCTTGTACTAGGAGGTCTATCTATAGGTCGAAGTTCCTATAGTAGTTTCTAGCTTAGAGAAACGAAGAATTCAAGGATTCTAAGCTGTAAGTAGTAGAAACAGGCTAAGCTTATAGCGTTCAAAGGCTCTAAATTGTAGGGTAATTTATAAGCCTACAGCTAGAAATAGTACTTTTCCGGGCTCATAACCTATTGAGATTTAGGTGGGTAAGGCCCTGTAGTATATATACTGATAGGGCTTACAATATACTTTAGGGAAGTAATGTACAGTACTATTGCTTAGCTACCAGCAGTAATTATAGGGCCTAGGCCCTGTAACAGTGGTTAATTTAGTGGGTAGACTACTATTGTTTTGGGAATACCTCTATATTTGCTATCTTAACTACTAGAGTTGGATTTACTACTTCCTTCTTATATACCTACCGACCGGGGCGTAGTGCCGAATTCGGCCCAGCGGTCTTAGTGGTAAAAAACTGAATCCCGCAAAACTCATTTGTATGGGTTTGACTAAAAATGGGCTCACCTACTCGCAGCCGCACCCAGAAGTACCCGGGCCCACTTGCACTACTACCTTAAAAAACCGGTACAGGGTAGGCCGGTTGGGGCCAAGCGGTACAGGGTAGGCCGCTTAGGAGCCAACTACGGTATAGGGTAGGTCGCTTGGGATGCTAAGCGGTGCAGGGTAGGCTAGTTGGGAACAACCGGGTGCAGGGTAGCTCGCTTGGGAAACCCAGGTACAGGGTAGGTGTAGGGTAGCTCGATTCGGGAGAAACCAACACTTAGTGAAAAGAAGAACCAACCTTCTTCAAACTAAGATAGCTAGCCACCCAGTAATCGTACCGCTACAACCAAGATACCAGTATATAGCTACAGGCCATACGAATTCGATTACAGTACTGTAGAGCCCCCCAGATGGCCACAGCACTAGTAATCTGAACTCTAGGGTTCAACATATCTATAGCCTTATCTACCTACCAATTCGGTAACTACATCGCGTTTTTCCCTACCCGGAGCCTTAACGCAAACCAGCGCGCAAGGGCCAGCCGTAAGCCCCTTTTTCTTTACCGCTAAAAAGTTGGGTTAGCAAAAACAGGGCTTCCAGCCAGTTTTGCGTACTATGGCTTGGCGACTAAGCCTATTGCAGGGAACCAAGCGAATTCTTTAGTGTAGTATATTGCTGCTTGGCGATAGAAGGGTAATAAGGTATTTTCCCCTTTGTACCTGCAAAATTGGGTGCCCAGAAGGGGAAAGCGCCTCTTATTTACGTGGCTACGCCTTTTTTCGCTACTTGACAGGGGTTGAAAATTGGGATCTAATTCATTACTCTACATTACCCCCCGTTCCGATCAGGGCCTAGGAGAGATTTTGAGAACTGCGCAACAGAGCTACAACAACATAATAATCCGTGACCTCGGGTGCTAGGATTTATCACACCCACCCACCCCCGCAGTCGACCATCCCACGAACCAACTATCGCACCTATTCTTCAGCCAAGAAGGGCTTGGAAGCTCCGGCTGTTCTTTTGAACTTTGCATCTTTCCTCAGCTCTCTGATTTTTACCCTTGGATCGCGTCAGTTCTAGAAGACGAAGTGGCATTTTGAGGGTCAAGGGGCAGCCAGTCTGGGGAGCGATCGCGATGGCATCCACAATACTACCGCCTGAGATGGCCATTCCAGGCGCAGCAGATAGCGGGCGTCCTCTAAGCATTGAGGAGCTCTGCTTCACATCAGCCATGAGCTGTTTCGAGGGCTGGCTCAAACTAGATCCGGCCATCGGCCCCCGCACTATGGCATACGTCACTAAGTTCATCTCGAAGACGCTGGAGAAGACACACAACTTAAAAGATGTCAGGTACGAGGAGCCCTCTCCTCTCTCCTTTTTATGATTTGTATCCTGATGTTTCCGCAGGGAAACGCTATCCAAGAGCGTCGAGGTCTGGATCTGGCTCACCCGGGACTTCGCCGCCGCGATTCCGAGTTTAACCACGCGGTCCATCGGTCCCCTTGCTAGCCTCAATGACCCGACAAGGGTGTCACTCCCCAGGAGAGCACGGCGTTGATAACTAAGAATTATCCATCGCTAAAGGAGGACCTGCAGCTGCTCATCAAGCTCATGCATATCGCAAGGAATCTGTTGGTCGTGCCCGAGCCCGAGATCCCCCAGGACCTCTGTGCTGCCGCCCAGTTTGACCAGATGCTCTACCAAACTATTATCCTCTGTATCAACGTCACAAGTAAGGCTTATGATGGCGACGTTCTCGAGGAGGCTGCAAGGCTAAAATTGAGTGAGATCACCGAACTATGCAAGTTTCCTCTCCCCGTTTGAGACTTTCCGTTTCTAACTCGCTGCTAGATAAGAAGCTGCTTGTTACATGTTTGCAGCAAGCTCATAACTGGATCGCCAAGAACGACCGCAACAAAATGGCCTTTTGGTCCACCGTTCTATTCGACGACGATGCCCTCTCTGACGAATCCGACGGCAACGTCTACGGAGAGTTCCGCCCCGATATGGCCAAGACTGAAGTCCAAAACTGGTTCGAGCGGAACTCTCGCTTCTGCGACAAAGCCCGTCAGCTACTTACTGCTTACGAAGAGAACCTGGCAGCCAAGGGGCTGCCACCTGGCCACCTACCCTGCATTTCTCCACTCGCTTGGAATTGGCTCCCAGAAGGTACTGTACGGGTGCGCGCGGACGACTTCGACAACGTCACCAAGATCACCCCTTTGTGGAAGGAAGACGAGCCGGACAAGTTCGAGCAAGACAAGGCCTACGGTCGGGTATCAAGAGAAGTCGATACGTGGTGGCTCAAGATCCGAGACCCTAACTACGATGGCTGGGTTGTTCCTATGCCTACCGTTGAGTTTGCCCAGCAGAGGACCGAGAACTGCAAAGCCAACCTTGTCAACCGATATGCTCACTCGTATCGTACCGCCGAGCACGAGGGGTCTGTCCACTCCGCCGAAGGTGCTCCGTTGCCAGAAGGCGCTGCGGACCAGGAAGGAAGAGAGGGTGGACATTATGTCCACGACTACAACGACGACATGATTGAGGAGGAAGATATCGATGACGACGATTCATATGGCGAGGGCCCGATGAATGGGTTGCTCACTGAAGTTCCTAACATTCTTGATCCTAAGCAGATCGAGGCGCTCCACATGATCGTCAAGTCGTGCATTCTCGATAACGCCGGCTTAGTGCTGAGCAAAGCAGGCGAAAACCTCCAAAAGACCAGATGCAGGATGTTTATGGCCATGGAATGCGGCAGGAGCCTACTCCGAGAAATCTTGGTCTTTATTGCTGTCTGGGAAAAGAGCGAACAGTCACTCATCTTCCAGTTGACAACTCAGATCGTCGAGGCGATTCATCACAGCGCATTGGTTCCTTACGCCTGGCAATCGTTACGCATTCCCAAAGACATCATCTCTCCCGCCCAAACCGTTCTGCTGAGGCTCGTCAATACCATGTTTCGCGCCAGGAATAACGACCCGCCGCCCGTCGAATCGAAGGAGCATATCCGGGACGCCAAGCTGCTGCACTTTCTTTTCATCCAGTTCCGCAGTCGGATAGTGCCGGAGTGTGCGGCACTCATGCACCTCCAGGCCCAGATACGAAATGACCTCTGCGACCCAGCCGACTTCCCCGTCGATAGTTGGGACATGGAGCGCGCCAAGGACGGCATCCAACAGTTCCTCGAGCTCCTCACCACCGTCAACGAACTCCCGGAGACACGCCGTTACCTCATCGAATGGGAAGCCGCTTACGAGCTCCTAACTCTCCTGAAAGGCCTCGAAGCCGGGGTCCCCAAAAAGCCCATGGTGGAAATGCCCAACCGTTCCAACAACGCTCGTCAGCACCAGCAACCCCCACCACACCCGGACGACCCGGACGCGGGCTACGACTCGGAAAGACCACCCCCTGGCCCCACCGCCCGCCCCTCGAAGAACCAGCGCACAAGTACCCGTGGGCCGGAATCAAGGGCCAGATCCTGCACATCCTCGCGGGCCTCCTACAACCCCCTCACGGGCGGAGCAGCCCGGGCAACCCCGAAGTCCAATCCCAAATCCTCCGCCACAACGGCGTCATCAGCCTGCTCAACTGCTGCGTCTACGACGACCACAACCGATACGCCCGCGAGCGCGTGCAGATCTGCCTAAAATGGCTCATGGACGGCTCCGACGAGGCAAACAAATACCTGCGGGAGCTCATCGCCATGTCACCACCACCCAACCTGCGGGCACCACCACAACAGCAACAACAAGCAACCCAAGCCCAGGGCAGCGGCAGCGGCAGCACCACAGCGGCACAACCGCAAACAGCAAGCCTCCGCATCGACGGCATCCCAGGCGAGGTCAAAGTCCGTCTGCGCGCCCCGGGCGAAACCGTCCCGCCCCAACCGCGCCCTCTCATCCCCACCTCCTCATCCGGCCCGGGCTCCGGCGCCGGACGCGCCCTCCCGCCACCATTTGGCCAACGCCACCGCCACGGCTGCCGTCGACGACCATGGCTACGGCTACGGCCAGACGCACAGGTACAGCAGCAGCAGCAGCAGCAGCAATGTCTTGCCGCCGATCCAGGGTGGTGGTGGTGGTGGTGAGGCTGGCGAGGGGGGAGCGAGGGCGGGGTCGTCGATGCCGCCGCCGCACAGGAGCCGGCCGGAAGAGCTGCTGAGGGATATCATCACGCTTGCGGACGAGGCGGCACGGTTGGCGATGGGTAGGCCGTTGGAGGGGGATGAGACGGAGGAGGAAGGGGAGGAGGGGGAGGAGGAAGGGGGGAGGATGGGGATGATGAGGAGGGGGATGAGGAGGGGGAGGGGGAGGGGGGGGGATGATTTCATGTAAGGGGGTGATGTATACGGCATGTGGGAGGTTGTGGAGGGAGATTTCTAGAAGGGGGTTGTATGGATGGTGGTTTATATAAAGGATATCTGTAGGGTGGGCAGATGGTTCAGGGTACAGGGATCGAAAAGGTAGGTTGGTTGGGTCCTGGAGTACGCGTTTAGGGGCGGGCTTCCAAAAGCAAATGCCTGTGATTGATTTCTTTGTTATATTACTGCACAGCGACGGAGTATGTCGGTTTAGGTACAGAAAATGGAAAAACAAACGGACGGTTTACTCAAGGTTTTCAGTTGAATGGTCACCATCACACGTCATTCGAGTTCTCCATCCTCCGGCGATATGGCTGTCATGTCTCAGTTCTTACCTTCGAAATGTACCGAATGATGGAGTCCCTGTACAAGTACTCAAGACCTACACTATGTGCCAACCATAACATCCTGTGATGTAAATCTTCCGGGCCCTTGTTTTGTGCTCTCGAACTTCGTTAATGCATACACCCATATCCTCGTCCATGTAAAGGGGCTGGCTCGGTCCATGATAAACACAAGATAGAACCACTCAATATACCCAAACACCATGTGGTGATTATTACGAGGCAAACAAATGCGTCGAAAAGTATGGACATGGTTGGAAACGACAGGCTCGGGAAGGGAAAATTGACTGAGTAGAATCAAACTTGATAATATATAATGGCTATGCCTGCTCCATGCTGTATCCCTTTTTGGCTTTTCCTGTATCCGCCCCCTGCTTCCTCAATTATGCCACTCGTACATTCCGGTAAACAAAACTAGATGTGGTATCTCTTCCTCCCATATCAAGTCGGCCACGCGAGTCCTACTAGAGGCGGGCCGCGGGGCGCTGCCTCCCTCACAGCAGCCAGGATTAACTCCTTGGCCTTCTCCACGCCCTCCTTGGTGCCGACGACCTCGATCGCATCGCCCTGCGTCTGGTCGCGAGGGACCGTGATCTTGCACCGCTCTGCTTGCGAATCGAGTTGACCTTGCTGCCGCCCTGGCCAATGACAAAACGGTATGTCTTGGGGTCGGGCAGAACCAAGTAGCCGATGGCGTTTTGGTTGCTCGCCTGATCGAGCGCCGACTGGATAGCCTTCTTAGCCTTCTCGATGTTTTCAGGCGAGCCGCGGATGACCCAAGGGATGTCACCCTCCTCGGTGGATGACTGATCCACCACGTTCCAAGAGTGGGCGTCGGCAGTGGTATCGTCGTCGTCGGTGATCAAGGGAAGCGAGTCGCCATTCGCACGAGCATTTTCGGGGCCGTGGGTTTGGCGGGGACGGTTTCGCCAGCGTGGTCGACCGTTACGCCGAAGTCGCTCCTGAACTTGCGGAAAATCTGGCCGTTGTTGGAGACGACGTGGTGGAGGGCCCGGGGAACTTGGACGGTTTCGCCCGGCTGTTCCTTGACCATCTCCTCAAGATGAGCCTTCGCCTTCTCGACATCAGCCGGCTGGCCGGTAATCTTCACGCTCGTAGTACCACTGCCTTGACGGGGAACGTCGATCGAGACTTTGAACTGGGTCTCAATATTCCGCTTGGTCTCGCCGCCGCGCCCGACGATGGACCTGTGCTTCTCGACGGCCACGTCCAGCTCCTCGGAGACCTGGCTCTCGCGCTCCGCCACGATGGCTTCGATCCGGGCCACGATCTTGTCCACAACTTCACTGCGGCCCTCAACTTTGATAGCATCACCGTCAGCGTCCTGCTTCGGGAACTGGATGGTGCGCGCTAGCTCTCGCTGGTCACTGGAGCCGCCAGCCTTGACAACGATGTCACGGAGAGTAGAGCCTAGGGACCTGTTAACCATCGTGATCTATGAATATGGGGGAAGGTTAGACTTACCACCAGTGCCGATGAGAGTC